>NC_029785.2:121440465-121455099 GCF_000816755.2 Arachis ipaensis | reverse complement strand
CACAGCACCAGTCATTTCTGCACCAGACTGGACATTACCATTTGAGCTAATGTGTGATGCTAGTGATCACGCCATTAGTGCAGTATTGGGACAGAGGCATGACAAGCTTCTGCATGTCATTTATTATGCTAGCCGCGTTTTAAATGACGCCCAGAAAAATTACACACCCACAGAAAAAGAATTGCTTGAAGTGGTTTATGCCATTGACAAGTTCAGATCATACTTAGTAGGATCAAAAGTGATTGTGTATACTGACCATGCTGCTCTTAAATATCTACTCACAAAGCAGGATTCAAAACCCAGGCTCATCAGATGGGTGTTGCTTCTGCAAGAGTTTGATATAGAAATAAGAGACACGAAAGGGACAGAGAACCAAGTGGCTGATCATCTGTCCTGGATAGAGCCAGTAGAAGGGACATCCCAACCCTCTCTTGAGATCTCTGAGACTTTTCCGGATGAGCAATTATTTGCCATTCAGGAAACACCATGGTTTGCAGACATTGCAAACTATAAAGCTGTAAGGTTCATACCCAAAGAGTACAACAGGCAACAAAAGAAAAAATTAATCACTAATGCAAAGTACTACTTGTGGGATGAACGCTATCTCTTCAAGAGATTTGCAGACGGAATAATCCGTAGGTGTGTGCCTAGAGAAGAAGCACAGAGGATCCTATGGCATTTCCATGGATCACAATATGGAGGCCATTTCGGAGGTGAGCGAACAGCCACCAAGGTCCTCCAATGTGGCTTCTATTGGCCCACACTCTATAGAGATTCCCGAGAGTTTGTACGTAACTATGACAGTTGCCAAAGAACTGGTAATCTGTCTCATGGTTACGCCATGCCTCAACAAGGAATCTTGGAGATTGAGTTGTTTGACGTATGGGGAATTGACTTCATGGGACCTTTCCCACCATCATACTCAAACACTTATATTCTGGTGGCAGTTGACTACGTATCAAAATGGGTAGAGGCCATTGTCACACCCACTAATGATACTAAAACAGTGCTGAAGTTCCTCCAGAAATATATCTTCAGCAGGTTTGGGGTCCCTAGAGTACTAATCAGTGATGGGGGCACTCACTTCTGCAACAAACAGCTTTACTCTGCCATGGTCCGGTATGAGATTCGCCACAAAGTGGCAACTCCATATCATCCACAAACTAATGGGCAAGCTGAAGTCTCTAACAGAGAGCTAAAAAGAATCCTAGAACGGACTGTAAATACCTGTAGAAAGGATTGGGCAAGAAGCTTGGATGATGCTCTGTGGGCATACAGAACAGCATTCAAGACTCCTATAGGGACCTCTCCATACCAACTTGTATATGGTAAGGCATGTCACCTGCCCGTGGAACTGGAACATAAAGCCTACTGGGCAACCAGATTCCTGAACTTTGATGCCAAATTAGCTGGAGAAAAAAGATTGCTTCAGCTAAATGAGCTAGAGGAATTCAGATTCACTGCTTTCAAAAATGCCAAGCTTTATAAAGAGAAATCAAAAAAGTGGCATGACAGAAAGCTGTCATCTAGAATCTTTGAACCAGGACAGAAGGTTCTGTTGTTTAACTCTAGACTCAGGCTATTCCCCGGGAAACTGAAATCCCGGTGGAGGGGACCATATGTGATTACAAGTGTATCATCATATGGTTATGTGGAACTTCAAGATATTGATTCTGATAAGAAGTTCATTATTAATGGACAGAGAATCAAGCACTATCTTGAAGGCAATATTGAGCAAGAGTGCTCAAGACTGAAGCTAAATTAAAAGCTCAGCAAGATATAGCTAAAGACAATAAAGAAGCGCTTGCTGGGAGGCAACCCAGCCATGGGGCATCACTTCCTCTAAGCATTTTGCCCTATTCTTGATTTTATTTGTTTATATAAAGTTCATTGATACTAAGGTAAAGAGTCAATTGTATAAGTTTACAGGGTTACAGAAGGATTCTGCACACAAAACAGAGAAAAAGAGCTCACTGGCAAGAAAACGCCAGTAAAAGTCCGTTTTGGGCGTTCAACGCCCAAAGAAGCATCCACTGGGCGTTGAACGCCAGTAAGGATAGCCATCTGGGGGTTAAACGCCAGAAAGAAGCTCCTTCTCGGCGTTTAACGCCAGATTTACAGCGTCCTGGGCGTTCAGAAAAACGCCCAGTGACAAAGGAGTTCCTGGCGTTCAACGCCAGAAAGAAGCAACAGCTGGGCGTTGAACGCCCAGGAGAAGCAGCAGTTGGGCGTTGAACGCCCAAAACATGCAGCGTTTGGGCGTTCAAACGCCAGGATGGTGGGGAGGAGGTAAATTCGTTTTTTCTTCATATTTTTCATTTTAATCTTAATTTTCATGTTTCAATTCATGATTTCTTGCATAAACATGTTACAAACCCTGATTTCTAAAATCCCTAATTTCTAAAAACCCTTCTTTAAAAATATTAAATATATCTTAATCCATAAGCACAAATCCTTTTTTAGCTCTCCTTCTCTTTCTTTTCTTTCTTTTCTTTTGCTTGAGGACAAGCAAACCTCTAAGTTTGGTGTGTTTATCCATGATCACTAAACCATACCCACTAAGATCATGGCTCCTAAAGGAAAACAACCCACTCCAAGATGCAAGAAGCTATGGAACAAATAAAGAAAGAACAGAAGGAACAAAGTAGCGTTCTTTGCTATTTGCTTAAAGATCAGGAGGAGCAAGGGCGTGATTTAAGGGAATTGAAGCGCCAGAAATTATCTCTTGAAGGACCAAGCACCCCGCAGATTAGAGGAACATCCACTTCCCAGAACACAAGTTGTTAAATTCCAATCTTAGCCTTAACTTTGTGATAACTGTTTTTATTTTAGTTTTACCTTAGGAGTCATATAGTAGTAATTAGTATCTATATTTTTTATTTTATCTCAAATTAAGCTATAATTTAATTTTATCATCATCATTAAACATGAATAAAATAGAAGAATTTCTTTAGAATAAGAGGCAATAAATTTCGAGTTTTTTTTACAAGAAAAATTCTAATTATTTACATGTGGTGGCAATGCTTTCTGTCTCCTGAATGAATGCTTGAGCAGTGCATATGTCTTTTGAATTTGATGTTTAAGACTGTTAAATATGTTGGCTCTTGAAAGAATGATGAACATGAGACATGTTATTGATAATCTGAAAAATCATAAAAATGATTCTTGAAGGAAGAAAAAGCAGTGAATACAAAAGCTTGCAGAAAAAAAATATAGAGAAAGAAAAAGAAAAAGCAAGCAGAAAAAGGCAAAGCTCTTAAAACCAAAAGGCAAGAGCAAAAATGAGCTTCACTCAAAAACTCTGAGATATTATTGCTTCTTGACTTATTAGTAGTCTATTTTATTTATCTAGTTGCTTGGGGACAAGCAACAGTTTAAGTTTGGTGTTGTGATAAGCGGATATTTTATACGCTTTTTGGGGTCAATTTCATATAGTTTTTAGTTTATTTTCATTAGTTTCTAGGCAAAATTCATATTTCTAGACTTTACTATAAGTTTGTGTGTTTTTCTGTAATTTCAGGTATTTTTTGGCTAAAATTGAGGGAGCTGAGCAAAAATCTGATTCGGCTGAAAAAGGACTGCTGATGCTATTGGATTCTGACCTCTCTGCACTCGGAATGGGATTTCTGGAGCTACAGGAGTCCAAATGGTGCGCTTCCAATTGCGTTGGAAAGTAGACATCCAGGGCTTTCCAGCAATATATAATAGTCCATACTTTGCTCAAGGATAGATGACGTAAACTGGCGTTCAACGCCAGTTCCATGTTGCAGTCTGGCGCCCAGCGCCAGAAACAAGTTACAAGTTGGAGTTCAACGCCAGAAACAGGTTACAACCTAGCGTTGAACGCCCAAAACAGTCCATGCATGTGAGAAGCTTAAGTCTCAGCCCCAGCACACACCAAGTGGGCTCCGGAAGTGGATTTCTGCACCATCTATCGTAGTTTACTCATTTTCTATAAACCTAGGTTACTAGTTTAGTATTTAAACAACTTTTAGAGATTTATTTTGTATCTCATGACATTCTAGATCTAAACTTTGTACATTTTGACGGCATGAGTCTCTAAACTCCATTGTTGGGGGTGAGGAGCTCTGCTGTGTCTCGATGAACTAATGCAAGTATTTCTGTTTTCCATTCAAACATGCGTGTTCCTACCTAAGATATCCATTCGCACTTTAATATGAATGTGATGAACGTGACAATCATCATCATTCCTCCACGAACGCGTGTCTGACAACCACTTACGTTCCACTGTAGAATGAATGAATATCTCTTAGACCTCTTAATCAGACTCTTCGTGGTATAAGCTAGATTGATGGCAGCATTCAAGAGAATCCGGAAAGTCTAAACCTTGTCTGTGGTATTCCGAGTAGGATTCAGGGATTGAATGACTGTGACGAGCTTCAAACTTGCGAGTGCTGGGCGTAGCGACAGACGCAAAAGGATAGTATGAGAACCTGCAGATGATTAGCCGTGCGGTGACAGCGCACCTGGACCCTTTTCACTGGAAGGATGGATGGTAGCCATTGACAACGGTGATCCACCAACACATAGCTTGCCATAGGAGGACATGCGTGCATGAATCAGAAACAGAAAAAAGCAGAATTTCAGAAGACAAAGCATCTCCAAAACTCCAACATATTCTCCATCATTGCATACAAGTATAATTTGTGTTCTGTCCTTTTATTCCTTGCAATCAAATTTGATAAGTGAATTATTTTATTGTTTTCCTGACTAAGAGTTACAAGATAACCATAGATTGCTTCAAGCCAACAATCTCCGTGGGATCGACCCTTACTCACGTAAGGTATTACTTGGACGACCCAGTGCACTTGCTGGTTAGTTGTGCGAATTTGTGAAGAACTATGATTTCCAATTTTGTGCACCACATACCAATCAAATGGATATGGTGGACCTCCTTGTGGCTATCAACTACAACCACCATATACCTATGAACCCCCTCCTCAACATTGTTCTCAACCATATTCACAAGCCCCATACCACCAAACACCTCCATATGATCCTAACCCATATCTACCATACCAACAACCATATGAGTCATATAAACTATACTTAGACCCACCATAATTCCAACATCAATACCTCCAAGAACCACCACCTCTATATACACCACATCCATACCCTCACCAAGATGAACCACCTCCCATATATGAGAAATTTCAACCACATGATGAATTCTCCTTTCCACCATAACCCTTTATGGAAGAATATCCATATCCATCGATCCAAGAGAAACATGATCCTAATTATGTTAACCACATGAAACAAGAGCCAAGGGATCGCCTCATGAAAGCAATGGATCGGCTTAAAGCAATCATGATTCTCAAGGAGTAAGAGAAAGCCCAAAAGAGGCATGAAGCTATCATGGGTAACTTTGCCAAAATTAAGCCAACTTAGACTCATGGGATTCATGCCACAAATAAAGCATTTCCACGAATGAATGTAGAGAATCAACTGAAGAGCGGAGCATGAAAAATATTTTAGAATCTCGACTTGATAACAAGGAGATGGAGTATGTCTTGCAACAAGTGGAGTAAGTCAAAATTATTGAAGAGGAAAAAGTGGTTGAAGATCTAGGAGAAGTTGAGTGTGAGGTGGATTCCAAGGTTGTAGAACCTTCTTCCATTGAGCTTGAAATTAAAGTTGAGGAGGATAATGTGCAACCTCCAAGGCATATTGTGAACGATCAAAGATTGGAAGAAGTTGAGCAAGTGGCAAGACCCACCATTGAAGATGATTCTGTACCAACCGATGTGCTATTTGAGATTGTTGAACCTTCCTCATTGTGTTGTGAGATTAATGATAAGGAGGATCGTACACACTCTCCAACACATGACTTGAGCAATGAGGAATGTGTAGAAGAAGTTGATGAACAAGGAATTGAAATTGAGGAAGCTTTTCAAGAGGTGGAGGTAATTCAAGAAGAGGAAAAGAGAGTTGCAATCACCTTGCCAAAGCCTGTTGGAGCCTCTTTTGCTAAGCAACCATCCATTATATCATTTAAGTGGTAAAATTCATATCCTTAAGCTTCATTGTCCCACTTGAATATGATTTGCTTAAAACGGATGGTCAACTTAGGACTCTTTGTGGATTGAAGAGTAAGGGAGAGTGTATAGTGGTTGGCGTTATAAATCTAGGTTCATTAGGATCACACTTTCAAGGTCTAAGTTTCATGGTTGGTGGAATGCTCAATTGAGTGGATTTTGAGCTTTTTAATCCCCTTTATTCTAATTGTAACCACATCAAAACCTTAAGCATAAAACTATGAATCACCTTGAATTGCATCTTTGATTAGCTTAGGTTGAGGTGTGTGTGTCATTTAAGTGTGGGAGAATTTTGGGAAGCATTGGTAGAGACATAAAAGTATTTTTTAGATATTCATTGAAAATTTGGAAAAATGGGTGCACATTCATGTATCAATTTGCTTTAACCATATGCATTTGTCATAGAAAAAGAAGAAAAAAATAAAATAAAAAAAATAAGATGGGACAAAAGTTATTCCAAAGAAAAAGAAAAAAATGAATAAGAAATGCATATATGGATTTGGATGAAAAAGATGCATGAATGTGTATAAAAAGGGAATGGGAAGTTAGGTTGCATAGTTTGTGATTTGGTTGATGTAGGTTGAGTTGGGTACTTAAACTAATCAAGGATTCAATTTAGTCCACTTAGCCATATCTATCCCACCCATTGTTGTCAAACTCTCGAGTTAACTCGTAAACTCGTACAAGTTTACGAGTTTAGATATGGAAACGAGTTGACTTGGACATAGACTCTATCCAGAGTAAACTCGGCTAGACTTGGTTAGACTCAGTCAAACTTGGACAAACTCGTGAATTTAGGACCGAGTTAGAGAGTTTGTGTTTTTCTTCATTTTTGCTAAAAAAAACGTCATTTTGAAACCAAAAAAATACTTTTTTATTAGGGTTACGATAACACCCCCAAAGAATGAAAGAAAACTCACTCACAACTCATCATCTGCGTCGTTTCTCTCAAGTCTCACTTTCTCCATGTTCTGCCGCAGTCATTGTTCCCCGTCGAGCTGCCGCTGTTCGCCTGCGTCTACTACCTCTGCTCTGACTTGTGCCATTGTCTTTGTGAATTTTACCTATGTTTCCATCTGCTTTGTATTTCTTCACATCTTCACTATCCGCAACTCCATCATGCTATCACCATTCACGAGTTCGACTACTTCTCCTACAGTCATATCTTGCTCTGGTTTGCGCCGTCGTGAAATCCATAACTCTTTGTCGCCGTCGTTTTGTGCTGCTGCTGCACCCTCATCACCGCTGCTTGTTGCACCCTTGTCTTCGATCTGCTGTTGCTGGGACTTTGCCCCTTCTTTTCTTCTGTATCCTCTATTTTTTGTATGCCTTTTGCCCTTTTTTGAGCATTTGCTTCTTGATTTAGTTTTTTTTTTCTTTTTAAATTTTATTGCTTCTAATTTTAGCCTATTGCTTATCATTTATGTTGGATGGCCAGATGGTTCATCCATTCATGGCTGATTAGTAATTAATTATTTTGATTAGAGTTAATTTGATTATTTGATATTGTTCAATGTTCAATTAAAGATTCAGTATTACAGATTTAGAATTTTTAATTTTATGTGTTCTATGTTGTATTTGTATAAGAATAATTATAGAGGATTTGAATGTGTATTTTAAAATATTTGTTATAATGTATGCTACTATTTTAATTTATTATGTGCTTTAAGATTGATATTATTAATTTTGAAGGGTCAGAATTGAGTAAATATACATTATGTATATATATATATATAAACTTCATAACAGGTGAACTCGTACGAGTCTACAAGTTAACTCGCGAGTCGAGTCTAGGTCAGCTCCACGAGTTTACTTAGACTCGTGAGTTCGACAACCTTGATCCCACCTTAATCCTAACCCCATTACAACCCTAATAAGTCCTCATGATAATTGCATTCATGCATCACATGTTTGTTGATTGTTAGATGAAAAGCAAATCCTTGAAAGCATGATTAGGAGGAGACTTGAGTGATTAAACCCTAAAACACCAAGCGTTGAGAGTGTATACACACCTAGTGAGGGTTCGATCACTCAATTCTATGTTTCCATACTTCTTATCATGTATTCTTGCAAGTTGCTTCATTTTGATGAGTTAAATCAATTCTCTAGATTGTGATTGCATGGAGCTACTTCTTTGCTTAGCCCTATATGTCCATATGCTCGCTTGGAAATTTGTTAGTCTGTTTTCACCAAATTCATAGGACACTATAGATAGATAGATAAGTATAGATAGTATATAATATACTTGCATGAGGACATGCTATTATTTGGTTTAGCATGAGGACATGCTATTGTTTAAGTGTGGGGGAATTGATGAGTCCATATTTGACGATATATTTTGGCTTGATTTGAATGGATTTCATCACATAAACTCACATTTATTCACTTAAATGGCATACTTTTGTGTTTCATCCCTAAGTTGAACCTAAATGTGAAAACATGCATTTTTGTGCTTAAATTAGTGATTTTAATTCCACTTTTATGCCATTCGATGTCGTGATATGTTTTGTGAGTGATTTCAGGTCATTTAGGCAAGAATGGGTTGGTAGAAGTGGAAGGAAGCATGTACAAAGGGAGAACACATGAAGAAAACAAAGAAGAAGCACACAGCTAAGTGTGTGTACGCACAACCCTCTGTGCATGCGTACGCACAAGAGCAGAACCAGCAAGTGTGCGTATGCACAAGTAGAAAAATCAGCAAGTGTGCGTACGCACAGGTACCAGCGCGTGACTTCATTAAAATGTCACATGGCTCGCGAATTTGGGGCCTTTTGGCCCAGTTTTGGAAGACTTGATGCTGATTTGAAGTGCTATATGAAGGGGAAATGACCACATATCAAAGCATTAGATTAGGAGGCCTCATTTTACATTTTTAGAATAGATAATTAAGAGTAGGAGTAGTGTAGTGTATAATTGCTCTCTTAGGGTTTTACTTAATTTCATTGTAGCATTTTATAGTTTCAAGTTTGATCTTGGATTTTGCTCATCTTTATTGTAAGTACTCTTTAATCTTCTCTTTAATTTCACTAATTTTGTTACATTTTCTCATGGTTCAAGTTACTTTGTTAATATATGCAATTTTGGTTTCTTGAAGTTTTGGTTGATGAATTTAGTGTTTTATGGTTTATATTTGCTTGATTGCATGTTTATTGTAGATATTGTGAATAGTTTGATGATAGTTTTTATTTTCCTTTGCAATTTACATGTTTTGTTTTTATGCCTACAAGGTGTTTGTGAAAATGCCACTTGGTAATTTTGAGTAGATTTTCACACCTTGTCTTGGGATTTGAGTTCCTAGGATACTAGAGTCATAATGTCCAACATTTAGTGGTAATTCTTGGGTAGTTAGTTAACTCTTGTTTCTATTGACGCTAGCTTTTTACCAATTAATTTAGTAAGTTAGTTAGGACTTATGGATTAAGGTCAATTATGCTTGCTTGACTTACTCCTCGATGTTAGGCGTAGACGAAGTGAGATTGACTCATCATAGTTGCCATAGTTGTGGTTATGACGATGATAGGATTCCTTGGATCCTCATTCCCAAGTCAAGGCTCTTTATGCATTTATAGCATTTTCACTAAGTTTTGATCTTATATTCCTTTTACTTCCATCAATTCCCTTTTTGATCATATCTTAGTTCTTTTATTTCTTAGTTCCTTTAATCTTTCGTTCTTTAATTTTAAAACCCCTTTTCCTCACAACCGAAAGTGTGACATTTCAATTGCATTCCTAGGAAGAACGACTCGAGGTTGAAGTACTCTCGGTTAAATTTGTAATTTGAAAATTAAACTTTGATGGTGGGAGTTGTTTGTCGGTTTGGTCTATACTTGCAATGGAAGTGATCTTAAGTGGAAAAATCCAAATCGGTGCAATACTCCTCTATCATCCCTCTAATGGTATTAATGTGCAACAGAGAGACAGTGTCCAGGTTAGCTACCGGACATGTCGTATTTAGCTATATAACTGACAAATGAGCTCATTAGCCATAGGGCAGGCATACATCAAATGCATATGTGTGTTTTGTTTGATTGTGCATTAAATGGGCTTGCCTATGTGATTTTTATGCTTACCTACTATATTTGCTACTTGTTGTATCTGTATCCTACTTGGGTTTGCTTTGTCTATGCACTGGTGTTTTGGAGGGCTAGAGGAAGCAGAAAGTGAAGGTTTAAGTTAGAAATTGATTCAGGACTTGAGAACCTTAGATAGTTACCTACTTTCTGGTTTAGTTTATTTTCCTTAAGTTTAATTCTGAGTGTCGAAGTTCTACGAATGTCTCTGGCTTTCTAGGGACCTTATATATTATCTATGCGGGCACCTTTACCATGCTGACAACCCCGGTTCTCATTCCATACATATATTGTTATTTTTAGATGCAGGACGCGAGAAACCGCAATGAGCATTCTGTAGACTTGAACCGGTTCTTGGGATTCTTGAACATGCATTGTGGTGTTCTTGCACAGAAGATTTTGTGGAAACAGAAACTTCAGAAGTTGCCAACTTTCTTCTCTTTCTGCCTCCGCGAGAATCAGCACCATCATCGTCCTTCTTCTGTTTGCACTGTGCATCAGTTGACAAGGTTCTAGAACCTTGTGCATCGCTCTTTCCCACTACATTACACGAGTATTCAGTAGTGCTGCAATGCTGATCTTTCTTCCTCTTCTCTCCGCATGAATTAGAAGCCATAAATTCTGGTCCATGCTTTTCAGTATCATCGTCATCCTTTAGTTTGCACTCTTCAGATGACACTGTTCTTGAACGCGGCAAACGAAGCTTAATTATGAGTCTCTTTCTTGGGGCAACCTCTGCCTCTGCCATTGAAAAGCTTGGTTGTTGATATTTCAAGTGAACAAGGGTTTCAAGACTCGATCTTTGGTAGGATTAATTACAGAAAGAAGAAACAAACAAGTTCGTGGGGGTACAATCACTACTACAATGTCGTATAATATAGGACTAAAAGGGTTTGCTTTACCGTTACTGGTTTACTTACAAAACAAGGCAAAATAACATAGGAGATATTATGTACATTCTTTTGGACTTTGGTACTTCTTTTTTAATATGGTTTGTTTGAGGAAACTTCTATTTTTTCAAGTTATCTTTTGATAAAAGAATTACTTTTTTTTAAAAGATTTTATAAAAAAGTAAAAATAATTTATGTTTGGATATGTTATGTAAAAAAAAATTTATTTATCAATTATATTTAAGTATAATAATATAAGTAATGGAATAAAATGCAAATAATTAACTTTACTCAATAAAAATATATTTTTATCAAACCCTTTGAAAATACTCTTGGTTCTACTTTAGATAATTAATTACCTTCTTTTAAAATCTCTTAACTCAAAACAAAACTTAAATATAAAATTAGTCACACTTTCTGTCTCTCAGCCACATATTAATCCTCAGTCAAATGTCAACTCGTAATTACTTAAATACACTCACAAACAAGTAGTGCAAACAAGAGATTCAATTCAAAGTACAAGCAAGTCACAACAAGACAAACAATACAATCACAAAGTAATAAGACAAGCAAGCGCAATCAAATGCAAATGTGCAAACATGATGCATGTCTATCCCTAACGCAGGCCATGAGCTCATGTGTCGGTTGCCTACCCGCTCCCGACATTACCCGGGTACGAGTCCCAGATATGCCTTTCCAGATGCATCAGTGTGCTTATAAGTCGTACGGCTAGGCCGCATCAGTGTGACTTTCCAAATCAATTATATATTTGCAATTATTCAATTAATTTTGTAGGCATTCTAAATTAAAAACATTTATCTTTAAAAATAAATCCCCTACCTTCATACGAAATCAAAATCAACGAAAACTTTGGAGAAACTTTCTGACCGAGCTGCTAAAAGGAAAAACGTCCGGAATCTTCCGTGTCTCGTAGAACTCCAGTTGGCCAAGTTCAAGGGGTAGAAAAGCTACGTCACCGTCGACTTCCACCGAACAAAAATAACACCAACACGTAAAGGAGAAAGATACCAACACTTTTACCGGATTAGATTTTTAATTGGAGTTACGAATATCAAAAAATCAAAACCATAAATTTCACGGTGCCATAGTTTCTCTCGTTCTCTCTCACGGTTTTCTTTCTCTCGGTGCTTTCTTTCTTTTTCTTTCACATAACAAGTATGAATGAATGAAAAAGATGAGTGTTATGATTAATGGGAATTTGTGGTATAAATTTTATTATGTGCTTTCTTTCTTTTTCTTTCCCATAACAAGTATGAATGAATGAAAAAGATGAGTGTTATAATTAATGGGAGTTTGTGGTAAGCGTAGTAGTAATAATAATAATAATAACAATAATAATAATAATAATAATAATAATAATAATAACTAAATTAAATTTTTTTTTATTAAATTAATTTTCAAAAACTTGAGGTTTTACATCTTACCCCACTTATAAAAATTTTCTTTCTCGAAAATTGATATAAGATAGAAAAGGTTTGCATCAACTTCATTTTTAAAACGTCAAAAAAAGAAAGAAAAAGATTTGGCATGTCCAGTTCATGTGAAAGAAATCATATCTTATAAATGACAAGATATGGTCGGGAGTTATTCAAAAAATATCTCAAGAAAGAAATTTGAAACAAAATTTCTCTGCAAGCATGCAAGGAAGAGATGACATCAAACTACTTTAGCACGAATAAGAAGTATACGTTTTCCTAAAACTTTACTTCTAACGTTCTCAAACCCCATGATTCACGTTACCTATTACTTCTATCTCGTCTATGATAATCCATTAGTGTTTCCATATACATGAATCATTAGTATTAAGTTGGCCAGACCTAATACCATGAGAGATGCAACAGTTGACTAACAGAATTAATCAATAGACAATCATGCATTTGAAATTCAAACTCTTGTCAGTGGGACAAGTCCTATTGCATGACAGACACTCAGAGTATGCAGTAAAGCATAGTCAGTCCATTCCCAAGGCTCTAACGGAAACGAACTGCTCTGATATCATAATGTAACACCCTAACTTTTAGCACGTCATGATCATACCAAAAGTAAGGCGTTACGGACCTGATTTCCTTTATTATAAATTTTCTATTGAGCCTTTACGTCGATGTCGTGTTTCAGTTTTTAAGAAAATTTCAGAAAAAGATTTTAGTAATTAAATTCACATAACAAAAGATCTTCAAATAATAATAATCACATAATTATTAAAAATAATAGATGCTATACAATTAGATTCAATGTAAAACTCAAATACAATACCTATCCCTCTGGATAAAATAAAAGCTAAAGCAACAAGAACGAGGGAACTCTATAAAAACAACAGGAATCACAAGTAAATCTACTAATCGTCTGCAGCTTCTTACTGAATCTTCAATCCTGTCACTGAAAGGGTGGAAGATTTTGGGGTGAGAACAAACCACACGTTCTCAGTAGGGAATGGGAATGCCGTAAAAGTAATGGAATAAAATGCAAATAATTAACTTTACTCAATAAAAATATATTTTTATCAAACCCTTTGAAAATACTCTTGGTTCTACTTTAGATAATTAATTACCTTCTTTTAAAATCTCTTAACTCAAAACAAAAATCAAATATAAAATTAGTCACACTTTCTGTCTCTCAGCCACATATTAATCCTCAGTCAAATGTCAACTCGTAATCACTTAAATACACTCACAAACAAGTAGTGCAAGTAAGAGATTCAATTCAAAGTACAAGCAAGTCACAACAAGACAAACAATACAATCACAAAGTAATAAGATAAGCAAGCGCAATCAAATGCAAATGTGCAAACAACATGATGCATGTCTATCCCTAACGCAGGCCATGAGCTCATGTGTCGGTTGCCTACCCGCTCCCGACATTACCCGGACACGAGTCCCAGATATGGCTTTCCAGATGCATCAGTGTGCTTATAAGTCGTACGGCTAGGCCGCATCAGTGTGACTTTCCAAATCAATAAGCGTACATCTGGAAAACAGTTCTCAGTATGTGGGCGTCCCCACTTTACATTTGGCACTAAGGCCCAAACAATGTCACATCTGCTCTCCTGAGGTAGACACTTCATTAATTAATATATTCTTTAAATCCTTGTTCTCTGCTCTCCTGTGGCAGAGATTCCTTTTCTTAATAAACCGAGCTCAAATCTTTTACTTAAAACAAAATCTCTCCTTAAAAGATTGGGTTTAAAACATTATATTTTTCTTAATAAATCAAACTTTAAAATAGAGTAAATCTTTTCTTAACTAAATATATTTTAAATAATTTAATTTTTTAAAACCAAATCTTTTAAAATAACTTTTCAAATAAAACCTCAGATTTTATAAAATTTCGGCGGCATTTTCTCTAAAATTCGATCTAAACCACCCTTACAGGTTCCCTATTCCTCAACAATTCACCAGCATTTTTCTCAACAATTCTCAAATCAGCGAAATTCTTAATAATCAGAAAACAGTCACATTCACAGCAATAATTCATACTCAATAACATTACTATTATTAATATATATATATATATAGATATATTTGTAATTATTCAATTAATTTTGTAGGCATTCTAAATTAAAAACGTTTATCTTTAAAAATAAATCCCCTACCT
>NC_029785.2:121435303-121437665 GCF_000816755.2 Arachis ipaensis | reverse complement strand
CAGAGATTCCTTTTCTTAATAAACCGAGCTCAAATCTTTTACTTAAAACAAAATCTCTCCTTAAAAGATTGGGTTTAAAACATTATATTTTTCTTAATAAATCAAACTTTAAAATAGAGTAAATCTTTTCTTAACTAAATATATTTTAAATAATTTAATTTTTTAAAACCAAATCTTTTAAAATAACTTTTCAAATAAAACCTCAGATTTTATAAAATTTCGGCGGCATTTTCTCTAAAATTCGATCTAAACCACCCTTACAGGTTCCCTATTCCTCAACAATTCACCAGCATTTTTCTCAACAATTCTCAAATCAGCGAAATTCTTAATAATCAGAAAACAGTCACATTCACAGCAATAATTCATACTCAATAACATTACTATTATTAATATATATATATATATAGATATATTTGTAATTATTCAATTAATTTTGTAGGCATTCTAAATTTAAAACGTTTATCTTTAAAAATAAATTCCCTACCTTCATACGAAATCAAAATCAACGAAAACTTTGGAGAAACTTTCTGACTGAGCTGCTGAAAGGAAAAACGTCCGGAATCCTCCGTGCCTCTTAGAACTCCAGT
This sequence comes from Arachis ipaensis, assembly GCF_000816755.2. NCBI lineage: Eukaryota > Viridiplantae > Streptophyta > Magnoliopsida > Fabales > Fabaceae > Arachis > Arachis ipaensis. Next base: position 121,437,078 of record NC_029785.2, on the reverse strand, counting down.
TGACCAAGCTCAAGGGGTAGGAAAGCTACGTCACCATCGACTTCCACCGGACAAAAATAATGCCAACACGTAAAAGAGGAAGATACAAACACTTTTACCGAATTAGATTTTTAATTAGAGTTACAAATCTCAAGAAATCAAAACTATGAATTTCACGGTGCCATAGTTTCTCTCATTCTCTCTCACGGTTTTCTTTCTCTCTCGGTGCTTTCTTTCTTTTTCTTTCCCGTAACAAGTATGAATGAATGAAAAAGATGAGTGTTATGATTAATGGGAATTTGTGGTATAAATTTTATTAGATGGCATGCTCAATTAATGAAAGCAAGTATGTGTCATGTTTATACACATACATATATATGCACTAAGCCACGTTTCCTAATCTTCTTTTCCTTTTGTGTATGATTCGCTGGTGATGATAAATGATTTATAAATGGCCAATTATTACAATGAATGGTTATGTATATATATATAGCTAAGGAACTTTACTTAATGTAACTAAACAAATTTATATAATTGTAATAAGAAGAAGAGTGATAATAATAATAATAATAATAATAATAATAATAATAATAATAATAATAATAATAATAATAATAATAATAATAATAATAATAATAATAATAATAATAATAATAATAATAATAATAATAATAATAATAATAATAATAATAATAATAATAATAATAATAATAAAATTTATTTTATTAAATTAATTTTCGAAAACTTGGGGTCTTACAATTTTCCCCTTCCAGATCGTGTTTCTCGAGCCTTTCTTGCATTATACCATCCTGTGCTTGAGACGCTCTCTCGCTCTCTCTTTTTCGGTGTATCTTTCGATCCGAAATCCTAGACATTCTTTCCCGCTGTCTTCCTTCTAATTCGGGTTTCTCTCTCTGGGTAAATTATTGATATCGATGGATCGGTTCTAAAGGTACAAAATCCGAACCAACCTGTGAACCCGATCATGTATTAATTAAATAAAAAAATTGGTGTTTAATTAAAAAATTTGTATTTCCATTAGAAAAAAAGTATTCACTATTAATTTGTTTAGGTTTTAATGAGTTTATTTTTTAATGTATTTAATACTTAACATGTTTGGATTATTTCTATTGATGTTATTGTTGAATTTTTAAGATAAAAATTTGATTTTTTTATGAATTTTAAAGTTATCGGATATCCAATTACTCGAACCGAACCGAACCAATCCGTTCTTAATCGGTTTGATTTGATTTGGGTACATATACAAAAAAATATAAATCCGAACCAAGCTAAATCAATTATATTTTAATCGGTTTGATTTTAATTTTATCTTGAATCCAAACCAAACTGACCCGTGTCCACCCCTATTAGACATGTTTATCTCTAGGTGCCTTTAATAATAAAATAGCATTAAATTAATATTTATTATAAGTTTATAACTATGTATAAATGTCACTGAACTCTAAATTAATCCTAGCGGTCAATTTCGGAACATATTTTTGCATCCCAAGTCCCAAGTGGACGTGGCGGCGTGACAGAAAAATCTAGCATAAACAAAGAAAGAATCTTCACCAAATTTACCATTAAATTTAAAGCGGAAAAAAAAAAGAAGAAAACGGGAAAGAAATTGAAGGAAAGAATTGAAAGGAAGATAGAAGGAAGAAGAGGTAGGTCAAAATGAACAGTTATTATTATCATTTTCTTATGGCAACAAACACTATCCATTTTGTTGTTTTGTGAAACCATCAAATCATGAACCATTTCTAAAAGGAAAAGTATAGGAAATAATATTTGTT
>NC_029785.2:121427411-121433083 GCF_000816755.2 Arachis ipaensis | reverse complement strand
GGTTCTTGGGATTCTTGAACATGCATTGTGGTGTTCTTGCACAGAAGATTTTGTGGAAACAGAAACTTCAGAAGTTGCCAACTTTCTTCTCTTTCTGCCTCCGCGAGAATCAGCACCATCATCGTCCTTCTTCTGTTTGCACTGTGCATCAGTTGACAAGGTTCTAGAACCTTCTGCATGGCTCTTTCCCACTACATTACACGAGTATTCAATAGTGCTGCAATGCTTATCTTTCTTCCTCTTCTCGCCGCATGAATCAGCATCATTCTTTAGTTTGCACTCTTCAGATGACACTGTTCTTGAACGCGGCAAACGAAGCTTAATTATGAGTCTCTTTCTTGGGGCAACCTCTGCCTCTTCCATTGAAAAGCTTGGTTGTTGATGTTTCGAGTGAACAAGGATTTCAAAACTCGATCTTTGGTAGGACTAATTACGGAAAGAAGAAACAAACAAGTTGGTGGGGGTACAATCACTAGGAGACAAGTTCGTGGGGGTATAATATAGGATTAAAAGGGTTTGCTTTACCGTTACTGGTTTACTTACAAAACAAGGCAAAATATCATAGGAGAGATTATGTACATTCTTTTGGACTTGTGGTAGTTCTTTTTTAATATGGTTTGTTTGAGTGAAATCCTATTTTTTCAAGTTATCTTTTTTTAAAAGAGTTATCTTTTTTTATCAAGATAATGATACCAAAATAAGTACTTTATCTTTGTATTTTAAAATTTTAAAATGATAAATAAAATAAAAAAAAATTAAGTTATACGAAAAGATCTTAAATATCTATACAAATATGTAATTGATTTGATTTTTGAATCAATTATCTAATTAGAAATAAAACAAAACATGTGAAAAGGTTTGATTTTAAAAGTCCATAAAATTCTGAAATTGAGTTCATTTGTATTTAACTAATGAAAACAAAAAAGTGTTCTTTGGCGATGGTAGGCCAGTGGCTATAAAACCCATAGTTTTAAAAATTAAACCAAATAGATCGATTCAACTGGATTAATTAGAAACTGGTCATTTAGTTTATTCGGTTAAGGTATAAAATTGTTCTGAAAAAAATCGATTAGAAAATTGGTCAAATCGATATAAAAATGTCAAAGATAAATTCATTAAAGGGTTAAGTATAATTTTGGTCTCTAAGGTATAGGCTAAAAAATTTTTTTATCTCCAACCTTTTTTCATACAAAATCGTCCCAAAAGTTTAAAATCTAATTTTAAAATCGTCCTTTTTACTTAAATATTAAAATTTTAGACCAAATTATCCATAACAAAAGAATTATAAAATAAAAAAAGAAAAAATAAGATAAAGAAAGTGTTTATGCTCTTGCAAAGGGCAAGAAAAAAAAGAAAAAGGGGAAAGGGAAGAAGAAGAAGAAGTTATCCACGATCCACCTCTGCCTCCGTTTCTGCTGCCACCTCCGTACGATTTTGGTCCCTAAGGCTGCGTTTGTTTGCTTAGACATGGACACTGATACATAGACACAGTGGTACACGTCCACTGTTTGTTTGCTGAGACACAATGTTTGTTTGCTGAGACACAATTTTTGAATGGACATGATGGTACACAGATACACACAGTCACACAAAATACATGTTTTTAGTGTCTCTCCTTAAAGCTGAGACACTGAGACACAATTTATAAGACACAACTTTTTTTATTTTTATCCCTAGTTAATTTTAAAAATTCCAACCTTATCCCTACCTCAACCCTATCCTAACCTCTTTCTCTACTTCCTTTTCCTTCTCCTTCAGTCTTCTACCTCTCTCCAAATTCTTCTCCTCTTCTCCTCTGCCATAGATCTCGTCGCCGCCGCCATGCCTCCATCCTCCGACGGTCCTCTCTCTCCATCGCCGTACTCTTCTTTCTTGCTTTCTTAAATTTGTGTCTCTTCTGCGCTCTTCTGCGTTGCCTTTCTCGGATTTGTGCCGCCTCTACATCGCTGCCGCCATTTGTACAGATCTGTCGTTCTCGCCGTCCATTTTCGTGACACACAGTCACAGCACCGTCCAACCCACAACGAGTCGCAGCATCATCCAACCCTCTCGACACAGCAAGTCAGTGTCGCCATCCAACGCTCGTGACCCACGAAATTGCAGCACCTTCCTCTGCTCCTTCTCTCACCGTCTCCCTCATCTCTTTCATTCTCCTGTAATTTTTTTTAATTTTGGTTATGGTTACTGTGATTATTGCCTCTGTCTTCTCTGTTTTTTTTTCTTTTTATTTTTTTGAGACAAATGGTGATTATTAAAAAATTTATCAGTAATTTTTTGGTAATTAGATGATGATGAAGATGATAAATCTAATAATGGTAGTGATGGTGGTAGTAGATGGTGATAGTGGCTATGGATAGTGGTAGTTGTGGATACATTGGTGTTATTGGTGAGGATAAATTTGTCATTTTGATAAATTTGTGTATACCAGTGTACTGTTATGTATAATGTTGCCAAATAAGATAAAAATTTTGTGTATGTTCATGTCTATGTGCTGTTGTGTCTTTGTGTCTCTGTCCATTGCTAGTTAAGACAGCAAACAAACGGAGCCTAAAGTAAGGAGATTTTAAAATCATGTTAAAACTTTGGGGACGATTTTATATGCAATAGATTAGGAACAAAATAAATTTTCGACTTAGACATTAGACACCAAAATCGTACTTAACCCTAAATTTAATTTGGACAGAAATTGAGGATAAAAACATTATTTTTACCCAACTATATAACATCCGAATGCATTGTATGAAACACGGACAAACACTCCAAGAACAAGACAGGAACCATGGCCACAACGTACGCCGGCCAAAATTCTTATTACATGCATAGTCAAACTGATGTTTTCTATGCATCCAGCTATTTGTACCCATCATCACAATATCCTTAATATATCTATATATTCCTTTAACACCATCTCCCCAACTTCTCAATATTAATTGAGTTCGCTACATATATCTATATATAAGACTATAACTATCCTTGATTACATCAGAGAGATTGAGTGACATGGAACGAAGATTTAATAGAGAAAGCAAAGGTGGTGTGAGCCTACAAAAGAGGATGATAGAGACGCGGCGAAAGGCAGAACCAGCACCGGACCTCACGGATTTCATGAACGACATGTTTTTTGGGGCTGCTGACATTTACAAGAAGAACTATGACTTCACTGGTGGTAGCAGTGTTGTTTTGGACGATGAGGACGATGTTGGGTTTGATGATAGCACAAGAAGTAACAGTGCGAGGTTGACTCAAGAGTGGTTACAAGAGGCGCGAAGGATCGTGTCTTCTTCTCCCACAAGATCTGATTCGCCTGCACGTCGCTGCCTTTCTGGCTCTCCGAGGTTTGCATCGCCTTCCAACAATAATTCACAACCCGGCGCATCTCTTATTCCTTCCTTGGATCCCACCAGAGATAATAATCTCTCAAGAACTAGGTCTGCAAGAAGGTAATATAATGCTAATATTAACGTCAATGGTTATAATAGTTTTGGTATAAAGATACTAGCAAAAACATAGCTACACCAAAAATGTCAATAGATCAATACTTTTATTGATATTATTGATTATACTACACATTTGTGAAATTTTCTAGAATTTTCATGATTTTGTTTCATAAAAATAAATATTTATGATGGAAAAAACATCAAAGGAGATACAGATAAAGCTTTTAAAGACACATGGATCCTATGGAAACTTTTCTTAACGACCAAATCTTCTTGCCCATTTATATACATAATTCAGATGCTCTATTATTTTGAATATATAATGTGACAACACACCTTTGTATCTTATATAGTCACCTTGTAAATTGCCCACTACACAAATTTTACAAAACAGCGTTGCAAATTAGACACAAATCATCACAAGTTCTAGTCATTGTTCTCATTGGCTAATCTGAGACCAAGAACGAAAGCCTCATTCAAAAGCTAATCACCCACCACACAAATTTTACAAAACAGCATTGAAAATTAGACACAAATCTAATAATTAAGTCCACATCTACTACTAAAGAGGAAATTAAAGCAAAATATATTTTCATGACAGCACAACAAGGTAGGAATTGGACACACCGAATATCAATACACGTTTTAGACTCTTAGGAACAAAAGCAAGTGAAACAAATAAAGCTTCTCAATCTCAATTCTTTCACAAGCAACATTTCTCCTATGATATGCTGAACTTTATCGCCTTAATTTTAACCTATTACATTTATCTTTGTTATCTTTGTATTTTAAAATTTTAAAATAATAAAAAAAATTAAGTTATACGAAAAGATCTTGAATATCTATACAAATATGTAATTGATTTGATTTGTGAATCAATTATTTAACTAGAAATAAAACAAAACATGAGAAAATGTTTGATTTTGAAAGCCCATGAAATTCTTGAGTTTATTTGTATTTAACTAATAAAAAAAAGTGTTCTTTGGCAATAGTAGTTCAATGGTTATAAAATTTATAGTTCTAAAAATTAAATCAGATCGGTCGATTCAACTGAATTAATTAAGAGCTGGTCATTTAGCTGATTCGGTTAAAGTATAAAACTGTTCTGAAAAAAAAAAATCAATTAAAAAATTGGTCAAATTGACAGTTAACTAGTGAACCATCAGAATCGATTGGATTTTTTCATGGTTCTCATTCGATGCATCATTAAAAACAATGCCATTTTGTTATCTTTAAAAAAAGTTAAAAGAAAGAAGAATGAAGAACTACCTCACCTCGGCACCCCCTTTCTCTTACTCTCTGAAACCTAACACTAAACCCAGCCAACCATCATCACCATCCCTCATCGTCGAACTCTTCTCCTTCGATAGAGGGTGCTGTCACCGTTAGTGGGGACAAAGTGTGAGTGCCATCACACTCTTCTCATCGCATCGCGGAACTCTTCTCAGTGGGGACAAAGCGTGGGTGTCGTCCGAGACCAACATCCCTCTTCGAGCTTACTTTCCCTCCTTCGTCGTCATCTCTTGGCTTCTTCCTTTGTCACTGGTCTTCAATTTAAGTTTGTAAGTCTCCATCTCTACACTGCTTCTTCAGTTACATCACTACAAGAAAAAGGCCTATGACCACGCTTTTTTCTTACCACACTTTAAAAACGTGGCCAAAAGTGGTCAATGGCTACATTTTTATAAGGGTGGTTACTGATTAGAGATTTGGCCACGTTTTTTCTTGTACGCTTAAAAAGCGTAGCGAAAGGAGTCTATGGCCATGCTTTAATGAGGGTGGCAGTTGATTCGAGATTTAGCCATATTTTTTTGTCACGCGTAAAAAGCGTAGCCATAAAGAGAAACAGGCACGCTTTTAAAGTGTGGCGATAGGATTTTGTTATAGTGACGTTTTAAAACCGTGGCCATTTTCTACAACTTTTTATACACGCTCCAAAAGCGTGGCCAAAAAGATTGAATAAAAAACCTATTCAAAAATGATATAATTAGTTAATTATATTGCACACCCTCTTCAAAACTCTATCTTTCTTCTTCGAATCCTAAGGCTTTGTTTGGATATAGGAAAGAAAATAAAAGGAAAGAAAATAAGAGAAAAAAAATTGACAGGAGAGAAAATAGAAAGAAAAATAGAGTTATTTGTGTGTTGTTTGAATGAAAAGACAATGAATAGAAAGAAAATAAAAAGAAAATTTTTTTTTGTTTAGACAGAAAGAAAAGTGAGAAGAAAAAAATC
>NC_029785.2:121403902-121426250 GCF_000816755.2 Arachis ipaensis | reverse complement strand
CACCAAATTTTTTTTTCTTTCTATTTTTTTTAGTATTCAAACAAAAACAAAATAAAATTTTTCACTCATTTTCTTTTCGTCTGTTTTCTTTACTCTTATTTTCCCTTAAACCAAACATAGTGTAAAACTCTTCCAACCCTTTGTATTCATCCAAAAAAAAGGCCCTTCAAAAGAACCCTACTACTCCGCGACCCCAGCAATCTGAAAAATATCGCCAGCGCTCGCAATGCCTCCTTCGGCGCTCCCTGTTCCGGCACACTAACCTTACCCCTTTTTAATTCACAAACCCTAACCGAACACCCACCACACTCCCCTTCGCCCCCTCTTTTCCCTCACAATAGCGCCGCAGACCCACTCTCCCTTTTCCCTTCTCCAGCTCACACAACACAATACACACACGCACCACCTCACCCATGCGAAAGAGGAGAGCTCGAGGAAGGAGATGCTGCCTTGCTGCCAGCTACGTCACGCCCAGCCCGCCGCCGCTGTCGAGTCAAACCTGTGAGAGAGAGACAGTGTGCGATAATGAGAGAGGATGAGCCGTCACCAAACGCGTCGCCGCCGTTGGAGGAGCTTCGCTCTTCGCCGTCGCCGAGGAAAAGAGGAGAGCTCGAGGAAGGAGATGCCGCCTTGCTGCCAGCTCCGTTGAAGACCAGCCCGCCACCACTGTCGAGTCAAACCCGAGAGAGAGAGTGTGTGCGACGATGAGAGAGAAGGTGCCGTCACCAAACGCGCCGCAGTCGCTGGAGGAGCTTCGCTCTTCGTCGTCGCCGAGGAGGGGAAAGAGGAGCTGCTCCCGTCGCACCAGTCACCGTCGTGCTTCCTGGTTGCCGATGAGGGAGCTGCGAGAACCATTTTCGTCGCGGAGGAGGGGGACGCGCGAGAGGGAGCCGTCACTGTGGTTGCCGTTGCCGCTATTGAATATTACATTTATTTTGAATATTACAATAAATCTGTGCTTTTAATTGTTATTACTCTATTCCAATTGATTTTAGGAAATCGAAGTTTTACCGATTCGACAAGGAAGGGAACCGGTGGAAGGAGAGAACTGCAAGTAGCATCAAGTTCCCGAAGAACAAGGTTACTAGCAAGGTTTGGCTTCTCATCTGAACAAAATTCATGTGTGCTTCTTTGTTTATTTTGTTTATTCTCTGGTTCATTTGTGCTTCCCTAGTTCTCTGATTCTTCAGTTCGTAAGTAGTTAGAGTTAAGCGGTTAATTAATTGCAATTTTTACAGAAGTCACTATTTTCCGCTTTCTTTTTTCTGCAGTAGCTATGTTACCAGGTCTTTCATCGAATGGTGCGATAGTTACTACTCCCGTTACAATCAATCTCTGGTTGATATTTCGAAAGGATTAATCAAAGCCTTTCCAAAAACTTTTGAAACATTCCTTCAAAAAGTTCCAAAGAGAAAGGCAGAGTCACAAAAATATCAAAACCGGAAAAAAGCAAAAAAACTCAAAAACAACTTCTGCAGCTAACAAGGTCATCTTTAATTAATTTAAATTATTCAATTTAAACTGTCATACTCTTAGCCTCTTATCTTAGACTTTCAATTTTTTTTATCATAGGTGGAATCTTCTACTAAAGGATCATATGATAAAATCAACAAAATTTCTCCAAAGAAGACTCCCACTCATTCAAGTGATTTCTTTTTCATCTCTAGTAGTTCAAAATCAAACAGCGCATCGAAAAGCTCCACTCACTTCTTAAACTATCAACCTTTAGAAGAAGAGGTATTCTATAAAATTGAATAAATCAAGCCTTAACATGGCTTTTCCAGAAGCTTCAATTAATCTCGACAACAAAAGCTCCTGGCAATAAGAAGGGGGACCGTTCTTCAAGTTCCTCATCAAGTGGTTGTATTTTTACACAATACTTACCAATGCAACAAGATGCCGAACCAACTGGCAAACATATTGAACAATTAACTAAGGTAATTGTTCATTCTATCGAAGGTACCATCCAGCCCATCGATGAAGTTGTCCAATCTATCTATGAGGAGGACATACCAAACGAGTCAAACCAAGCCAATCCTATACAAATTCAAGTTCTGGTGGCTAATCTTTCTCCTTCCTAAATTGATGTCGATCTTACTCTCATTTCTTCTCCTTTGAAAGGCAACAGCCCCATTATGGAATACAATCATATGGATAAAAATATCCATCAAACCATTCCAAAACTTGATGACACACCCAATCTTGACAATCAAGCTGAACTTACTTCAAGTCCAATTCGAAAAGATCACGAAATTCCATCCACCCCTGTTTGTAGCCCACCAGAAGTTGAATTAGATGAGCTTATTTCTGTTATGTCCAGTATCACTTACAAAACAGAAATCTGATCTGCGAATGCAGCAACTGAAGGATCACCAGATCATGGGCTTCAAAAGGAATTGACTCCTCAGGACATTGAAATGCTAAAATCTCGTCATGAACTTTTAAAGCACACCATTGATGAGTGGGTCAATCGAGATGATTTGAATTCCAAATTTTCTGATATCCTAAGTTCTTCTCTCGAATATAGAGTTCCTCTCATCTTCTCTAAAGTAGTAACACAATTCGAGAAGGTCGCCAATAATTTATTTATTTATCATAACAAGGTTGTGATATCACAAAGAATATGGCAGAAATCAAAACAGAACTTTCACAACTAAAATAGAAGTTTAATGTTGCTGATGCTGCCAGTACTCGAGTACAACTAGCTTGACGTAGGGAAGAACTCGAAAGAGAACTTGCCAAAATTCGAGAAGAAGAAGCAATGTTGGAAGGCCTTTAAAAGCTGAAAAGAGGAAAAAGAATTTGTTTCGAGATCTGTGAGATGGAAAATAGTCTGGCTAATATCCAGAGAAAATATGACAAATTGCAAGTTGAACAACAAGAAGAAATTAACACCTATAGTTCTTTTGATGAAAAAAGGTCTGTCTTCGATGTGAGTTGGAAGAATTACTAGAGTCCTACATTTGAACGCTTGGGATGTCAAGTACTTTTGTGATTAATTTGTTCTTGCTCATTTTGGTTTGTAATGTTTAAATTTTGACTCTAAACTCTTATCTTTGAGTTACGTCCTATTTTGAAAACATCGATACGGTTTCAAATATTTTTTCACTGATATATTTAACCTTCTCTTCAGTATTCGTTTGTTTAATTCGATATGTATTTCCTGAATATAATTTGATAACTTGAAAGGTTCCTTCCTAATTAGGGGACGATTTTTTATAACTGTCGATTTCTTATCTTTTAGTTAAATAACTTTTAAAACTGACTCACTAATGGTAGAAACTTTTTTTTTTCATTGATGGATTGTAAATACAAGCTGTATCCTATTTTTTCACTGGTGTTTTCTTTTTTTTTTTTTACGTTCTGTCCATTATTTTTTTATCTTATTTTAAGTATTTTCGGATTGGTTTCTTCGTTTTTTTTTACTTTTGTGGTTTTGTTAATTTCTTAATGGGAAAAATACGCAAATAAAATGATTGAGGAAAACGTTTACGCAAATACAACATTGGCAATTTCCAGACGCAAATGCAACAAACGCAACTATATATAATCCGCTACACCCTGCAGCGGAATTTAATTACACGTAATCCGCTACAGGGTCTCGCGGATTACGTGGAGAGCGAGGTAACTCATAAACCGCTACACCCTGTAGTGGTTTATGACCAAATTACGTTTATGCATAATCCGCTACACCCTGTAGCGGATTATGTGTATAGTGGTGTTTTTTATGTTAGGGTTTTAAACCCATGATGCATTTAGCACGAATTGATACAAAATACAATCGTCATTTGCAGTAACTCGTACAAAAATACTACAGGTATAATTATAGATAACTAATACAGATATAACTGTCACAAGTGGTTAACCCTAACAGAAAATAAATAAGTCATAATTCATACATGGATAACTGTGAGAAATTAAGAGAGTCGGACGCTACTGCTGGTCACCGTCAACATCATGGTCGCCTCTAAATGGACCAAGTAGGTGCGAGCCTGTGCCACATCGAGTCGGACGCTTAATCCTAGCCGCTCGTCGATCTCCCGGCGGAGCCTCCTGTGCCGCAACTCCAAATGCAGATGGTAGCGTCCCCTCCATCCCGAACCAAGTGTCGTACGGGCTGCCTGCGGGCTCATTCAAGTCGACCGGGAGCTGCGTCTCAGGAACCTGGGTCTCAGGCATATCCGCTGGCTGTGGCCTATACTCCGTATGGTCTGAAGGACCGCCTGGGATCGGGCTCTGGTACTGATGAACGTCGTCACCCCGTATGATCTCAGCAAAATCCGCATAAAACTGGGGTCCACCCAACTGATCGTCCAGATCCATGGTGAAAGAAGTGGTAGCAAGATCGGCTAACAGCTGTGTGCTACACCCATGTAGTACCTGAGAGCTAGAGACGTGAGTAAAAGGTGTACCACCCGTACTAGCCTCCGCGATGCCACCAGCATGAGTGTCTGTAGGGTGCTGACGGGACGATCCTGCCTCGTCATCGTGGTGGACGGGAGGTGCTCCTCCACCACAAGCAGCTCGTCGTCTAGCAGAAGATCAACGAAGGCGATGATCTGCCTGGCCTCTGTCATCACCACCAACGTGCTCCTCTTGCATCATGTCGTCTAGCCAGCGCCAGTCGCGATCAGTGGCACGTGTGCCGATGCGTCGTCTCCGCTCCAAACGTCTATTATCTGGCATATCGGATGCTGGAACTCTAGTCGGTGCTTGGGAAGATCCTCTGAGTATAGCATCGTCCGGAACCTGGGTCGGCCTGGGGTCGGCGAAAGCAACTCCTGGTGAAAGAATCCTATAGGGTGTAGCGGATTATGCATAAACGCAATTTGGTCATAAACCGCTACAGGGTGTAGCGGTTTATGAGTTACCTCGCTCTCCACGTAATCCGCGAGACCCTGTAGCAGATTACGTGCAATTAAATTCCGCTGCAGGGTGTAGCGGATTATATATAGTTGCGTTTGTTGCATTTGCATCTGGAAATTGCCAATGTTGTATTTGCGTAAACGTTTTCCTCAATCATTTTATTTGCGTAAATTGCCCTTTCTTAATTAACGTTATATTTGTTGAAGTTTATTTATTTTTTGAGATTAAGTTGTAATTAATGGATTTTTGAGTTTTCCTCTTTATTAATATTCGATCATAAATTTGTGGAGTAAATGCCTAAAATGGTCCCTGAATTTCAAATCGCTATTCAATTTAGTCCTCGACTTTTTAAAATGACCAATTAAATCCCTGAAATTCGAAAAAATGCATCTCCGTTAGTCCCTTGCAGAAGTGTCGTCTAAACGTTGATGATGTGGCATTCCAGCTGCATGCTGATGTGTACCAAACTTGACTTTGATTCAAATTGGTACCTGAAATCGCTTAATAATATCCAAATTAATCCATTTTCAATTATAAAACCATAATCCCTGAATTATTGTCTTCTCTTCTTCGATCTCTCTACTGTCTTCTTCTCTTTTTCGTCCTCTTCGCTATCTTCCAGTTCATATTCATTCTGAATTACAACATCAGTTCACTTACCTAAAAACTATTTTAATTACAAGTTAATGTGGTTGGATTAATTTTAAGTTCAACGCAGATTTAAATTATATGTATCCTTGCAGGTTCGTCCATTAAGCTAAAATATATTTTTCACTTTTAAGAAAGTAATCATTGTCATCATCTTCAAGGTCTTAACATCACTTTCTAAGTTTGTCATTTTTCAATTGAACTCATGCAAAATTTTTTGTGAAATGGGTGTTGCACAAACTGGTTCTTCACCTCCATCAATCCAACAGAAAAAATTACAACGGATTTCATATTGCAAAGTAAAAAACGCAGGTGAATCCAAACTTAAAGTAAAACTATCTTTTCATTTTCTTTAAAGCCATAACCTTACCTCATAGTTTGGACAACCATAAAATAGTCTATCAGGATTCTCTGTCGTCGTTGAGTACTTCATCACCATCTGAAGTCTGCAATTACAGAAAACGGCATTCTTACCTCCCCTGTTGCATATTCTTTTGCTGCCATAAGGTCTCTCTATAGAGTTAGTTGTTCCTACTTGAACTACTTTGACTTCTCTCTCCACCACCCATCATCACTCATGCAGACGAGAAAACAAGATAAACTGAAAGATAGTAGAGAGGTCGAGGAAGAGAAGAAGATAGCGGAGAGGTCGAAGAAGAGAAGAAGACAACAGAGAGATCGAAGAAGAGAAGACAATAATTTAGGGGATTAGGATTTTATAATTGAAAATGGACTAATTTGGATATTATTAAGCAATTTCAGGTACCAATTTGAATCAAATTCAAGTTTAATACACATCAGCATACAGTTGGAATGCCACATCATCAACGTTTAGACGGCACTTCTACAAGAGACTAACAGAGATGCATTTTTTCGAATTTCGGGGATTTAATTGGTCATTTTAAAAAGTCAATGACGAAATTGAATAGCGATTTGAAATTCAGGGACCATTTTAAGCATTTACTCTAAATTTATGATCCAACAATCCCGTACAACGCACGGTTCATTAAATTAGTTTATATTATCTTCGAGTTTTACTTTTTTTAATTTGTATGTCTAGCTATGTGCTTAAAAAACTCTATATTTTGTTAATTTGAATAAAAGAAATTTTCATAAAAAGAAGAGTTTTATCTTTGAAATTTAATTTAAAACTCACGTCAATACTAAAATTGAAATGCTAAGAAACTCACAAAAAGTATTTTTTTGCTCTTTGAATTAAAATAATAAAATAGGCTAAAAAATTATTAGTTTAATTGTTGTTAATAATCGAAAACAATTCTCGAGTAAAATAAGTTTTATCGTAAATTTGTAATCCTTGAGAGGATGAACAGAACATCTTAAAATACATCATAATCCTGACCAAGTGACCCTAAAAAAGAAAGCACGTGAATTTATCATAAACTTAGTACCCCAAATATATGATTCACTCAAGACTCAAGAGGCAGGTTGAACTAGGGTGACAACATGTACTTTATTTGTGGGTATCCAATCCGATTAAGTAGGGTTGCTAATATGATCTGTAGCGGGTAGAGTATGTAGGATGCAGGTAGGATTCTTGTACGGGTCAAATAGGGTGTGAGTTCAACCTAAATAATACCCGACCAACATTTGGAGTAAGTCTCAAAGTTGTCCCTAACATTTGAATCGTCCTATTTAAGTCCCTAATGTTTCAAAATTGACTCAATGTTGTCTTGCCGTTTGAGTAAGGATTGCATATATTGTTGCAATTAAAGACTTGTATGATGGGACTATAACTAATGTGAAGACTCAAGGTGGAGTGATAGAAGAATTTTCTATTGGTATAGGATTACACTAGGGATCACCCTTAAGTTCATACCTTTTCACATTAGTTTTGGAAGTACTCATAGAGCATATCTAAGAGCTTGTGCCATGGTGCATATTTTTTGCCGATAATATTGCCCTTATGGTAGAGTAAAGAGAAGACCTAAATAAGAAGTTGGATTTATGTAGAGAAGCTTTAGAAGTGTATGGTATGTGCATAAGTCGTAGCAAGATGGAATATATGGAATGTAAGTTCGGCCGCTGAAGGGTAAACCCTAATACAAAGGTGAAGATTGGAGAAAATATCCTACAAAAAGTTAAAAGTTTTAAGTATCTTGGGTGTATCATACAAGATAATCGAGAGATTGAACATGATGTAAAACATAGGATCCAAGCAGGTTGGTCAAAATGGCAAAGTGCATTTGGTTTTATATGTAACAAAAAACAAGTGCCTTTAAAACTTAAAGGTAAATTCTATCACACTGCTATCAGACCAGCTATGCTTTATGGTATGTTGGGCGGCCAAAGAGGAGCATGAACACAAGTTAAGTGTAGCAGAGATGAAGATGCTGAGATGGATGAGTAGTCATACGTGATTGGATAGAATAAGGACGAAGATATAAGAGAGAGAGTTGGAGTAGCACCTATTGTGGAAAAAATGGTAGAATCGCATCTTAGATAATTTAGACATGTGAGAAGAACACCGACAGAGCACCCATTCAGGAGGGTGGATGAGATGGGAGATGAATAAAGGATAAAAGGCAGAGAAAAACCTAGAAAGACCATCCATGAGATGGTGAAACGAGATCTATATATAAACGGTCTCTCTGTAGACATAATACATGATAGCATAGTTATCAGAACCGGATCGGACCGGCCGGTTCGACCGAAAAACTGGTGAACCGATGGTCTGGCCGGTTCGGTTTGAAGATTGGACCACGTCAGCTTTCGAACCGGTCAACGGGGGTCAAACCCGTTGAAAACCGGCCGGTTCGCGTCTCAAATTACACTAAACCCGTCGCGGGTCTATGGTGCACCCGCGGGTCGCAGAAGCATCGTAGGAGCTCCCTCCACTGCAGGTCCAAAAATGTAGAATGTGGGGTTCGAACCCGTGATCGCGTGAATGTGCAGCTTCTCCTTGCCACTGTGCCAAGCTTATTCTTCAATAATACTATGACAAACAATATATATAACAAAAGGTGAATGATTTTTTATTTTTCTTATTCTTTTAAACATGGATTCACATGAATACCAAACAAATTGTCACATGGTATATAAATATATTGATATATTGATATTGATTGTGTTATCTTTTTTTTTGTTCATTTAAATTGACAAAATATTTTATACTAGTGATTAATTTATTATTTTTTTATAGTATAAATTATATCTAAGAATTAATATTTAATTGTTATTAATACACAACTGGTAAATATGTACTTTATTTTTTTTTCAAGCGCTAATTAATTTGAAGTTGAAAATTTTAAGGTCCTAATTGTCACTTTATTCAATTTTTTACTATTTTATATTTTTTATTTGCGTACGACCGGTTCTATCGGTTCAACCAGTGACCCACCGGTTGAACCAATGACCCAGTAACCCAGTAACTTGACCGGTTCGATCACCGGTTCGGTTCTGACAACTATGCATGATAGAACTCAATGGCGTCATTTGATTCATGTAGTCAATCTCACCTAGTGAGACAATGCTGTGTTGTTATTGTTGTATTATTTAAAGTTAATTTTTTCAATAATTAATACATGCAGATTCTTTAATTATTGATGTTTAAATTAGTATATTCTTTTCTTTTCTTTGGTGAAAACTTGTTTAATATTAAATTACTTTTGACTTGCCCAATAACTAATACACATAAAGAAAGTTACCCTAACTCAAATCAGATACTACTTTATGCGCTGTCACCAATCTTCAAGATGGAAAGTCTTGTGCAGACTTACGTGCATCCCCTTATGATTCATACATCTTCTCTCTTTTTTATTTTTTATTTTTTATTTTTTGGACGAAGACTTCTCTATCTCTTTGATTTACTCTCTGATCTACATTTCTACTAAAGTACTGGCCACCGATCTCTATGTGTTATGTAAATTTTGGGTAATTAGTAAATAATTAATTAATAAATTATTTTTTTAACGATATTAAGAAATTAAATTTGATAAATTAAAAGAGTAGAAATAATTAAAATATAAATTTTAACATTAATTTTAAAAATTTTAATCTAAAATTAGGTCAACAAATTAAACTTGTTAAACCGGATCCAAACCAAATCTAAGCCCATTATATAAAAGTCTAAAATTTAGCTTCTTTCCTTAGATTGAATGGAATTATGTTGAAGAGGAGGGAATTGACGTTAAAAACCTAACCTTCACCTCCAAAACTTCAATTGTTTATAACTTTCAATCCGGAACTCCGATTGACGAGCGTTTGTGACCACGTGTTCGTCTCAGAATTATCTTTAATTCTATTTGAACAAAATAGTAATAAATTTGTATTTTTTGCCCAGTTCTTTCTCTCCTCAATTTCGTGGGTTTTGAGTTTGGGTATTGAGGAATTGAATAATTTTGATGGTTTAGATGAACTCTAGCAGCGAATAATTACTGAGTTTTATCCAATTGATCCATGGTAAGGTAAGAAACTATTAAACCCTTGTGAATCGTTGAATTAGTGAACCCTATGATGATTATAATGATATTGTGTGCATTAGATTGTGTTCTTGTTGATTTGGAGTTCAATTGGGCGATTTAGAACGAAATTCGGGTGATTATAATGATATTAAGCCCCCCTCTAATCTTTCATCTAGCTTCGCCCCTGGGTTTTGGTTTCTCATAGTTAATGTTTAATGTCACGTGAAAACTTAGGCTAGAAGACCATAAGATAGAAATGAACTGAATGAATTATTGATGGATTGTATATATGGTATGTGATGGGTGAACGGTTTGCTATTGGAGTTGGTTGGTTTTTGAAAAAGTTTTAATATTGGTATTGGTTTAATTTTGAAATAATTTGATACTAGAAATGATTTGAATGACTGAGAGGTATTTGGTTTGGTGGATGGGACCCTTGAGGGGTGGCAAAAGTCCAAGTTTTAGAGGAGATGCTGTCGAAACTTTTATGAAAATAGGAGGCTTCGTTTGAAGTGGATATTTAAAAAGATTTGGATTTTTCAGAATTTTATAATTTGATTTTGAGTTATTAAGAAAAAGATTATGTTTTGAGTTTGAATTAATTAGAAAAGAATGAATTATGTTTTAGTTAGGATTTTTTATGGACGGAATAAGAGGTATGATGATTATGATTGAATTTGACTGAATGTGAATGAATAATAATGAATTTGAGAATGAATATAAAAATGAAATTGAATTTGATTAAGAGTTGAGACCCTGGGTAAGAGGCAGTGGCGTTGTCAACTTACTCCGGAAAAGAGATGAGGAAGAAGAATAATGAAAACTGAGTTTGATTATGAAATTGAATGAATATGATAAATGAGACATGGTTGAGGATGATTGATGATAAGTATGTTTGTGTTTTTTTTCTGGTTGTAAGGGTGACAGGGCACATATTTTCTCTAATGCTGACAGGGCACATAATCCCTCTAATGGTGACAGGGTACATATTCCCTCTAATGGTATTAATGCGCAACAGAGAGATAGTGTCCGGGTTAGCTACCGGACATGTTGGGTTTGGCTATATAACCGACAAATGAGCTCATTAGCCATAGGACAGGTATACATCATATGCATATGTGTATTTTGTTTGATTGTGTATTAATTGGGCTTGCCTATGTGATTATTATGCTTACCTGCTATACTTGCTACCTGTTGTATCTGTATCCTACTTGTGTTTGCTTTGTCTATGCTCCGGTGTTTTGGAGGGCTAGAGGAAGCAGAAAGTGAAGGTTTAAGTTAGAAATTGATTCAGGATTTGAGAACCTTAGACAGTTACCTACTTTCTGGTTTAGTTTATTTTCCTTAAGTTTAATTCTGAGTGTTGGAGTTCTACGAATGTCTCTGGCTTTTCAAGGACCTTATATATTATCTATGCGGGCACCTTTACCATGCTGACAACTCCGGTACTCATTCCATACATATATTGTTGTTTTTAGATGCAGGACGCGAGAAACCACACTGAGCATTCTAGAGACTCTTGGAAGCGAAGAACTATCTTGGGACTTGGTGTTTGTATTTGGTTTATGTTTATATATGTGTATAGATTCTCTATCTTGTATATATTATGTTTTGTCCCTTTTAGAGGTTGACTTGGAGAAATAGAATTTATATTTATCTGTTGTGGTTTATATATATATATATATATATATATAGCCGACCTTTGCTTTGCAGGTCAAGTTTAGAGCTTGCTTATATATCTATTTTTTGAAACTCTGTTTATATACTTGTCTCTTTGGTTTTCTGTATAAGCCTTCTATCCAATCGCCTTTGGAGTGTGACGCACTTTCGGTCTTATTTTGTTCAACCTTTCTCCCAAGGCTCCTAGTTATACTATTCTTCATATATATCTATTTACGTACTTTATTTTTAGAGGTCGTAGCGCCTCACCACCTTTGATTTACGTCCTAAATGTAAAGCTCTGTGTGGTAGGGTGTTACATGTTGTCTTTCCCTCTCACACTTTGTACAACATTCTCTGTCGCGCCGCCGTCCAGCACCGCCATTAGGGTGCAGTGTCTTCCCGAAACCGCCATTGTCACACTATGCGATTGCAAAACCGTACGTCACTACGTCCCTGTCCTTGTACCACCCGTGCGGTGGCTGGACGGCGGTGGTGCAGCAGTGACGGCGGTGCCTGGTTTTACACTTCTGCTGGACTGCTGCTGGCTAGTTGGTACTTGGTAGTGAGTGGTTGAGTGAAAGAGCCAGAAGGAGATTAGAGTTACGAAGCAGGTTTCTTTTTTTTTTTTTAAGGAGCGAAACAACGTTTTTTCCTAATGGCAAAAATCACCGGGTTCCAGTTCGGTTCGACCGATAAATTCTCGGTCGGTTCAATGGTCTAACGGTAGTTTTTCAAACTTTCGGTTGTGGCATTTGTTCGATTTGTTTTTTTTTTTTTTTGGTTTACAATTTGACCGGTTCAACCGGCCGATTTGAATCAGTTTTTAGAACTTTGCTTCTAAGGTCTATCTTAGTGAGCTTTTCTAGTTTTGATGTGTCGGAAAGTGATTCTTATTATTTTTAGAAACCTTTTGATTCGAAGATAAAAAATGTTATGACTAATTGAAAATACAAAAACGTCTTTTACTTTTTAATATGTGAAACATCTTAGTCCCTATAGAAGACTTATTTGTCTTCATATATTTTGGACTGAAAACTAAATGTCTTACATTTTAAAAAATGAGAAATAGTTTTATATTTTCAGTAAGTCATTAATTTTATTTATCTTCGAATTAAAAAAATTAGAGACCTATTTATATATCTTTTTCTCTTAATTTTAACGTCAATTTACTCGTAACCAACTTTTGACATTATATCATTATAATATAATCATTCTTAGGTTCAAATTTACCTATCATTTGTTTTTCTATAATTTAAAAAAAAATTTATATATTTTTAAAATATTTAAGCAAACGCTAAACATATAAGAATAAAATATTTTAAATTTGACCATAATCGGTGATAAGTTATATAAATTACTGCATGGAATGAAAATTAATTCTAACAATTAATAGTTTTGTTTGGCCAAATAACAATTCTGGATTCTAATAAATTCTGAGACAATTTTTAAGCACTTGCAAAAAATTAGGAGAACACTAAGGAGAACAATATGCTTTGTCATGGGATGAGTTGATGACATAAAGCCAAATAAACCTAAAAAATGATAATTGAATAGAAATTAACATAAAAATAAGAACAATTAGAATATTATTAATAGAACAAATTAAAACATCAGTCAGACAAATTTGAGTGAGCCAAAATTTGATTGAAGCTAGAAACCAAGCGTATGGATTTATAGAAGTTTTATCATGAATTAAAAAAGAAAGTAGTTGGCTCGAGTCTGTTTGAGAAACATTGATAAAGAAAATTGTCGAAAGAATAATATAATACTTAGCAAAAGAGTTGAATCCAACACGTTGATGTCTATGTGGCCTTCTTCCACTTTCTGCTTCTTCTTTTAATAACAGTTTCAGAGTTTTGTACTAAAATCTAATAAAGCAGGGTGGAAATTCATCTTTAGTCGACTTCACATGAAGTTGCTTCTAGATGTTTGACACCTATTATCATATAGTTTAAAAAAAACCAATTTATTTTATACAAATAATTTTTTAAAAAAAATTGGTTTTAGTAGATCAAATAACTACCTTTAATCTGCGTGTTATTCTTAAATTCTTAACTGATGAATTTGGTACGTTCTTCTTTTTTGTTCTTATTGACCAATTTTTCTTTAAATTTATCTTAAACTTTTATTTATTTAATTTTTATAGGAATGGCATAAATGATACCATCTGATTTTTTTGTTCTGTTTCTATCTTCTTTATGAGCTTTGTCTTGTTTTTCATGATTTACATATTCAGTTGATAAATTTCTTCTCTAATACAGATTTTAAATTAAGTTGTAAAAATATGTTCAATTACAAATTTACCGTTGAATTAAATTTTATGGTAATCAATCAATTAACTTTTATTTTACTACTAAACTATTTTCATACAAATTATCGTTGATTTTTCAAGATTATTCTATAAATAAAATATTTTTTTAAGATAATAAGATGATAATTTACTTGTCTAGAAATTATTATTTCACTGTCATACATGCTTTTGTGTTTTTACTAACAAACTAAAATTTATTTTCAATGAAACTAAAATTTATTTTCAATAAAACAAAAGTATCTAATCAAAATATTAATTTGGTCTCTTTAAATAATTGAACATAATATTATTAATTTTTCCTAAAATAATATTTTTAAAAATTTTTCAAAATAAAATCAACCAAAAATAGAAAAAAAAAAAAGAACAACTAATGAAAATATTTATTTTAGCATTGCCATCAAGAATAGGATAGCCATAGAAAAAATCCAACCAAATAAAAAGGACCAAACTCATACACATCATATCATCACAATAAACTATAACACCACTAACTAAAGAGACATGCAATAAATATAGAAGAAATTATGCCAAAATTTTAACTATATGCTCATGCTATTAACCAGTCTATATTATACCATAATTACATTTTTATCTTCTATCACGTGAAATTACGACGAATTATCTTGACATTTATGATATCTTTCGAATCTCTATTTTCGTTTTTTCTATCTTCATACTAACTAATTATGTTAATCACGATCCCCACAGAACCATTGACACCAAATTTTAAAATTAATTAATATTTTTTACGTATTTCATTTGCCAATACAATTATTTCTTTAAAAAAATTAGGAGAACACTAAGGAGAATAATATACTTTATAATGGGACGAGTTGATAACATAAAGCCAAATAAACCTAAGAAGTGATAATTGAATAGAAAATAACATAAAAATAAAAACAATTAAAATATTATTAATAGAACAAATTAAAACATACATCAGTGTGAAAAAAATGAGTAAGTCAAAATTTGACTGAACTTAAAAACCAAGCTTACAAAAGTTTCATCACACTAAGATGAATTAAAAAAGAAAGTAGTTGGTTCGAGTTTGTTTGAGAAACATTGGTAAAGAAAATTGTCGAAATAATAATATAGTACTTAACAAAAGAGTTGAATCCAACACGTTGATGCCTACGTGACCTTCTTTCACTTTCTGCTTCTTCCTTTGATAACAGTTTTAGAATTTTGTACTAAAATTTTTGGTGCACCGCTTTATTATTCGTTCTTTCCTTTTTGAAGATCTTGTTCTGTTTCCTCTCTTCAGTTGACCATTTTTTCGTCAAAGCCTTCCATATAATTTTAAAGCTCTCACTGAATCTCCTTGCAACTCTATGAATCTGATCCCTTTGAGGGTACATGAATCCATAAGAGAACAAAAGCCTCATATCGTTTGCAACTCATCAGGCCCTAAATACACGAATTTGTGCAGCTTTGACTCTATTTCCTCAAACCCTATTGGCTTCAACAACACACTCTCACGGTTGTTACCAAGAATCCCTAAATTCTTGGGATCCAGAGTCTTATCGAAAGCCCAGCCATCTCTTCCAACCATGAAGCGCTTCAAGATCACCAAACGCTGCATCTTTTGATAACGATCAATTCTCTGCTCGTTTAGAGCAACCTTTATCTCCTCTTCCTTCTTCGTGTTCTTGGAGTCAAGCACCTTAGAACCGGTTCTTGGGATTCTTGAACATGCATTGTGGTGTTCTTCCTCTTCCTTCTTCGTGTTCTTGGAGTCAAGCACCTTAGAACCGGTTCTTGGGATTCTTGAACATGCATTGTGGTGTTCTTGCACAGAAGATTTTGTGGAAACAGAAACTTCAGAAGTTGCCAACTTTCTTCTCTTTCTGCCTCCACGAGAATCAGCACCATCATCGTCCTTCTTCTGTTTGCACTGTGCATCAGTTGACAAGGTTCTAGAACCTTCTGCATCGCTCTTTTCCACTACATTACACGAGTATTCAGTAGTGCTGTAATGCTGATCTTTCTTCCTCTTCTCGCCGCATGAATCAGAAGCCATAAATTCTGGTCCACGCTTTTCAGTATCAACATCATCCTTTAGTTTGCACTCTTCAGATGACACTGTTCTTGAACGCGGCAAGCAAAGCTTAATTATGAGTCTCTTTCTTGGGGCAACCTCTGCCTCTGCCATTGAAAAGTTTGGTTGTTGATGTTTCGAGTGAACAAGGGTTTCAAGACTTGATCTTTGGTAGGATTAATTACGGAAAGAAGAAACAAACAAGTTTGTGGGGGGTACAATCACTACTACAATGTGGTATAATATCGGACTAAAAGAGTTTGCTTTACTGTTATTGGTTTACTTACAAAACAAGGCAAAATAACATAGGAGACATTATGTACATTCTTTTGGACTTTGGTAGTTCTATGGTTTGTTTGAGTGAATTTCTATTTTTTTGAATTATCTTTTGTTAAAAGAGTTATTTTTTTTAAAGATTTTATAAAAAAATTAAAATAATTTTATGTTTCTTTATTTCTGTATTTTAAAATTTTAAAATGATAAATAAAATAAAAAAAAATTAAGTTATACGAAAAGATATTGAATATCTATACAAATATGTAATTGATTTGATTTGTGAATCAATTATCTAATTAGAAATAAAACAAAACATGTGAAAAGGTTTGATTTTGAAAGCCCATGAAATTCTGAAATTGAGTTCATTTGTATTTAACTAATGAAAACAAAAAAGTGTTCTTTGGTGATGGTAGGCCAGTGGCTATAAAACCCATAGTTTTAAAAATTAAACCAAATAGATCGATTCAACTGGATTAATTAGGAACTGGTCATTTAGTTTATTCGGTTAAGGTATAAAACTGTTCTGAAAAAAATCGATTAGAAAATTGGTCAAATCGATATAAAAATGTCAAAGATAAATTCATTAAAGGGTTAAGTACAATTTTGGTCTCTAAGGTATAGGCTAAAAATTTTTTTTATCCCCAACCTTTTTTCATACAAAATCGTCCCAAAAGTTTAAAATCTAAATTTAAAATCGTCCTTTTTACTTAAATATTAAAATTTTAGACCAAATTACCCATAACAAAAGAATTATAAAATAAAAAAAGAAAAAATAAGATAAAGAAAGTGTTTATGCTCTTGCAAAGGGCAAGAAAAAAAAGAAAAAGGGAGAAGGGAAGAAGAAGAAGAAGTTATCCACGATCCACCTCTGCCTCCGTTTCTGCTGCCACCTTCGTACGATTTTGGTCCCTAAAGTAAGGAGATTTTAAAATCATGTTAAAACTTTGGGGACGATTTTATATGCAATAGATTAGGAACGAAAAAAATTTTCGACTTAGACATTAGACACTTATGATGGAAAAAACATCAAAGGAGATACAGATAAAGCTTTTAAAGACACATGGATCCTATGGAAACTTTTCTTAACGACCAAATCTTCTTGCCCATTTATATACATAATTCAGATGCTCTATTATTTTGAATATATAATGTGACAACACACCTTTGTATCTTATATAGTCACCTTGTAAATTGCCCACTACACAAATTTTACAAAACAGCGTTGCAAATTAGACACAAATCATCACAAGTTCTAGTCATTGTTCTCATTGGCTAATCTGAGACCAAGAACGAAAGCCTCATTCAAAAGCTAATCACCCACCACACAAATTTTACAAAACAGCATTGAAAATTAGACACAAATCTAATAATTAAGTCCACATCTACTACTAAAGAGGAAATTAAAGCAAAATATATTTTCATGACAGCACAACAAGGTAGGAATTGGACACACCGAATATCAATACACGTTTTAGACTCTTAGGAACAAAAGCAAGTGAAACAAATAAAGCTTCTCAATCTCAATTCTTTCACAAGCAACATTTCTCCTATGATATGCTGAACTTTATCGCCTTAATTTTAACCTATTACACATGGAATATTAATAATTCTTCATAACTGATACTGATTTGAAACTTATTTTAAGCTGCTCCTCTTCCTCCATTATCTACTTTGCGAGTTGGTTAGTTCTTAGTCCCTGCCTCTCTTCAAGTCAGGTATCTAAATTGTTTCCTTTCCAAATTTGCAACCCAACATTCCTCACTTATCAAATTGAGCAAGTCAAATTGAAATATAGCTATTTGACCCATTCACGAAGTGCCTATATAATTAACCAAGTACAGTTTTTCTCATATCTGTTTCTTTACTAATTCAATATACAAACAACAAACACAATCTATTTACACAGTAAAGGAAAAAGCTGTGATCCTATCATCACTATGTTCTCTTTATGATCCTATCAAATTCAAAGCATTAGGATAGAGAATTCAGAAACACAGAACTCAGAAACACAGCATAATGCAGCAGCCAGAACAGCAATTCTCCATTCAATGAGATAGATAATCAGAATAACAATTCTCCATTCAATTCATACAAATTAATTAAGTCCTAACCAATCAAAAAGTGAACCACAGTGAACTTACAGCAGGATGCATTGAAATGAAGAGTTTAATACTGAGAGATTTTAAAATCTGCACATTTTCATCTTTCCTGAAACTGGGTTATGCAATGGTTCAAAATCAGAGCACATCCAAAACTAAAGGTTCAGTTTTAAAAAAATAGAAGAAAACTCAGAAGTCAGAAGTTCTTTGACAGAACAAAACAGAACAAAACAACAAAATAGAAAAAACCCAGATAACAAAACTCAGGAGAAAACTCAGAACTCAGAATATACTAATGGCAGAACCAAGGGCAACGAGGAGGCTTACCTCAATCGATGAGCTCTGGCGAGCCACCGACGAAAGCAGAAGAGAACCGAAAAAGAGAGATACCCCGGCGGCAAGAATGGGAGGTCGAGGCAGAGAGACAGAGTGGCGAATCAAAGTGAAGACTCGAAGAGACAAAGGTCCGACGAACCACCGGCGAGTTCCGGCGAGAGGCAGAGGAGAAAAACTGTTGACGGTGGCGTACAGAGGAGAACTCCAGCGGCGAAGATTAGAGGTTTTTTTTTTAATTTGGTTTTGATTAACTAATTTTAAAAAATATGAATATAAATTTTAAAATTATTTTATTAAATTAATTAACTAAGATGTGATTATAATTTTTTAATCCATTAATCATATTTTGGTTTTTTATATACATCTGAGTGTTTAAAATGCGATTTTGTTCGATTTTTTATTAAAATTGAAGTTTTTAAAATTTAATATAAAAATATTTGTATTGACCATTTAGCATCATGATAAAAAGCATGGTTGATTATTGGATAATTTCGAGAATGTGAAACAGGTTTAGAGGAGGGGAAGGGGTGAGTAACGAGATACTAACAAAATCAGCTAAACACAGTCGCAACAAATCAGACACCTTTACTAATCATTCTTGGGAGGAGGACGGATCCCCTGCTGCGGAAGTCCGCAGATGGTTCTCCAACATCCTCAAGCCCACACCCAACAGCACCACACAAAATTCAGCTTGCCCTCCACGCCAGCATCTTCAGCGGAGGTCCCGCTTCCAAACGGAACCAACCTCCCCTGCACCTCAGCCGCAGGGGATCCAATCCCCTTCCCGCCCAAGCTTCAAGTCTACTCCTGCGGAGTCTCTGCCTCTGTCTCCGCCAAGGAATCTCGTCGAGTCTGCTCACCGGAGAACCATATCGTCTTCAACTTGCTCGCTGGAGAAGATCGCGTCCAGGTATGTCGCAAAAGGAGATGAAGTGAGCCAGCAAGAAGATGATAATTATAGCCTCAACGGTTTCCTCAAAGAGCAGAGGGAAATGTTCAAGAAAATCTCCAGCGGAGAGATCCATGCAAATGCCAAAGTCATTCTTTCTGGGCCTTCGAACAGTTAAGACTGTTACATGTTTTTGTTTTGATTTCTTCCTTTTTGTTTGTTGGTTATTGGTGATGATGTGTGGTTGTGGTGCAGGTACTGCATCGATGGTGGCTGCGATTTGCCATGCTTGGCTGTTGGGGTACAGGGAGAGGGAGAAGGGGAGTGGTGTGGTGGTGCCAGTGATGAACGTGAAGCGAAGGTCCATGTTGAAGCTGAGGCAAGCTGCATGGCTGTTTCACCACTCTGGTCTTGATGCTTCTGCATTGCTTTTCGCTGATGAGGTTACCTTTTGACTTTATCTTTTGAACAAGAAAATAAACATGCATTGACAGACTACTTTCACTATAAGTGAAGCAGAATATGACAAGTAGGAATTGTAGTTTTGCAAAAGTTTCAATGATCCATAGCTTTAATTTTGAATATCATCATATGCATAACAGTAAGTCGGATGGGTTTTGACTATTGAATTTTGATTACTTTGCTGATATAGTAAGGAAGGTAGCTGAACCTTGTTTGCAGGTGGACATGGAAAACCTTTTGGTGACTGGCCAAGTGACTGTCCTCGTGGTTGGAAAAGATATCCTAACCACTACCGGCGAGGTAGCATTAAATACTTCATCAATTAGAAAAAACTAGATGCATCAATAATAAACAATTGTTATTCCAGTATAATGCAAGGATGCTTTCAATTTTACTTTTAATTGATTCGTTCATTTTCTGCCTTGTTGTTTGTGATTTTCCTCAAAAATATTTTTTAATATTTAATTTTATTCAATTTTGTGCATAATATTTTTTATTTGTGTCAGAATTATGGCTAAACATTTTTATTTTGTTCCTAATATTTTAGATGGACTTCTGGAGATAATTTTGATATAAATTAAAAGTATTAGGGACACAATTGAATGTTCGAAATATTATGAGTAAAATTAAATGAAATTAAATGTTAGGAGTATTTCTTAAAAAAATTGCAAATATTAAGGACAAAAAATATAATTTATCTTGTTAGGAAGGACTTGTTTAGTTGTATTACATTATTATTCTCTCTGCTTATATATTATTTTGCAGCTAGCTGGAATTCTACTAGACACACAGAATCTAAAGGCTTCTGCATCCGTATCAATGACAAGAGATGCAGAAGCAGTTCAATTGCTATTGGTTCGCTCAGCCCCAAACTACAGATATGCTCTATTTGATCAATGTGAGGTTCATTTTATTTGTTTCTCCACAATAATATTGAAGCTGACTTACATAGTTATATATAATTTATTGATAATCAAATTTTGATGTATTTGATTTTGTTTTCCATGTATCTTTGGTTCCTTC
Source organism: Arachis ipaensis (assembly GCF_000816755.2). Taxonomy (NCBI): domain Eukaryota; kingdom Viridiplantae; phylum Streptophyta; class Magnoliopsida; order Fabales; family Fabaceae; genus Arachis; species Arachis ipaensis. The sequence goes on along the minus strand of NC_029785.2, from coordinate 121,405,219 downwards.
AAGTGCTACAAGACCAAAAATCTACTTCTTTTGTGGAAGCTTTGAACTTTAACTATGGGAAACCTTATGATCAAAGTAAGTTTCTCTCAATGACTTCTCCATACATATATATGGTTTGCAGCATTTTAAATTTTCTTATTGGCAATTGTGTAATATTTAATTTCTCCTTCTCCTTCCTTACAACTGGATAAAGATTAATATGATGAAGACATCATCATAATATAGAACCTTAATTTTGTTAAAGCAACTCGAAGATTAATCAACAAATTTCAATATGGAATAAGCAAAGACTACAAAGTAGTTGCCCGTTAATATAATAATGGTGATAGCCGCAAGCTTCTGTATTTTCAAAAGTATATGATGATATATATGTATGTGACTATGTGAGTTAACGGAATATCCAAGTAATATCCGTATATGTACATATATGTTCACAGGATACTTTTCCTATAAATATAGTTGTAACTTATATAAGATTATTTTGTGGTGGTCTTTAAGAATTAGAGCATTATTATCCTTACTATTGGTAATTATAGGTGACAAGAACAGCGAAGGAAACACGGAGCATAAATTTCGAGAAAGAAAATCAAGCTCTAAGTCTATATCTGACAGAGAAACCATGTTGTCAAGTACAAAAACGAATTCCAGCGACACAAAAAGCGTCAAAAGTAACATGGTTTCACCAAGAACAGGTTCAATTTTCACTCGATCTTCATTTCCCTTAATAGTGTTATTAGTGTATATATACAGTTCCAAACATAAATAAATATGACATCACTTTTAAATTTTTATGGTTACAGCCAAACTTATTACGCCACCTTCACGATCTCCTGCTCCAGTATCAGCACCAGCGCCAGCACGTGTTGAAAAGGAATCCAATTTTCGCGGGAAAAACACCTCCTTCTTGGCAAGGTGGTTTGGTTTTGGAAAATAATATAATTAAATCCTATTCTATTTCTAAAGGCAGCTCAATTTTGCAATATTAGAACAAGAGAAAAAAAAGTTGTCTTGCCATTTTCATGTTTAATCAATTTGGATTTGGAATTGGATTTGTTGGACTTAATTGAAGTTCCTTTTATAACATGTACTAACACAAGATTATTTAAAATTCTGCAGGGCAGTGATAAAAACAATGGAGCTCATCATAATGGATGATCATACTACTCATGAAATTTGATATTTTGTAACTAAGTATATAAAAGAAGTAGATATGTGACACTTGTTGGAATTGCAATTCTTATTTACTTGTTATGACTTTACTTTTTGGTACTTTGTCATCAAAGTCTACTTTTGTGGTGACAAGTTTTATATGTATGT
>NC_029785.2:121388268-121394265 GCF_000816755.2 Arachis ipaensis | reverse complement strand
TGTTTGTGATTTTCCTCAAAAATATTTTTTAATATTTAATTTTATTCAATTTTGTGCATAATATTTTTTATTTGTGTCAGAATTATGGCTAAACATTTTTATTTTGTTCCTAATATTTTAGATGGACTTCTGGAGATAATTTTGATATAAATTAAAAGTATTAGGGACACAATTGAATGTTCGAAATATTATGAGTAAAATTAAATGAAATTAAATGTTAGGAGTATTTCTTAAAAAAATTGCAAATATTAAGGACAAAAAATATAATTTATCTTGTTAGGAAGGACTTGTTTAGTTGTATTACATTATTATTCTCTCTGCTTATATATTATTTTGCAGCTAGCTGGAATTCTACTAGACACACAGAATCTAAAGGCTTCTGCATCCGTATCAATGACAAGAGATGCAGAAGCAGTTCAATTGCTATTGGTTCGCTCAGCCCCAAACTACAGATATGCTCTATTTGATCAATGTGAGGTTCATTTTATTTGTTTCTCCACAATAATATTGAAGCTGACTTACATAGTTATATATAATTTATTGATAATCAAATTTTGATGTATTTGATTTTGTTTTCCATATATATTTGGTTCCTTCAAGTGCTACAAGACCAAAAATCTACTTCTTTTGTGGAAGCTTTGAACTTTAACTATGGGAAACCTTATGATCAAAGTAAGTTTCTCTCAATGACTTCTCCATACATATATATGGTTTGCAGCATTTTAAATTTTCTTATTGGCAATTGTGTAATATTTAATTTCTCCTTCTCCTTCCTTACAACTGGATAAAGATTAATATGATGAAGACATCATCATAATATAGAACCTTAATTTTGTTAAAGCAACTCGAAGATTAATCAACAAATTTCAATATGGAATAAGCAAAGACTACAAAGTAGTTGCCCGTTAATATAATAATGGTGATAGCCGCAAGCTTCTGTATTTTCAAAAGTATATGATGATATATATGTATGTGACTATGTGAGTTAACGGAATATCCAAGTAATATCCGTATATGTACATATATGTTCACAGGATACTTTTCCTATAAATATAGTTGTAACTTATATAAGATTATTTTGTGGTGGTCTTTAAGAATTAGAGCATTATTATCCTTACTATTGGTAATTATAGGTGACAAGAACAGCGAAGGAAACACGGAGCATAAATTTCGAGAAAGAAAATCAAGCTCTAAGTCTATATCTGACAGAGAAACCATGTTGTCAAGTACAAAAACGAATTCCAGCGACACAAAAAGCGTCAAAAGTAACATGGTTTCACCAAGAACAGGTTCAATTTTCACTCGATCTTCATTTCCCTTAATAGTGTTATTAGTGTATATATACAACATAAATAATAAATAAATATGACATCACTTTTAAATTTTTATGGTTACAGCCAAACTTATTACGCCACCTTCACGATCTCCTGCTCCACACCAGCGCCCAGCGCCAGCACGTGTTGAAAAGGAATCCAATTTTCGCGGGAAAAACACCTCCTTCTTGGCAAGGTGGTTTGGTTTTGGAAAATAATATAATTATGCATGAAAATGAAAAATAAATAAATTCATTGCTGTTGTATTCTATCTATTATCTATCATATATATAATATATAATTAATGGAGATAAGACTAGTACATCAGTCACTTAGAGATCAAGAAAGTCCATGATTCAAGAATCGCTAAGTAAATTCTTAATCTGAATCAGTTAGGATTAGTTACTGTCTAGCTGTAATGTGTGTTTATGTATTCTTAAGTGCTTGTATAAGTCTTAAAAGGCTCGCCATATTGTAACATTGAAGTATCAATTCAATCCAATATTTTATTTTCTTTGTTTTTTTGTTTCTATTCTTACACAAACACACTACTCCACTAGCCGTTCATGCATGGTATCATAGAGCTAAGTTCATGATCCATGACTCATTCCTTTTCAGTCACAATCAAAGACCTTCACTACTCGTATTCTGGACAAGCTCGATGAAGCATCATACAAGACATAGCATCAATTGGCCTTACATGCAATTTATGCAAATGATGTTGGCGATCATGTACACAAAGATAACTAAAGTTCCATCCACCTCAATTTGATAGTGGTAAAGCAAAACTTGCAGGCACAAAATCTGCAAACAAGGAGTAGAAGCTCAAGAATCATTCTCTTATGACTTGGCTTCTCACTTCCTTGGATTCTTCATTCAAGAATCGTATGCTTGAATGAAATTTTGCTTATGAAGTTTGGGAGACAATCAAAGATTATTTTTCCAAAATTTCCAACATTAAGATCTAGCAGCTAAAGACTCAACTGAAATCAATGAAGAAGCAAGGATTAAGTACTTTAGATTATCTTTGGAAAATCCGAACCATAGTTGATGTTGTTCCTGGAATTGGTTATAATTTTTTTCTTGAAGACCACATTTCTGCTACTTCAATTTCCTTATTTGAAGTTGACGCTTTACTTTTGGGCTATAACGTATGTTCAATTTCATACAATATTCTAAGGCTGGTAGAGAAAATTTTAGAGGCAATTTTACTTCAAGAGGAAGAGGAACAAGATTCTTTCGAGGAGGATGCAATTTTTTACTGTTGGAAAATGGACTTCCGAAATAATATTTTAACTACTTTAGATACAAATAAAACATATAGACAAATAAATTAGAAGAATATAGAACAAATTTACCATTAATGGTACTAGGCATTGTCATTAAGAATTTATTATCGCCATACCCTTAGGCAAAATGGCTTTGACGGAAATTCTTCAGAATTAGACATGGATTATTAAAAACACAGTTCACACTAATATTTTTAAAACATTTGAAACAGCACAACCTCGTTCTTCTTTTTAAAAATTTATTGCAAGCAAAAGCTTGCTAATAATTTAAAAATGCTTGCTTTCTTTTTGAGAGAGAGCACGAGAGTTAGAGAAGAGAGAGAAAATTGTATGTGTAACAATTTAGATTTATAGTAAACTAATTTTTTACCTAGAGTTACATTAAACTGAGTTTCACAGTGAACTAACTTTTTATCTAGCATCGTAGTAAACTGACTTTTCGGATTTTATACGCTGGAAATTTAAAAAATCTGAGTGACACAATTAGACCCTAATAAATTCATAATTTATTATAGTTTTTGAGTTGAAAAGAGTGAAATTTATCAATTTAATTTGTACTTATTAATTCTAATTGCATGCAAGGCATTTCCTTTCTACACGCCCATTCTTCTTCTCCCTGGGGTATAAAATGCCATATAAACTGCCCAAGTGTGTGTATACTTCATGGCCATGCTTTCAAAAGTGTGGCATAAAATTTCAAAGTGTGCCCAAAACTTCACTTTGTTTTTTTTGAGTTTGTTTTGATTTTTTTTGTTTTTTTTTTTTTCTATTATATATTACAAAATTTATCAAATCAAATGGATTAAAGTAATATACAACTTAAGTACTAAAACACTCCATAATTAAGTATTATGAATAATTTTTTTTTATATAAAAACATAGAAAAACACAACATGATGCGCTCACATCAACTATATAATCATATACTCTTTGATGGAAGGCCTGATACTCAACTACTAAAATTCATCTCAACACGTTTTGTCAAAAGGAAACTACATCTAAATTATTTGCATTTAAAAAATATTTCTTTTTTCAATTTGAACAAAAAGTGCAAACAATTTTGTTCTTCTTGACCTATGATGCATGGACACTGACACAAACATTGGACATGATACAACACACGACACGCAGACACGCGAATTTAAAATTCTTATAAGATACGGGGACATAGTATATATATAAAATATAAAATATTTTTTAGATAAATTATAATGATATTTTAGTATTTTATTGATATTAAAATTGTATTTTGTTTTAATAACTAATAATATATACTATTTCTAAATTTATTTTAATAATATATGTTAAGAATAAGACTGGATACGCTGACATGTAATGATATTTAAATGTATCCATTCCAAGCGTATTCGAAAAAAAAAATTTATTTTTTATTAAAACACAGTTGGATACAGAAAACATGTATGTCGGACAAGTGTCAACGTGTGTCGTGTCTAGAATGTATCCGATACGAAGATACGACAAATCAAGGAAGTGTCCTTACTTCATAGTTCTTGACAAATTTAAAATGAACCTTAAAGATAGTTAATCTTTTTTAGAAATACTTGCAGTTGTTTTTGAGATGGAAAAAGAGCTTTCCAAATAACTTTTGTCTTGCTGTTATAAATCTTAATTTTTTTTTTTATACACCATAAAACCAAAAAATTCTGTAGAGATACCAAAAACACATTTTATAGAATTCATTTTCAAGTTGTGCTTTCACATTCTATCAAATACTCTTTTAAAAATTTTCAAATGTTCTTTCTAGCATTTAACATAATAACTAAATCATCAATAATATAAATTTCATTTGAAATATTAGATGAAAAAATAGTATTAAAAAGTTATTTCTAAAGCAAATAAATATAGGTTAACAATCTTATTTGAAATATCATTATTAACTTGGTCCATATTATTTTAATTTCAATGGTTAATTTAAGTTATATTGACGTAATCATAAGATAATTCAAAATTATTTAAGTTATATCAACAATGTGTCAAAGGCAAGAGATATGAGCAATCATTGACCTAAGTTTGAACCGACGCTATTGTCCTATGAATAACTATCGATTGCAATAAATCAATCTATAGATAGAGTTTAGACAAATATTGGAAGACAGTTCCATTCTTTTTGAAAAACACTTACAAACTTAACATATTTTCAATCTTTTATAGTATTATAAATTTAAATTGAAAATCTGGAGTAATTTCTACTAACTCAAACACTTATATTCTATTCTTCTCGTTTTTAATTAAAGTCCTTTAATATTTATTGGGTCTTCTTTATTTTTTTTTTCTCTTTTAATTTATATATTTTATTTTTCTTTTGATACGATGTATATGTTTATCTAGTCTAGAGTTATATTTTAAAATTCAGTCTTTAACTACCGATGTGCTGCCTCTCCTTCATTTTACTAAGTCTGATTGCTAAATGGTGGGGTAGGTTTGGTGAGCAGGTGTTCTATTGAAGGTTGGCTACGAGAGTAGCCAGATTGTTTCTGGCCATTGAATACAGAGGTGGTTTGAGTGGGTCAAACATGCAAGTGTACTTGGGGTTTATATATGTTTATAGTATAGTGGGGAAAGAACAAAGTGATCTTTAAAGGACACTTTAAAATGATTCCAAATGTGGTTGTAGTCCCATCCGAGTAAATTAGTTTGTACATTTATATTCTCACCCAAAATTTATAATAATTACAAAAAAATTTGAATCATTAATAAAAGATTTTTTATTTGGATGCAAGTAAAGAGGGATTAAATTTTTGGATGTAGTTGATCAATGTATCAGTTTTGAAATCACTATGGGCAATACATCTAGTTACTGCAGTGCGGTGTATGCTAATCCGCATATACATCGGCGTAAAGAACTGTGGGGTGACTTGACAATGATTGCTAATATGATCCACGGACCTTGGATTGTGTTAGGGGACTTTAATGATGTTCTATTGCAGAGTGAAGTTAGAGGGGGGCAATTTAGACTTGCCAGAGCAGAACAATTTACGGAAACATTGGAGGATTGTGGGCTGTTTGATATGGGGGCTATTGGGAGAAGATTCACTTGGTATAGGAAGGTGAAAGGTGGGGTGCAGGTGGCCAAGAAGCTTGATAGAGCAGTCATCAACCAGGACTGGCGACTAATATTTCCGGAGGCTTATACTGAGGTGCTGGCGCGCCTTCACTCTGATCATTGCCCATTATTCACTAGGTGTAAGATGGAAAAGAGGGCTACCAAGGGCCATCGTCCGTTCAGATTCCAGGCTGCGTGGATGACTCATCCTCTTTTTAGGAATGTTGTTGATACAGCTTGGAATAGAGGAGCTCCGGATGTAGTCAAATGTTTGTTGGAGGTTCAAAAAGATGCAACTAGCTTCAATAAAAAGGTTTTTGGCAATATTTTT
>NC_029785.2:121351844-121387741 GCF_000816755.2 Arachis ipaensis | reverse complement strand
CGACCTTCGACTCTAGAAATGGCGGCAAATTCTTTCTTTCAAAAGCTCTTTTCTACAAGGGAGGATATTGACCTGGACGCCATGGGGCCTTTTCCTTGCCCGTCTCTTAGTACTGAGGCTTATCAAAAGTTAGTGGAACCGGTGACGTCTGAAGAGGTTAAAAGAGCTGTGATGACCATGAGTTCATTTAAAGCCCCAGGGCCAGATGGATTTCAAGCAATTTTCTACAAAGAGTTCTGGGACTCTCTTAGCAACGATGTGTGTGGACTGGTCAAGCGAGCGTTTGAGGGTGAGCCACTGAATGCGGCTATTTTCGATACTCTCATTGTTCTAATTCCTAAAGTGGAAGTTCCCTCTTCCTTACGGGAGTTTCACAACAAAAAAGTATAGTGCAAGGGAGGGTTACAGATGGTTATTAAAGAAAACATTAAATTGGAATGCCAACAGTAATTGGAACTGGTTGTGGAACACAAACATTCCAGAGAAGTTCAAATTTACTATGTGGCTTAGCTTACATGATGCTCTACCAACTGAGACCTTTCGATTCAAGCGGCATTTAGCTTCTTCAAATATGTGTAAGCGATGTAACAAGGCACAGGAGACTATGGAGCATTGCCTTAGAGACTGTGAACGATCAAAGGCAATCTGGTATATGTTGGATCCTAGTATCCTGGACTCGACGGCTGGTACTGCTCTTGAAGAGTGGTTTCGGAAGGCCTTGGCTAACAATGAGGCGTCCTTTGGTGCAGGGCTTTGGTGGGTATGGAGACATAGGTGCAATGACATATTCAACACTGACAACCCTTGGACAGACCATAAGGTTGTTGCCTTGGCCAGAATTACCGCCAAGGACTTACAGGTTTACAGGAATCGAAGCAATGCCTTTAGGTCTCTCCGAAATTGCCTGTGTTGGGAACCACCGGTAGGCAATAGTTTTAAAGTTAATTGTGATGCAAGCTTGTATATGGATTCAAATTTAGCGGGATTTGGGTGTATTATTAGAGATTCTAAGGGAGATTGGATCTCGGGATGCTCTGGAAGCATTCCCCCTTGGTCTATAATCAGATGTGAATTATTTGCTGCTTGGAGGGGGCTGGTTTTAGCTTGGGATTGCGGTTTGAGGGATATTATATGTGAAACGGATTGCCTTGACATTCTGCCCATCATGCATGAGCTTACAAGTGGGTATTCATCTAAAGTAACTGATTTGGTTCACAAGATTCAGGAGCTTTTATCTCGTCCTTGGCTTGTTCACGTTGAATGGGTGTCCCGAGAAACAAATAAAGCTGCAGATTGAATGGCTAAATATGGTGCCAAGAGTAACTCTAATCATGTTATTTGGTTTGAGCCTGGTGTTGATCTCCAACGAATCATCCGCTCGGATTTAAGATAGTTTTTGCTTTGTTTCTTTCCTTGTTTAGACACCAAAAAAAAAAAATTTTTGGATTTTTTTGCAACTTGGGCCTTTAATGGACATTCATTTAAAAAATAACACTTTTAGCTCCATACATAAAACTAATATTAGACAATAATAAAAAAAAATTGTTACGTTAATAGTTTATGAATTAAAACTCACAAAGCAAAAAAAAAAAAAAAAAAAACGAAGCATTAATTTTAGCTACAACATATAACAATATTTTTTAAGGGGCATGTTTTAGAATTTATTATGTTTATTTGTGTTAGGGGTGTACATGGGTCGGGCTACACCGGGTTTGACTTAATTCAGACCCGATCCAAAATATAGACCGGGCTTAATTTTTAGATCCTAATCCGATCCTAAACCCGATGAAACCTACACACCTTCGGGCCGGGTGAAAACTGGGTAAAAATCGGGTGAAAACCGGATCTTTAGCATGTAAAAATCACCTCATTTTCGACCATTATTTCACAATTCACATAGTAAAATTCACTTAAAAAAATATAAGAAGAATCAACCCTTCTCTAAAATTAAAGCATAACCATAATCAATACTAATATTGTCTAATAACACCAAATATTTAAATCAATACAAATAACACAATATTATGCATTAGTCTAAAGTCTTATGCATTTTAAACATAAAATATTAACTTATAATCTTATAATGACTAATAACACAAAATATTAAGGTTTACAATATTTAAATTCTACATAAGAATAGCCATCATCCATCACTAATAACACAAAATATTAATTGTGTATGATGACCAGGCCACCGGGCCGAGTTCGGGTGACCCGAGCTATGGCCCGGACCCAACCCGAAATAATGTTCAGATCTATTTTTGAGACTCTTACTCGACCCTAGACCCGATGAAATCACACTAAATTAGTCCCTAAAGTGTTCGGGGTCGGGCCGGACCGGGCCATGTACACCCCTAATTTGTGTTCATATCCTAACTCAACACAAAAGCCAAATCCAATAAGGATAAAAGGTCTGACCCAAAGGGGAAGTCTCTACTATATGTCCGACTTCTTTAAAGAAGTCAGACACTGCAAAGGAATCCAGCTTTATTTGTTCAAGCAAATAACTGCCTCTGTGAATCTCTACAACTATTTCTATCTTCCCTTTAAGATAGACCCTAACAAACTCCCAAGATGAAGCGAATGGTTATCCATCCATAAAGATAAAACTACTTCAACAAAGGAGCTTAACAACCCTAGTATAAATACACTAACACCCCTCAGATATATACACGTTCTACTCTATTAAAAACCTGCCTAAAGTCATTGCTAACTTAAGCATCAGAGTCTCTTGCAGGTACCACCCTCCACCTTCTCACGAGAAACTCAGACAAGTAGCACCTCGACACTAAACAAGTCGATCGCTGCCCTTCAAAGGGATCTGGACCTCATGTCTAGGTCCAAACCGACGTTTCAGGTAACTCTTGGAACAATTTGTATTATAGGCAAATTTAAATGTAATTTTAAAAATATTAATATATTATTTTTTATTAATTTTGAAATGACAAAAATTAGATTGTGAGTAATATATGTGTAGTTCATTTGTCATCAATTACTATATTAATTTAAAATAATATTACATAACAAAGGCATTTCGGTAATTAAGTTTAATCAAATTGGTCTAATAGTTAAGGCTGTGTTTGGTTTTAAGAATAGGACAAGACTAGACATTGAGAACAAGACACAAAATACAGAAACATAAAAATTAGTATTCTTGTATTTTATTTGGTGATAAATTAAAACAAATTTTAAAACTCTGATTTATTCTCATTTTCTCATTTAAAAAATTTGGGAAGAAAAATATAATAATAATAAATATAATTATGAAAAATTAATAAGAATAATGGAAGAAAAAATGAAAAATAAGTTGTGTCTCTTGTTAGTGTCTTTGTGTCTTCCTATCAGGATGGACACAAAATACACTAATTCAATATCTCTGGACACAATATCTCTGTCCATATCTGATCTGTCAAACATGATTTTGTATCTTTATGTCTCTATTTCAGTATCATGTGCATGTAGACAAACGACTACTACATAATTGATTTTTACTAACATTTAAAAAATGTTACCAAATCATATTAAAATGTTACCTATGTATATTAGTAACATTTTAACAAATGTTAAATATATCCTATGTTACTAAAGAGTTTTACTAATATTTTTCTAAAGATTTAATAACATTTAGTAAAAATGTTACAAAAGATATTCTATAGTAATATTATGAGAAATGTTACAATAGACCATTTATGTAACACTTAGAGAAATGTTACAATATATATTTTTTATAACACTTAAAAAAATGTTACCATAAATAATTTTTGTAACAGTTAGAAAATGTTACCATAAATATTTTTTGTAACATTTAAAAAAATATTACCATAGATATTTTCTATAACACTTAGAAAAGTGTTACTATAAATATTTTTTGTAACACTTAGAAAATATTACCATATTCTATAGCAATACTCTAATAAATGTTACAAAAGATTTTCTTTGCTAACAATAAAAAAATATTACAATAGATCTTTAGTAACATTTAAATGTACAAAATATTGAATTAAATTTTTTTTCTTCAATTACATATTCTACACCTACTTTACAAATTAAATCCAAGATATTTAAACACTAAAATTGGTCCAATAAGTCAATTTTTTTATTTCTTCAATATGTTTACATGATCAAATACAAAATTAAAATGTGAAAATTGCCTATTACACTAAAACAAATGTGAAAATAGCCTAATTTCTTTGAGATCTAGAATAAAACTATGAACCTTTGAGATCTAGAATATCTTGATTGTCAACAAATTCAATGTAACTCCAATCGATCTCCTCCTTCTTGTACTCTTTCTACTCCATTTTGAAAACATGCTGGAGAACAAATATTTGAGACCATAAGTACATGTTTAAATTGAAAAAGAAGTAATCGTGTTTATCTTTCAACTATACAAGCAAGAGACACCAGTAATTATAAACAAAATAATATCTCTATAACAAACAAACCTGATTAAAATGAAGCTTTTCCTTGGTCACATTAATAAAAAATTGCTCAAAACGGCAAAATTGCTGAATCTGTTTTATCCATAGGTATGCATGTGATCAGCCTATTTGTGTAGTATACTCCCTACAAACCACTGGATGGTGATTGGCAAGATCATGCAGAGTTAGTTTGTTTTTCAGAAAATAGCAACTTATGAGTAATAGTATATGAAACATGAAGGCTTTTCAGAAACAGAATCTGTGTAAAATCGAAAATTTATGTGGCAAAAATTGAATCACACTTCCCCCTCAGCAAACATGAAATTTAGATACTTACTAAAGTAATAAAGTGAGAGATTAATTATAATTGAATTTATAATTCTCATACAATATCTGTTTCACTATCTTAATTTAAGAGTAATTAACTCTTCATTTTACCAATCTTCTCACCTTAAAGAATATTGATTTATTCTATGTGCTTTGTATTTACAGTGAATATTTGCATGCTGCTTGCAACAAAGAAAGCGAAGAGGTTCGAAACTCCGGTCAAAATCACAACTACCGAACTTACATCCATATTCATTTTTGTGTAGCTTTTTAGTCGTAAAATCAGCAACTGATATAATTAACTAATTATCAAGTTAATTGGGTGTGTCCCTTTTTGAATCTTGTGTTAATGCTAGTGCACTTTACATTCTAAACTTTCAAGATATACAATTCAGTTCTACACCTTAAAATTGTCAAAAAGTGCAACGAAGAAAAAATAACACATTTCAAATAACTTGTCCCATTCAAAAATCACAAGTTTGATAAACTAAAGACTGTTATTAATAAATAGCATTGAACTAAGTCTTACATTTAAGTCTTTGATGATAGGATGATCTGGATTAACCTCCAAAATTTTCCTACCCCTCATAAACTCTAAACTAGAACTGTCTCCAAGTGCTTGTGCTTTCATTAATCTGTCAAAAAAGGTCTCATGTTAGAAATGAAGATAAACTGCTTGGGATCCAATATTTTTGAGTTTTAGTTCTTTTTATCTTTTTTTTTTCACCCTGATAGCAGAAGCAGAGTGGTAAAAAAGAGAGTAGAATTTCAGTGATTTAACTGAATTGAAAAGATCACAAAAATGTAGTCATTACTAAATAACAGCAGAGCTAGATTTCAAGCTGAAATTAGTTGATAAAAGCCCATCCTGATTAGTCATATAGCAACTGATGGTTTTAAACATGCAGAAAAAATGTTACACTAGTGTTGCCAATGAGGTTGGCATTGCAAAAACAATATTGCAGCCGCACTTTAGAACCTTGACAACCCAATGTATAAGGATCATTCTTAGACATGATATGCATCCAGATAAATAATACACAAGTGAATCCAGTAGCATCTAAAAGCATCCTATGTCATCTAAAATAAGTAACTGAAGAGAAGATGCAATTATGAGATTGTGATGAGGCTAATACGAAAGATTTCTTTAAGGTCCTCTCTCACTCACACATAGGGGTGGCAAGCGGGGAAGTCCGCCCCGCCAGAAGCCCGTCTTTTGGCAACACTCAATTTTCATCTTCATTCTCTTGTAAGTTGGGTTGGGGGAAGTTGGATTTTGGTAAAAAAAAATTGTAAAAATACCCTTTGCCAAAAAAATACTAAGCCCGGCGGGGAAGCCCGCCCCGCCCCGCCAAAGCCCGCCAAAACCTGCGATTTAAGCGGTGCGGGTTAAGCGGGCTTTTGCTATTTGACTGTCCCAATTTTTCAGCCTGGCGCGCCTTTTTTGGCGGGTTACGCGGGCCGGCCTGGTAGGTTTAGGCCCGTTTGCCACCCCTAGTCACACATGACTAAATGACATTATGAAATTAGAGTGCAATCAAAATTTCTATAATCAAATACTGACGAAATTTACTTATCAAAGAGCATATGCTAAGCATAATAACAAGTAAAACATAACAAAAATATAATAAAAGCTTTAACATATAGACTAATATCTAATGGAAGAGTAATCAAATGTAACAGAAAAAAAATCATAATAGAAAAATACAGACATAAACATAAATATTACACTCCAAAAGAACAGACATTGCTGGTAATAAAGTGTTCTAAAGAGTAAAAAATAACAGAATTTAAGAACACATCAATACAAGCACATACATATAGGAATTCAATTGGAATTCAGATCTCATATGCTGTTGATTCAACTGGCAATTAACAAAAAGGATCTTTGAGAAAGTCATACCTTTGAGTAAAATGATCCACAAAGCTCCGGTGCTCTGTTCCATCTTGTTGTAACATAATCCTATAGATGTGAATTAACTTAGAAAGCATCATCTATACTTTCTCTAAAACTTTTATATGAAAAAAGAATGACCCGGTATTAAAATTAGAAATGCATGTCTCAAGTAATAATTGAAGGGAGAAAACTGAAACATCTATGAAATATTTTACTCCATCAGTGAAAAGCTGCTGAAGTTCATGTTAATGTTTGAAAAGATTCAAGCATGATAAATTGTTTGAATTAATGAAAAAAAGAAAAGAAACAAAGCATACCGGTTCATGCCTTCGTACACCCATACTCTCAGACTCAATATAAGATATATAGTAAGATAAAGTTCTCTGAGGCATTTCTTCAAACACCTTGAATGCACTTCCAAAAATACAATAGAGAACTTTCATCAAAATTCTTATACTAAAAAAATTTGGATTCCTCATTAAACACAACATATGAATTCATTCGCATAACAATGAAAATCCATTAACTATAAATTTTTAGCTATAAATGAGAATCCAAATAAATAAAAAGATTCAGTGAAAGATAGGAGAAGTTACTTCTACAATTGAAGTTTTTCATCTTCGATGATCTGTAATAAAAAACTTCATTGCATGTTGTTGATGAATTGCTTACTCAATCAGGTAAGAGAATAAGCATGAAAGACTTGTAAACATATCAAATCAACCTTTCCATTTACAAAATGATTGAAATGAGTAGTGAAGCATGACAAATTCCTTACCATAAATCTGTTTCTTAAGTTTTCGATAACAAAATGCACAATTTCGAGAAGCGACGGATTCAATTCAATGAGATTAATTTTAGGCGGAAGAACACAAACATGAAACAATAGATTAAGTTCGACGTACCTTGAGAATTTTCAATTCAGATCCGAGAACATAGATCTCATTTTGAATTTGAGATATCCTTGTCTATCATCACAATCCTGGTGACTACGCCGGCAATGGTGGCTTCGATGACGGTGGCGGCAGCGGCAACGACAACTTTGGTGATAGTGGCGGAGGTGAGATCGAAGAGGCGGAGCAAGTTATTGAGGAGGATTGAGAGTTGAATTCAAATAGCTAAAAGTGAACTGTGATGAGATCGATGAGGGGATCGAGAGATTGAAGACGCGGAGCAAGAAATTGAAGAGGATGGAGAGGTGGTTTCACCGTTTTAGAGCATCGAGAGTGAAAGTGAAAGTGAAAGTGAGAACACGCGTGATTTCGAGTTTCAAAGCTTGAGGATTTGTTGATTGGGCTGCAATTGAGAATAGGTAACAGTTTTTGTAAGATTTTTTAAAAAAGTAAATGTATTTCCTAACATTTGATTATAAATGTTACATAATATATAATTTTATGATAATTATTGACATTTTAACAAATGTTAGGAAATAAATGTTACTAAAAATCTAAAATGTAGTAGTGGACACAACTTTAAAAATTGATTAAAAAAATTAGTTGAAGAAGAAAAAAGAGAAAACAAAAGGCATAAGAAGAAAAAAAATTTGTTAAACTTAATTACAAAAATAATTTGTTCACTTGATATTTTTTATAAATCAAAGAAATGTTTAATTTTTTTATTTTAAATTATATTAAAAATTTAAATGCTAGACTATATTTACTTAATTAATAGCATTATACAAATAATAATTAGATCAATTAAATAATAACGCTATATTTTTATTATTTGTATTGCTCAAGACATATGTAATTACTAAAATTTGTGTATTCATCTATTTGTAAATTATCAATATATACAAACTACACTGTTTATAAATAATAGTTTCAAATTTGATATTTACTTTTGTTAATAATTTTTTCAAAAGATTTAAATTAATTATATATTTTTTTGTGCTAATAAAATAAAGCAGAGCAAACAATTACCAATTTTTTTTGTCAACATAATTTAATTTTAATCCACTATCAATATAAAGCAGTTTTACACATATATTCATATATCAACAAAAATAACTTAACTTTACTTTGACTACATGAATGGTCTTCTAAAACAAACAACGAATATAATTAGACGACTGTACAAAATATTTTACACTATTAATACATCAAAAATAAACTCTATAAAAAGATAAAGGCATAAATAGTTATTTTTTACTTAAATTTAATATGTATATTATTTTTTATAAATTAATTTTATTAAATTCATGTTTATCACAAACAATTCTAAATTTTATTTTTTTACTAAATTCAGGGTTTTGAAATTTAAATCTATCTACTCTATTACTATCATTAAAAGTAGTTCCCATATTTTTGTATACCTTAAAATTACTTGTCGTAATTCTATTTTTACCTTCTATTACACTATATTAATTTTTCCACGATAGGCAAATTCATGATTTAATATGTATCTATCATTTTATGATACTCTTACTGGAATAAATATACTAAAAAATTCTTTTCAATAGTTAAATTTAGATATTTAAATTTACAATATAATAACAATTTGATTGATGTTTAGGATTTAGGATTTATGGTTTAGGGTTTAGAGGTGAAGGGTTAGAAATTACGATTGAAGAGTTACGGTTTAGGGTTAAGGGTATAAAGTTTATGGTATAGGATATTTTATTCATGGTTTGGGATTTAGGGTCCAGGATTTAGAGTATTAGAAATGATAGTTTAGGGTTTAAGGGTTTGCAATTTAGAATTTAAAAGTTTATGATTTATGTATTTAAAAAAGATTTACACAAATATACATTTTTAGTTGATCAATTCGAACAAATTCCTTTTATATTTTTGTAGCACAGAGTAAATGCAAGAATAATAAATAATCTATATATGCATTTAAAATATATTCATGAATAAAATATATAAAATATAATCGTTTTAAAGAATTTACTTAATATGTTATAATTTTATTTTTATGTATATACTATTGTTAATGTTGCAAGTGTGAGGAGTGTTGAAGTTAGTCCCACATCAAAGAAAGCAAGGAAGAGTGAGGAGTTTATAAGATGAGAGACCCATTAACTTACTACCTTAAGGTTTTGAGTTGGATGTGGTGTCTTCTCATCTTATGTTATCTCACTTGATTCTTCTCCGAAATCTCTCCAGTGGTCGAGAGCTCCCCACGGTTGGCCCGACAAGTGGTATCAGAGCCGATGGTTAATCAGTCTGGTGGTTTTAAGGAGTATTCAAGGTGAAGCATCAAAAGTCTTTCCGACAAAGGTGGTTCGGGCAGTGTTTTGCGGCAGTGTGATGGACGAATACTCATATGTGGTGGAGGAGCTAGAGGGGAGTTGATGCTTGATGTGGAGGCTCACACTTGAGGGGGAGATTGTTAATGTTGCAAGTGTAAGGAGCGTTAAAGTTAGTCCCACATCAAAGAAAGTAAGGAAGAGTGAGGAGTTTATAAGATGAGAGACCCATTAACTTACTACCTTAAGATTTTGAGTTGGATGTGGTGTATTCTCATCTTATATTATCTCACTTGATTCTTCTCCGAAATCTCTCCGGTGGTCGAGAGCTCCCCATGGTTGGCCCAACAACTATAATATATAAAGATTTTTTTTAACATCTAATTAGATGTTAATGTTATTGTAAATATTAAAATATTTTCATATTATAGTTAGAATTTAGGATTTAAGGTTTATAGCTAATAATTTAAGATTTATGGTTGGGTTTCGCGTCTAGAAATTAAGGTTTAGAATTACGTTTTAGGGTTTAGAATTTGGGTTTAGAAATTTTGATTTAGAGTTTAGGGTTTAGGGTGCAAGGGATTAGAGCATTATAGTTTAGGGTTTTTGAATTTAGAGTTTTAGGTTTAAGGTTTAGTGTTTAGTGTTTAGTGTTTAGGGTTTAAGGGGTTAGAGATTGAGGTTGAGGGGTTACGGTTTAGGATTAAGGGTATAAAGTTTATGGTGTAGAATTTCGGATTCATGGTTTGAGATTTAAGGTCCAGGGTTTAGAGTATTAGAAATGATAGTTTAGGGTTTAAGGATTTACAATTTAAAATTTAACGTTTATGAGTTATGTATTTAAAAAAGTTTACACAAATATACATTTTTAGTTGATCAATTTGAACAAATTTTTTTTTATATTTTTGTAACATTGAATTTATTTAAGATGTTATAATTTTATTATCATGAGAAAATAAATAAATTTTAAAATAATTTACTTTCATGTATGTACTATAATATATAAAAAAAAATTTAACATCTAATTAGATGTTAATGTTATTATAAAGAAATTATTGAAAAGATGTCGACTATGTTCAACATGAAGGATCAAAAGAATTGACGGCATCGAAGTTGCATGTAAGGAGTAGGTTGCATAAACTACTTCTTGCAAGAACTAATTTGTTGTCTTTATTGTTTTTTTTTTTTTTTTTTTTTTTTTTTTTTTTTTTTTTTTGTCGTTTCTTAGTTCTTTCATTATATAATTAAGTAGAATTAAAAGTGATACTTATTGTGTCTAATGTGGTATGAATGGCAGTTGTAATTAAGTTGAAAAGAAGTTGTGCAAGATGTTATTAGTGTTGAAGTTAAACTTAAATCATTATCATGAAGAGTAAATTAACGCTTATTATGAATGTCCATTGAATTTAGTAAATTTGATTTAAATTATTTGTCATATTAGCGGGCAATACTCGATTTATAATTACATAAAAATTGGAGAAATAATGCATCCTCTTTAGGAATGACAGGTTCAATCAAAACTTGAAGAATGCGTGAATAAGAGCGAGATAACAATGGTATTTATAATTAGAATTACTCTCCCACCATGTTAAGAAATGGATAGCAAGAGCTTATAATGCCCAAATGCATTGCTTGACGACACAAATATTTAAGTGTATAATAAGAGTTTAGTGCCCAAAGTCCATTTTGTTCCTCTAGCGTGAGTCCAAATTTTTCGAAAAGAAACAAAATTTTTCTTTATTGTAATCAATGATTTAAAATTATAATATAAAAAATATAAACGAACACAATAAAATTAAAGATTTCAAATTATGAATTATTTCAACACAAAAATAATTGATAATCTATATAAAAAAAAGAATTTAAACAATGTATTAGAATTTTTTAATTCAAGAAGTTTGCTTATTTCACCACATTACCCATTTTATGACTTTTTTCAAGGATTGATAACTGTATTTGACATTAACAATTACATCTTAGCTTTTTATCCCATTAAGTATAATAAATTATAATAACTTTATGTAGATGTTAAATAGAAGATTCGATGATAAGATATTAGTTGATTTTTTAGTGTTGTGGGTAATTAATGACACCACCATATCTCACTCATGTAGGTCAAGTAGGGTGTAAGCAAGTTAGGAGAAGAGAAGATATTGAAGGATGTCTCATTCACGTAGGTCAAGTAGGGTGTTGGCAGGTTAGAAGAATAGAAGATGTGAAGGTCATTCTGAGATTCTTTCGTTCTTATCAAGGATGCAAGATGCTTTAATAGTTAGATTTCCTGCTACAGACCAGAAAGGAGATTAAGCTAGCTATTATGCTTCATCTTTTCCCATAACGCCATCCTATGACATGGCCTAAAAAATTTCACTCATTACCTCTATTCACTCACTTTACAAGACTATCCTTCACTACCCCTTTAAGTAGGATTATGCCTTACCATTCATACCATTCAGAAAGTGCTTATGTTGCTTAATATTTCTTCACAGACCTTGTTCCCTCCTATCATGGATGCTGATGAGCCAGTGAAGGCTGTGGGAGAACACCAAGATCCTATTGCGATACATTGCTCCTTACTACTCATTTTCATTTATTTTATACCGTAATGTTGTAGTCATATGACATTAATGTGTGAATCTGTGTTGTTTTTCAGGATAGTGATGTTTGTGCTGTGTTGAAGGTCCTGAATGAAACCATGGAGGGTCTTACCAAGAATCTGTTCAAGGTTCTTCAAGTAAATCCGTTTGACAAAAGCCCTGAGTTACATAACCATATTTTAGTTCTAATTATCATAACTAACTTATCGAAATGATAATATATTCCTCATAAACAGACTTACGAGCAGCGCACTGAGCAAGTCGGAGCTATTGCCGGCGACCTGAAAAGAACCCTCAGTTTGGTTGACCAATCGCTAAAAACATTCGGATAGAAGGATCGACAACCGAGCAACTCTCACAATGCCGCCTCTGATGTCATTGCTGTTAACGATGATATCGTCGATGGCAAGAACATTGCCATTCTGGTTGCAAGAGATGAGAAGGAGGTCTATATCCCCGAAAAGCCAGCTGACCAATCTGTGGGTGACACCATACCCCCTATGGAACCCTTGCTGCACTCCGGGCTCGTTGGCAATTGGAATGAAGACACCATTATCTTGGGTTCTATTATTCATCAAGATCAGACGTGTACGTTCAACACGTCCGACGCTGGATGTTCTTCTTCAGGTGCTACAGCATCTGCCCCAGTACACTCCACCTACATCCTTTCGTAAATGAGGGTTAAAGTGATGGTAATTATGTTTACCGCATTCTTTATGAACCCATTTTAAACTCATCCATCGTTGTTAATGTAGAGGTTCCTTTTGTTTTCAACTTATCCAGGGTGGGCTTGGTGAGAGTAGTGGTTGATGTACACCATCCTTGCTTGGAACACCAAAACCTTCGAAGATTGCAAAGATTGCTCAACGCTCTCCAGAGGATACGAAGAGGAGTGGTAAGATGCGCAAGCCAATGCGAGAACCACCGTTGAAGTTAAGCTGCGTTACTGTGGGAGTTACGTTTCCGCCGGTAAGAAGCATTGATTATGGACTATTTGGTGCTTATCTTTCTCCATTATCCGAACCCTAACAGCACATTCCATGTCTTAAAAGTTCATCCGTTTGAACTTCAAGATTACGAGAGCAATGCGGTATAACCTTGAGGAGGCTCAGGTAGCGGCCTACTTATTTGGTGCTTCATTGAATTCGAAATAGATTCTTTTCAAGAGAGGATCTCATAGTATGAACCGTGAAGCATTCTCCCGCCTTTTGCCAGGGAATGATCCATCGGACTTTGTCCTGGAGCTCATGTCTTATAAAACTGCATGGACACAAGCTCAACTTCATGAATGCACCGTGTGGTCCCTCCCAGTCATTTTCTCTAAGTGATTATTCAGTTCAAAACCTACCTAACATTCACATTTTAGACACAAATGAATAAACTTTGTTTTTCTCCTTCCTTATAGGACTTCATACTAGACCTGGAGATCGACGAGGAGCATGTTATCACATATTATGTTGATGACTACTTTTCCAAACCAATTGTTCTGAAATATGTAAGTATATCTCATATGGATTTGATTTATTTTTATGTTTGCATCATGCTGATACGTTCTCACATGATTGTCATATCTATTTTTCATATTTATGTTCAAATGAAAGATGTGCTGAAATCCTCAAAAGAAAGCCATTACTATCTTATGATAATGGACATTCCAAACGGAAAGATATGGATATTTGATAGTTTTTCAACACTTGAAACCAATATAGGGAGGGTTCATGCTGCTTCGGATGTTGTTAGTATGACCTCGTATGAGCTACTTGGTTGAATTGTTAATATGTTGACTTATATTTTTGTATGCATACAAATTTGTTGTGAATGTCTTTTTTTTTTTTTGTGTGTTTTGGCTGTGGAGCTATTTAGGTAATTAAATGAGTTGAATGCAATTTAGTTTGACCTTTTATTAGCATTTAAAAGCTTTCATATTGTTGATTTTTTTATCTTATTTTTTTTGGCTGTGATAGTTTTCTTCTTAATATTATGGGTATGTTTGGATCGCTTTATGCATTTTTTTGGAAACAAGAATTTGTGTTGCTGTTGGGCTGCATTCTTTGTATTTGGACCATGCTTCTTGTAGCACGTATATCTTCGGACCACTGTTTCTTTTATTTTTTGTATTATCATATTTTCAATTATTTGAGCCATAGTTGGGCTTTACTTGACTCATGTAAATAATATTTTAAGTGTCTCTATTCTACCACAATGACCACAACAACAAATATTATGGTTAGTCTGACCTTGTATGAGCTATTTGGTTGGATTTTTAATATGATGGGTTATATTCTTGCATTCATGCAAAGGTGTTGTGAATATTTTTTTTTTGTGTTTTGGTTCTAGAGCTATTTAGTAATTAAATGAGTTGAATATAATTTAGTTTGTCTTCGAATTAGCTTTTGAAAGCTTCCATACTGCTGCTTTTTTATCCTGTATTGATTGGATGTGATAGTTTTCTTCTAAATATCACGGGCCTGTTTAGATCGCTTTACGACTTATTTTTTGGTACAAGAATCTGTGTTGTTGTTGGGTTGCCTTCATCCTCTTTGGACCATGCTTCTTGTAACCTTATATCTTCGGGTCACTATTTTTTGTTTTGTTTTGTTATGTTATCATGTTTTCAATGATTTGAGTCGTAGTTGGACTTTAATGGGATCATGTAAATGATATTTTTTTTCTCTTGCCATTACCAAGTGTTTCTATTCTGCCATTATAAGCACATCAACATTTTTTATAGTCCTTTTCTATGCTTTATCTATAGACAAGGGCATTAGATAAGGTGATGAAGGTCTTGTTTTCTGACCTAAATGTTTTAGGCGGGAGACCACCTCTAGCTGAATGGCACCCAAATTTTGTCCTTAGGGTTCCAAATAGGAACAATTGATAAGCCATTCTGACAGTTGCTGACTTTCTGTTAATATTATCTTCATTGCATCATGATGGGCTCTATAATAGGATTATCCATGTAGCTATTATGACAAAATGTGGATGCTTTTCTAGCTCCAAATGGAGCAGTTGTTTACTCTAAACCCTGTTGGGCAGCAAAATATTTTCTTCCTCTTAATTTTTTTTGTCTTCGCATTATCTAAGCCTACTAGCGATGGCATAAGTAAATCTAACATTATCTTAATTTGTCACTCACTTTTTCAGAACAACATTAACTGTATATCTGACAAGATAAGGATGCGCACTACGCTTGCGTTGGCTACGGAGCACTTCAATGAAATGAGAGATGAATTTTTTCAGCGGTCCCTAGTTGACTGGAATTCTCGAAGGACTACAAGAGAAATCTTGTCATGAGCACCTATGCTTGTTATATGCATGCCTTAGGAACCTACTTATGTCTGTCTATTATGAATTTTTAATATTTTGGTTACTGCCATGTATTAGTAGAATATTTTATGTTATTAGTGTATTCTATGCTAGCATGGTTCGTGAACAATATTAGCGCAAAATTAGATGTCCATTTTTTTGTTACCCTAATACAGTTTCAACATCCATGATGGTCATCTAAATTAGCTGAACTATGTCAAGGGATCCTTAGCATGCAAGTGCACATGTAGGTTTTGGAATTTATTCCATGTTAGCTATGCATATGTCATTGTTGTTGTGAGGACTATTATCAACAGCTACTAATGTTAAATATTAATATCTACAATTTATACTAGTTTATGATCATATTATGAGAAATGCATGGCATAATGGATCTAGTCTTTTTGTTTATCGAATTATCCAATTCACACAACTAGGTCAAGCATCAGAGTTACATACCATCGGAACTGTTGAAAGAATAATATTTGTAACCCAATGGTGGGACTAATAAAGGCATGCGTAATTTAACACAAATATATTTAAACAAATTTATTTGGGAATCTATATTTACAATTTCTCCAAAACACATCAAATTATTATCACTTTTACACTTATACACACAAACAGGATATTTTTTCACTTTAATTGCTACGAAAATAAGGAATCAAAAGGTCCATGATTAAAATAATGCACACAATTTACCATCAACATTAACAAAGTAAAGTTATATAGTTCATTCTTCATAGAATAAATCCAAATAAATATTAAAATAGGTATCAAGTATATCGGCACATTACCATCAAAGTAAGCATGGACGATAACATCATAGTGGGTACATCAAATACGTAATATTACACTACTCTAGATATAGCCTTAGGATTCTCTTGTGGTGATCTAGGTACCATGGACAGCCGTTTGATAGAGGGCTGCTTGTTTGCTATAGTCCTCTGGCAGTAATTCTGCAAATGCACAGCAAAATTGAAAAAAAAAAAAAAACTCAACTTCAGTCTAATGGAACTACACATATAACTAATAAACACACCCCAACCCACTCTTTTTTTAACTAACACCACAACCAATACTAATTATCCAGAGCACACAATGAAATTTAGGCAACAATAAAACAATAATACAACATACATTAATACCTCTTCACACTCATTTAGAAGCTCAGACCATCGTATTCCATCTGTTACGTAGCCTCAATTTCTTGTGATTCGTCCATGTTGTGCGATGATCCCAAGGCATTTAATTCATGCGTGGTGTCGTCACCATTCCTGTCGATGCATCTACGAGAATTATGGCCAACCTTGCCACACTTTCTGCATCGTTGGACCTCCTACGAGCAGTCACAACATGACGACCACACCCTTTATGCCTGGCTCTCAGAGGATCATATACGAACGCATCATCGCCCCTGCTCTCGGCAATGGTGGCCAACCTTTTCTAGATATTTTCTCTTAACGCTTCTCATTCATTAGCTATTTTGGTCTTCACCTCGAAGTAATCCTCAAAGTAACTACAAGATAACTTCACTAGTTCTCTACAGTCATCGAGCATTACCGCATGCATACTCATATAGGTTACATCAGGAATCTCTCCACTAAAAACATGGTTATTCATCGACGGTTGTTTTGCCTTCTTTGTCCAACGACCCAGTATAAGACTATCTGGAATAACAACCATATTAAGTCTAACAAGCACACAACTATGTGCACACAGGGGATTCCAAAGGATTCCATGCGCAGGCAAGAGCATCTAAATTTGTCATCCATCTCACCCCAAGAAACGTTCCATGATCTACTTGGCAATATATGGCCACCTCAAACAATGTACACGTGTTTGTCTTTTTCGAAGAAACTACTCTGACATTGCTAGCCAATAATAACACCTCCCGAAGTAAGACAAAGACCTCTTGTGTGTATACTGTTGCTGTAAACTGCTCTAACTCCTCCAATCTTGTTTTCACAACCGAATCTCTATAAACATATTTGTAATCAGCAACCACTACTCTCCTACGCATGAATTCTAAATATTGTTGGAAATGTTCAATAAATTCCCTCAAGTTGTAGCCGTTGTGTATAAACTTTCCTATCTACATATTCAGTGCCTCACATCTTGATGTTGTCTTAAGCCCAGCAAAGAACTTACCCCTAATGTGGGCATTCGACCACATATGTTTCTTCTCATACATATCCTTGTCCCATGAATTTTGTTGCAACCCAAATTCTTCAACTGCATCATTCCATATATATTCAAAGTCATTGACCTCCAAATCCCCCCATTAAACAAAGATGAAACTTGGTCAAAAACCATAGAATATATACTCGAGTGGTCACATTACGTAAAAAGTGCCAACTGCACAACCTATGATACGCTTATTGAAATACAACTTTGATTGCACTCTTCATGTTTTGATCACCATCGATAATAACAGACTTAGGAGCTTTTCCTTTCATGGCCTCCAGAAATGCCCGAAGCAACCACACATAGCTTTTCTCCCATTCCTTTGAGAAAACTGCGCATCCAAACACACCAGTACGCATGTGGTAATCCACTCCAGAGAATATCACAAGGGGACATTTGTACTTATTCCTCCCAGACGTCGCATCAAACCCCATAACATACATCTCCGAAAATACTAAAATCATACTGACTTGTGCAATCACACCAAAATATATTGTGGAGCCTCCGCTGTTCATCCAACGAATACTTCCAAAACATACAGGGGTCACGACTCTTCAACATTTGTAAATACTTTAGTGCATTATATGTGTCACTGGCTTCAGCTTTTCTTTGCTTCTCAATTGCATTATAGATGTCTTTCACGTCAAACCCAACCATCTCAAATCCACCACTTTGGTTTGCAAATGCCCGAAATATTGTCAAAACTCGGAGGCCAGAGCTTTTCATCGTATTAATCTGGTGTAAATCCCTTGTTTTTATTCCCGGTGAGATCGCATCATCCCTCTATCATGGACTTTTAAGGCCCGTTTCTCAAGTCAACATGGACTTTTATCCATGCATTACACCCATCGCGTTATGGGTCTAGGATCTATCTTCCTATCAGTTCTATGAACATGCTTTGCATCTCATTCACCTTGTCGTGAGCACACAAAAATTTGCCATATAATGTCTCCCTCAGATTCTGCCTTCTTGCAGCGCCCTACCTTCAACCGCCTTATCAAAAACCCTTAATTCGACCGTACTCGCTATAGAAGTTATAAGTAGTTTTCAAATCCACACACTCTATCATCATAATCTCCCCAGCTCGCAATGCATCAAAATCAATTGCACCAAATGAACCTATTCCGTCAAGAACGATGACATCTCTTTGATCGTCTGCCTGACTAGCACCAATCAGAATGAATGTCGTCTCTGCAACCAAGGTCTCATTTGTCATTGGGTCCTCTTCCACCTGAAACAATCCATTACCAAAATAATACATAGCTGATGCCAAGAGGTTGTCCTAAAAAATACTTTTTCCATCAATTTTACGATGATATGCTTACCTCTGGAATGACATTCTCTTGAAAATTAGATGAAACCTCCTTGGTCTCCTCTATCATTACTCGTCAAATCCCAAACCACTAAGAACTATCTTCTTGGTTGTTCGATATTATCAAATCTGAAATGAAAAAATCCAAGGATAAGAAAAAAAAGATAAGACAACATAAATTGATCTAAACAATCTAATGCCTTATCAATCCTATTTTATTTTATAGAAGGAATAGGGAAGGCATTGGAGCCATCATCATAAATCACAAGTGGTTATGTTACTTAACACTATTTACAAACAAATATCACTTATCAACTAAGAATAAAATAGGTAAAAAACTTTATTTTAATACAAATTCACAATTACAAATAAAATGAAATATATTACTATGGTTGGATAGCTTTACTCAACAATGGGCTGCATCTAAATTAAGAGTTTTATATATGTGTCATAATAAAATATTTACATGTTATTAGGCAAGTTTAATTTGTCCAGGGACATACAAAATCAGAATTTCATTTTTTCATTCTCTCTTTCTTTTCATTTGATTTTCCTTCATTGCAAGCAAGGAACATTGTTCGGATTCAGAATCCACTTATTAAAGCTACTTAAGAAACTCATGATTTTGTCAAATGCCAAAAGCATACTCAGAAGCTTTAGCTAAATTAAGATAAACAAAAAGCCAATGCAAATTCGAAGCATTTGAAAAAGAATTTAAGAAAGTGAGACTTAAATTTCATTTCTCATCATAATCCATCATAACTCTTCTAAGTTCTAACTACTATTTAATTTATTTCTACTTATAGCTAATTACTCTACTAATTATGCTAGGACCAAATTATACATGTTACATACATAAACTTCAATAATAAAACTCAAACTTATAAAAGTTTATTTGTAGAATCATAAATTTGATCGATTTTAAACCTAAACTTATAAAGTCGAGAGTTTTTATAACTTCTGTATGAGATTATCTCAATTGAAAAAATTTCATGGGCACCAATAAAGGCAAAAAGTTTGTACCATGAAGACTTCTTATAAACCAAATGTGTTGTCTCAACACTTTGAAAAGATCTTTAAAATTGGTCACCACTATCAACCACTACTACTACTTGAAAAACAACTTAATCTATATGATCTTAATTTCAAGAAAAACAAATTAGATGTGTCTTCTATTTATCAGAAGAAGATAGGGACATATTTTTTTGTTATTATGTGTCTGTATTTATCCACTTAAATAGTGTCTTATATATCA
The DNA here is from genome assembly GCF_000816755.2 of Arachis ipaensis. Lineage (NCBI taxonomy): Eukaryota > Viridiplantae > Streptophyta > Magnoliopsida > Fabales > Fabaceae > Arachis > Arachis ipaensis. Next base: position 121,367,249 of record NC_029785.2, on the reverse strand, counting down.
TTATCTCATGCTTCAATTTCACTTCTAATATAATTATCGGTTATACTTTTGACAACTTGAGTTAAAATTTTCTGTCCAAATATAACTAAGAATCTATCCAATACATAAGTTTTACCACTCTTGTCCAATATATTGAAATAGAAATTCCAATGCACCAAACTTAACAGTTAGCAATTTTCCCAATATAACTAATAGAGTAACATGGCTTTTAGTTCTAAGCAACTTTTTCTAGTTAGCAAAGCCAATTCTTAGCCTAATGTATCTCCTTCAATTAAATAATAAAAAAAAAATCATAATGAACAGTTACAGTTTATAAGAGCTTTTGGAAAACAACATCAGACACGTGTGTTTGCTATAATGAAATAAAGAAAATTAATCTTTAAAGAGTTGTTGCTATCCAAAATGCTAACCTTGTAAGTTTGAACAGAACTTGCCATTAGTCTTGGATTTTTAAAATGAACAAGTTTCTGAACTTAAATTAGAAGTACACGATAAAAGATACTAAAGCTAGTATCAACCTAAAGCATGGATAGTACGATGGCAATGTCCTTATACTGTTGGAATGATGACATACAGAGCACTCATTAAAGATTAGGAGTTGTTGTTATAGACTTCTCCAATTCTTAGCTCAAACATGCATACAGCAAAAAGCTGCACTAATCTCTTGGATTTGAATCACTAGATCTAGTGGATGGAATACGCGGCAGAGAGATGTTGATATCAGTGTGCTGAAATTCGACCTTCGTCCGTCACAACAAGCAACCGAAGATAACCCTTTCTTGTAGCTCCGTCGAAGCAACTTCTCTCTGCAACTGCTTCTTTTCTTGTTCGATCGTAAAGAGCTCCTCACACGACGTCATTTTTTTCGTTTCTGTATTTAGAGTAGTCATCTAATTCATTAGCAAATCTATCCCTAAAGACTTTTTTAAAACAGAGCTTTTCAACTAAATTAATATTTACAAATCAACCTTTACAATTCTTTTATATTATAAAACCTCTCAAATCCTTAAAAGACCACATTATTCTTTTTCCACAATAGAACCAGCCATGTTTATACATGTTTCTCTGTGCTTTTTGGTTTTGGTATTTGGGCATGTGGTCATAATTTCAAAGCAATGAGCACAAGCCCAACTCGAAGAAACAGGTAATAGAGCCCAATGTACCAAATTTTTGTTTTATACATAAACATAATCCAAACACAGTGCAAGTAATGAATGAAGGATAATAATGACACATACCTATCACACAAAAAAGGTTGGAATGTTATTAATGAACAGTAAATGACAATGTCCACAGCAAGTTGACGTTGTCATGTTGGAATCTATTTTCTGATTCTCCAATCTCCACCAAAGAGAGGGTTGCCACGTGGGATTGTTGATGATAGTGTTTGAATTCAGCATCAAGCCATGAAGAAAGAAGCATCATCATTCAAATGCTCTTTCTTTCTCTTCTAACCACACATCTCTCATCACAGTCAAAGCAGAGCAACAATGGAGATTAGTGCCATCATGGCTTCAGCAACTCCAAGACCTTCTCTTCCAATTCCAACTCCATCTTCTTCTTCTTCTTCTTCTTCTTCAACATTAGTCTCAAACTCCAAGTTGCCATTGTTGAAGCGTTCATCACACATAACACTTCCAACCTCAACTACCATTTCACTTCTCGCACTCTTTTCACCACCCCATGAAGCCAAAGCAGCTCTCACCATCCCCAAGGACCAGATTGTCTCTTCTCTCAACGATGTAAGCCACTCCTCCTTTTACATTGCCAAAATCAAAGTTTTTATTTTTGTGCCTAGGGTTTCCTTGTTCATCATGATTATGTAAAACTAGATCAGAAAGTTTATGAATTTGATCTAATTCTTGAATTTCAGGCACACCAGAGTAGCTAAAGTTTCTATTTTTATTTATAATTTGTGGAATAGGTGGAGAAGACGATTGATCAGGTTCAGGTGGTGGGTTCGAGTTTCCTTGATGCGGCACAGCGTGTTTTGGAGATTGTGGGGAATGCTTTGAAGCCTGGAATCGATGCGGCGATGCCGATTGTGCAGCAGGCTGGGGAGGAGGCCTTGAAGATAGCTTCCCCTGCCATCTCTGAAGCTTCCAAGAAGGCACAAGAAGCACTCCAAAGCACTGGTGTTGATCCCCAACCTGTCATCACTGCTGCCAAGGTTTAAGAATTTCACTTGTTTGATTCTGAATTATGATTCATGATGTTTGATGCAAGTTTCTGAAGTGCTCAATTTGGTTCCTGTTTAAGCAGCAATGTGCTAGTTTCTGTATTTAGCATGTGTTTTCTAAATACTAATCTGTTATGAAAGCATGGACTTCTTTGGAAAATTTCTCAATTTTCTCAGAGATAAGGTCTATAAAGAGTGTGATTAGAATTTAGATTGCTAAATGTCTTTGGAATTTCATTATTAAATTATACTCAATTTTCTTCTGTGTTCTGGTTTTCGAGGTGTTATTCATTTGATGCTACCAAAACTCTTTCTCCCCCTTTCGAAGTCAAGTAGTAACAGAACTTTCGAAAAGGGAAAAGAAAACTAGACTAGTTCTTCTAGGTTCTGCTTTATGACCCTGAATATCGAATCTAAAGAAATAGATCATATTATGACCCCTAAGGATTTTGTATTTTGCCTTTCAAGAAGTTTGCACCATTTTTTAGAAACTTGAATGATGTTTGAAGAACCAAGTTTCTTGACCTGGTCTGGATATTCTCTGTAATTTTCAGACAGTCGTGGACACTGCACAACAAACAACCAAGGTGATTGAAGGTGCGAAGCCAATAGCTTCGGCGACAGTTGAAACAATATCTTCTTCAGATCCTACTGTGATTGCTGGAACAGCTGGAGCACTCTTTATTGCGTACCTCTTACTTCCTCCAATTTGGTCTGCCATCACCTTCAACTTCCGTGGTTACAAAGGTACCTTTGACATTAAAAGGTTCTTACGCAAAACCATCGGATAATACGCTTCTTCCCATGCTTTGTAGGTGAGCTTACGCCTGCTCAAACCCTCGATCTGATATCAACACAAAACTACTTCATGATTGATATTAGGTCAGAGAAAGATAAGGACAAGGCCGGTGTTCCCCGCCTTCCGTCTAGTGCGAAAAACAGAATGATTGCCATTCCGTAAGTGAAATTAGCATGTGACTTTTACCTCCTTAAGAATAAGGCATCAAAACTGAAATATGATCTTCAAACTCAGATTGGAAGAACTACCAAGCAAGCTCAGAGGACTTGTTAGGAATGTGAAGAAAGTGGAAGCTGAACTAGCAGCTTTGAAGATTTCTTACTTGAAGAAAATCAACAAAGGCTCCAACATTGTGATCATGGACTCGTTAGTTTCTTTGCTATATCATATTGAGTTACATCGTTATATAAATTGATTATTAACCATTGGTGCTGGATGCAAAATTAGGTACTCGGACTCGGCGAAAATAGTAGCAAGAACATTAACGAGCCTCGGTTTCAAGAACACGTGGATTGTGGCAGACGGGTTCTCGGGGAACAAAGGGTGGTTACAGAGTAGACTTGGAACAGATTCTTATTTCTCTTCGTTTGCAGAGGTGTTGTCTCCATCAAGAGTCATCCCTGCAGCTGTTAGAGGTTTTGGAACAACCTCCCAATCAAGTGCCAAGCTTCTTCCTGGAGCTGATTGATTCTCTTTTCTTTTCTTTTTTCTTTTTTTTCTTTTATTTGCAAATACAAATCTACCTCTTTTGTATGTTCATGTCCTCCTTATTTTTTGTTTCATCATTTTCTCATAATTAGTTTTGCTCCTTATAATTTCTTTTTGTCTTAGTTAGAATTAGAGTACACTTATATCTTGTTTGTGAAGTAATTTAATGCAATGATATCACAAGATAAAATTTTAACGTTAACAACTGAACATCTAAATTACCACGTGAATAAGCTAACTGTAGGAGGGAAGATAAATCAATTTAAATTTTATTTGACCAAAAACAAAATATGCATTTTTTCAATAAAGATAAAAAAAAATATTTATCTAAGCGATCTTATTATTACTATTACTTCTGGAATGTTTTCTTGCTTTTCCTTTTTATTAAATCTTTTATAGTTTGAAATGAGAACTCATTCTAACGAGATTAAAGATAATATATATAGATATATATGAGAAAAGAAAAATATTTGTTCTCTCAATTATTGTAAAGTGTAATTTCTTCGACTTTTATGATATACATTCTTTAAGCAAGATAAAAAAAATATGCGAAAGAAAAATTTAAATAGTAAAAAAGATAAATAAAAAAATATGCGAAAGAAAATATTAAATAGTAAAAAATTAGAGTATTTATTTATTGTGGTCCCAAAGAATTTCGGACCAGACACTTTAATTTCAACTAAAATTGATTACTCGATTGGTCGTTAACAATTAACTCCGTCAGTCACTTAGGTTCTTTGCTTCGTCAACTTTAACAGAGAACAAAATAATTCCTGATAACTCTAACAGGGAACAAAATAGGCTTTGACTCCCTCTATTTGGAAACGACACTGCTTTTTCCCAATTTCCATTATATCTCACATAACCCTAACAGTCTAACACTGCAATTTTAAGCTACATAATGCACAATTTGCAACTTCAATGTTCACAAAAAAAAAAATCCTCAACTTATTCATACTCAGTAAATTAATGACTATGTCTATCAAGTACTTGTCGTCTTTGATGGATTCCATGAATCTAGACAGCAAATTTGATTTAATTTGTTAAGACCCGTCGTCGTTGTCGTCATCTCCCTCCTCCTCTACTATCATCTCCATGGCCACATTGTCCACCACTCCGATTGCTTCCTCCAGCTTCTTCTCCGAACTAATGTTTAGTAATCGCTTCACTTTTCATATAAGCGGCAGCGGCGACGGCAACATTGCTCGTTGTACTAATAGATTGGATGCGAGGTCGAAGCTATCTGCCAATTTGGACTCCGGGAGAGAAGGAATGAAGCACCCGGTGTCCATTCCAAATGAAAATTTGCATAGATGTCGAAGAAGAATCTTTTCATGATGTCCTAATGTCCAACAATCTATATTGCTTGCCAGAGAGTGGAGAATGACATGCTTTTAGAGTAGTTGTGGAACTTGGTCTTGAAGATGTGGTAGACGTTGTCGGAGTCGGAGGTGATATTGTTATCGAGGACGTGGAGGTGGATGCTTCTGATGGGTGAAGTGTAGAGGAGGTGGGTGTACTAGTCATAGAGATTTGAGGAAGTGTGTGGTTTATGGCACGTTGAAGTAGGTGCGACACGCATGGCAGTTACACCATGACTTGATCTTGGAGGTGAAGAGGAGGAAGGAGAAGATGGAGAAGAAGACTGTGAAGATGAAGAAGGAGAGTATGAATGTTAGAGTTGTGTGAGATATGATCGAAATTGGGGGAGAACGGTGTCGTTTCCGAGCAGAGGGATCAGGGACCATTTCATCCCCTATTAGAGTTGCTAGGACCATTTTATTTTCCGTTAGAGTTGACGGAGTAAAAGACCTAAGTGACTGATGAAGTTAGTTGTTAAAAAAAGTATAGGAGAACAATGTATATAGTAAACAACACGAACAATGAATTAAAAAAGAAAGGTAAATTAATTCAAATTCTTAATTAATTAATTAATATTAATTTATGAAATTTCAAAAATAAGGATTCCCGTAACTCCATTGCCACTCATACGGTTACTCCATTGCCCCACGTTCACTGCTTACCATACACCTTCCATCTCCGGTCCTCCACCACAACTCGGCATTGTTACCGGAGACAGCCATCCAAATGCCGCCGGTCCCCCTCACCCCGTCCAGACGTAGCAGAATGCCGCTGTCTCCCTTCCCCGCACCCCGTGCAGACGCAGCGTAGTCACACCCGTCCGTTTCCGTCCCTTTCCCGTGCTGCCTCCCTATCTTCCATTCACGTGTATAAGAGCGTTGTCGCCGCAGTTTGTTGTCTTGCTGTTTTCGCGCCACTCTTCTCTGGCAGCGTTGATATGGTGTCGCGCCAGGAATTGTTGCGGTGCCACTACCGATTGCTGTCGCGCGAGTGATGCTATTGTGCGCATTCCCCATGTGCCACTGTGGTTGTGGCTGTCTCGTCGCCGTCCTCCCTCCGCCGCCGTGGTTCTCCTCCTCCTCTTCTTCTTCCCCTTTTCTAGATGTGATGTTCATTTTACTAGGTATGTGGATGGTTATTTTCATTTTAAAGTGGATGTTCATTTAATTTGATTGGATTTAAGTAGATATAATGAAATTTATTGGATGTTCATTTTACTAGCTTTGGGGAGGACGTATGCGGTAATAAAACGGTTAGAAGGTGGATGATTAAAGTGTAAAAGATGAAAGTAGGATTTTTGGGAGGGTAATTTGTAATGGACTATTTTTTTTTCATCTTCTGTAGACCAGAAGTCCATTTTATTGTTCACATTGTTTACAATCTCTATTGTCTACCTAGCAGAGTTGTAATTATTAGGCAGCGTTTGTTTGCGAGACAGAGACCAAGAGACAGAGACAGAGAGATTGAGATCAAGATACAGAGACAAAAATAAATATTAGTATTGTGTTTGGTGTGAAAGTGTACAAGACTGATTTATGTCTCAGTATCTTGTTTGGTTCGAAATAAAAATTGGAGACTAAATATTTAAAATTACTAAAATGCCCTTAATTTTAATTAAGAACCCTAACCCCCAAATACAATTTCATTTTCATCAGCATCCAACCCTAATCCCTTTTTACCTCTTCTCTACCCTTTCTCCTCTCCTCTGCCGTGAACTCCTAGAGCCTGACCCGCCGCCGATAGCACCTCCGATGGTGGGAACCACGGCGGCGCCTCTCCAGTTCTCGTTGGTTCATCTTCGTGGCCCCAGTTGCCACCCTCGGTTTGTGACACTGCTGGTGTATCCGCGCCGGTGGGTCTGCGTCGCCACCGTCTCGGAGCTGTGTGTCTGGTCTCCGCTGTTTCTCTGTCAACGGAGCTGGTATCTTCTTTCAATTTACGTTATTTGCTTGTTAATTTTGTGAAGTTCAAGAGGGATTTTTGATTCCCCCATTTTCTGATTTGTGAGACCCTCACCTTCTGACTTGTCCGCATGTTGATGAGAATGTTTAAATCCCTCGTTCAATGAATTGAAATTTGCCCTAATTTGCTTAAAATTGATGATTTGTGCTTCTTCAAATGTTGAAGATTTCTGAAGTTGTTATATCCGAGTTCTTATTTGCCCTCATTTGCAGATTTATGAATTCTGTGTCATCTTTTTTAAGGATTTGGGAATGTGTGATTGCTGATTGCTGATTCCATTGTTTGTGTATCATAAAATTTTTTTCAGGTTACTTGTGGTTGTTAATTGCTGATTTGTAAATCTGTGATTGTTATTTTTTAAAATTTATTTTTGACGATTACTGTATAGAAAATCAAAGAAGATGATTTGAGAGCTGTATATCATAATTATGTTCCTATTGTGATCCTTTTTTGTTATCGAAATTAGTACTCACGGGTGTCTGGAAATTTATTGGAAAAACTAGAGGCACCAATATTTGATTTTAAATACAAAAGATTAGACATTAGTTAGTTTGTTTGTTAATTGTATATTGCCTGAATTAGTAGTTAGTGAAGTTTGTTATTTCCTTCTTGACTTCTCAATCTAATTTTTACAATTGTATATTGAATTTTTGCTGTCAAGAGTTACAGATTCTTATACACTAGTGCTTTTATGTTAATAGTTACCACCTAATGTGTTTCTCCCTTGTTTTGGAGGCACACTTTATCTATCCACAGTAAGAGCATTATTACAATTCACAAAATCTAACAAACACTATTTTTCATTAAATGAATTGACAAGCATTCAGTCTTGATCACATTTCCTTCCTCTTCATCCTCAAAAGTGTTCCTAATAGCTATTTACTGTCAAATAATTGGTTGTATTAAATATGCGTGTTGTTTTATTGTTTATTAACAAACATGGTTTGAAAAGTTGCCACTAGTACTGACATTGTGTACATTATAAAAGCATGGAATTTAGCGTTATTTGTTAATTAGGCTTGTAATTCTTTGTTGGGTGTGTTGCATTTTTTGTGCTTCTTCTTAATATTTTAGCTTTTATGTTTTTGTATTAATTTACCATTTGGGCTTTCTGTTCTCCGTTAGCGGTTCTGGGAGGAATTGAAGGGTGGACATAGGCAGAAGTGGTCTTCCCCGTTCTTGCAAATTGCAATGAGATATATTGAATTGGAAAATTTGTTTTCATTAGATTCGTTGGTGCATTTTATTTCGATTAGTTGATTCATTCTTGTTTTGTGTTACTATTTGTTGTTAACCTGCTAAATGATTTTTGCTTACTGTTAAAGGTATAGCCTGGTTAACAATGGCTTCCACAAGTAGAAGATCCACAAGTGGTTTGTATGTCAGTGGCAACGTAACGGGAGAATAATTTGGTGCGTGTGGTTTAAGAGCACCGTTACAAGTTTCGAATAGCATGGCCAACCGGGTAGAAAGTGAATTCTAATTTGAAGACGAGCGAAAGAGTGGAAAATCTTCATACTGATGTTGTGTATCTGAAATTGTTAGCATTCCTTCATCTTCTTGTTTCTGTAGTCTGTGTTGTCTTGGTCATTTTATTGTTGTGTAAGTTTTAGTATGACCTTTGAACTCAAATAGGCAAATGAGAAATTGTAATAACTAGTTTGAGAACATGTTTCAGTATTTTTTATTGTTAATTATAAAATGAGTACAGGTTCAATATCTCTTCTTCTCTTTGTCACTATAGTCCTTTTTACTTCACTACTGCTCTCACTTTATATTTCTTTTTTGTTATTAAATACCGTATAAGAGGAATCATATTATACACATTATGTTACATTAAAAGAAATAGAAAAACTGCTAAGGCAGAATGGTGTGACGATGAGTGGCATTAGAAGTTAGAACACAAGAAAGAAGAAAAAATTGGTCTAATAGTGCAATGAGAAAAAAGAAGGGGGGGCTTGCAATGTGGTTCAGAGTGAGAGTGAGAGTGAGTGGCATAGTTTGCACAGAGGCACCAACTCAAAACAAGTGTGACATATTGTCTCATGTGCTGCATTTGTTGATGTTTTGAAAGTGGATAAATTTTTATTTAATAAGGTTAACAAAAAACTACCATTCTATGTAAATAAATTATTATGTATCTTATTTTACCACTATTTCTTCTTGAATAACAGAGATGATGACATTCTCATCTTAAACCAATATTTAAAGAGTTAATGAAAAATAAGTTTTTTTCTTCCATAAAGAAATGAAAAGGCTTGTTCTTGGTGTTGTGCTCCTGTAATAATTGAGACACATGATATGAATGTTAAATACATAAGTTGCTGATAGCGGTAAGTGTGAAATAAAGTAGATATAGTTGTGGCTAAAAGAAAATTAACAAAAGCAAAGACTAGAAGAAGAACTGCATTACTGAGAACCACAAAATATAAGAATGGGACAGTTGATGACCAAAAATTAAAAGATAATTGTCATTAACAAGATCATGACCATAAATATTGTACTTAGTAAAAAATTCCTGCTCAAACCACCAAAATAAAGGCCATACCACAATACCAATAAAACTGTACAAAGAACCTACACCTATTTTGAACAGAGCAAAATAAAGGCATTTTCAAAATATCTATCCAAATGCATACCAAATATAAGTTTGTACGTTATATCATCTTAAACATAACCTACTCCCAAAATCCTAAAACCCTACAGTAAAAAACTTAATACCCTAGCCCAAACCTAATACCCTTAACTAACAGTCAACTTCATATAATGGAGCGGACAAGGCCAATCATCTGTGAATCTGACAAGCCCCAGAAGTGTGCATACACGTTAGGACTTTTAGCAAACTTCAAAATCACCCTCACCACCTCGTCATCACTGAACCCAAGCTGTGTGAGCTTCTCGCCAACCTTCCACTTCTCGTTTACTCCAACAATGGCATCAGCTATCAGTTGTGCATTCTTCCTTTGGTCAGCTGAAGATTGCTGAATATGGTCGGCCATCCTCTCCAGTACGTCAAGTTGTTTTCTCTTTCTCCCATATCGCCTTGTGCTTCCTGCACTCGCACCTGCTTCAGATTGTGAACCTTATCCTTGCATTGCTGGCCCTCCACCGTTGTCTGGATGTGGAGACATATCAGACTCATCAAATCCAACTGCAGTGTCTTCTGTCTCTTTGTTAACATGTTCCTCCGCATCAAAACCACTAACTGCTGCTACTCCTGTGGCTCTATCCCTGCCAAATATACCCTCCAGTCGGTGAAAAAGAGGAAATGGCTTGCCATGACTGTAGAACTTGGTCAGATGTGCCTGTGAAAAAATAAACCGCATTTAACAAATTTTTTATGAAGTTAATATTTAAAAAAAAGGAAAACATGAATGGCTGAGGCTTGTATATATTATAGATCTTTCCTTCCATTGCTTAGTGTGAAAGCAAGAAGAGAAGGAGGCTGCTCTTGCCAACACCAGAGTCACCCATACGACCTGCATGCCACTCTTCATACATCTCAGTTGCTATGTTGTCACGCCAGTGAGTCCACTCGTTCGTGTTTTCAACCACATCAATCATTCCATCCTGTTCTTCGTCTCCATCAGGCAGAAATTCATCCAATATGCTACCTTCCTCCTCCGGATCCATCTCCATACTCTTTCGAATGAAATTTTGCAGCAAACAACAGGCAATAATTATCTGAGATTGTGTCTTTAGAGGGTAAAAGTTAGGGCTTCTTAAGATGGACCACCTCTTTTTCAGCAAACCAAAGCATCGCTCAATGTTATTCCTTGCGGAAGAATGAACCCTATTAAAATATTCTTGGTAATTGTGTGGTGCACGTGCTCCTTGGGCCCACTCTCTTACATGATATCGAGTGCCTCTATACGGTGCGAGAAACCTCGGACCATTTGTGTAACCAGCATCAACTAAATAGTAATTACCTATAGACGAGTAATGTAAACAAGGTAAGGCGTTGGCTATCGTGAACTCAAGGTAATTGTATAAGCTTAACTTCAAAGATGGCATCATTACCGTGGGGTATCTTAAGACTATTACGAAGAGTTATTGCATCTCAAAGTACCCGTGAATCAGACGCCGATCCCTCCCATCCACTGAGTACATAGAGAAAACCCATCTCCTGGTTACACACACCTAAGACATTGGTGCATATTTTACCCTTTCTTGTTTGGTATCTTGCCTTCTCCGACTCGGGGACTGTCACCTCTATATAAGTGCCATCTAATGCTCCCAAGCAACCCTATCATCCATAGAAAGTTATGATACTCAGATATAGAATCCTTCAAAAAATACCCAAACATACACAACATCGAATAAGCTCTATCTTAAACTTTCTCCATGTGGGGTCAAGACAATCCTCTTCAACTGGTGTAGCCTTGGCAAACAAAATGCTTTGAATCCGTATCACAGCTTTCAAAACTTTATTAAAATACTTACTAACTGTCTCGCCGGACCTACAAAATCTAACCTGCAGACTACGATTTTTTTTGTGATGCGCTAAGATAATTAAGAAAGTCGCAACCTGCTCCGGCAGGCTTACATGACCATCCTCGGTAAGTCCTCCTTGAACTTGGAGCAACTCACACAAATTAGCAAAGGCATTTGTGTTCATTCTCAACTCCCAGATACAATTCCTATCACCCTCACCAATGATACGCTCTAAAGCCTCACGTCTAACTCTACTATTCATTCTTCCACCTAACGATAATTGGCCACTAGTTCTATCCCTAAAGTAAACAAATAGCGTAAGCATAAAGAACAACATCAAGTCTTCATGGTTAGATCTCATCTCTTCATAAAAAGACACACATCGCTTAATAATTTTCGACCGCTCCATTTCTTCCTATCAAAATCATTACATCAAAAAATACATAAACATTTATAGAAATCTAACAATAGTTGATGCAAAATCTGCTATATCTTAGGACCAAAAAAAGATCAAGAAACTGAAACCAAAAGACAGTTAACACTATCTAGATCTAGTCATATAAATTGAAGTTTATCTAATCATATATATTGAAGTTTATCATAACAGAGTATGTATATAAAGAGAGTATGATATAATATAGCATTTGTTTGCATAGAGAGTATGTATATAAAAATTGTTTGATTTGTGTTAGATTTGGAGTGGAAGATAAGTGCTGTCAACCGACCATGTTTAAATTAATTAAAAAATTATACTCTTTAACTAATTACTAATTTCTACAAAAGGCTTGAATTAACGAAAGAGTTGCTGCCATAGTCTTCATTTCAACTATTAATGCGTCAGTAGAAAAATGTGATATAAAAATAATAATAATTGTATTTGAGCTACAACTACAAGTCTAATATTTAAAGAGAGTATGATATAAACCGAATTCATCCTGTGTACTATCACAAAACTGCTGCTGTAGTGCTGTCTCTCAGTTCCTATCAGAATCCACTTAATCTATGATAATTCTTGTACACCACTACACACTCCTACAACTTGATCAATGTAACTGTTGAATTATGTGCTATTACAATATTTTAAAAAAGAAAACACCATTCATAGTCTAACATGTACTTATTTTTCAAAAAGAATGTTACATTTCAAAATCGGGACAGTGAACTATCAACTTAAAATCAACAGTTGGTTTGAGGGGATTCAGTGTAGGTGAAAATATTGAAAGGAGAAAATATGTCAAGACAATGAACCTCCTAACACATAATAGGCCACTCCAAGTACAGAAAGTAAATATTTTCCTAACTACAGAGATAAAACAAAAATAACTAGTCAATCAGAACATATCAACACAAATGGAATAGAAACTAGGGAACTATACATAATTACACTGCTCTGCTGTCCTAAATCAGTTTTATGGCAGCTTGAAAAGAGGAAAAGTACTTAAAATGTGTTAAATGAAAAATGAAATAGTTATAACGGGATATAATATTGTTCAAATACAAAAGCATGCTAATCAAAATCACAACCTGAAGTAGCCGATTCATGGGAACTGGCCTTTTTAGATCCCTAATAATTTCTGAAATAGCATGTAATCTCAATATCCACCCAAAACATCTTGCAGGACCTAAATGCAAAATTCTCACACCTTATGAACCAAGATAGAAATTAAGCAACACCAGCACTAGAAGGCAAATCTCTATGAATGGAAAGTTATGGCTAGCATTTTTTGATTTGCAAACTGATCATGCATTGATGATTCTTGATAATTGCGGAGCAAGATTGGATTTTAAATCAGTACATCTCATTATTATTTTGCATCAGAATACTATTATTTTGGCCTATGCCATAGAAGGAAAACTTCAAAATATAAAGTATAATATAATGTTTTAATACACAAAAGCTAAGGAGACGCAGATACTTATTATTCTCACAGTGGAAGTCTCATAGAACTCTGGTATTGTAGGAACCATAATACTTCCTAGTTTAATTAATAAGACAAATATACAATTAACCCCGTTGAACTTTTGCTTGTGAAGTTTATTAATAAAAATGCTTTTTATGCACTATTTGACAACCTCAAGGTGTCAAAAATCGCAAATTTTAAAATTTTAGTGGTGTAAAGTACGTAGGAGCTAAAATTCAAAAGAATTAACTGCATTTTTTTCCTCCTTAATCAGAATCTGAGTACATAAGTCCATTAGGTTTTCAACTCTACATATGATACAAATACAACTTCAGCAACCAGATATCATTCAAGCTAGAAACATTGGGGATGAAGAAATAGAACAAATCATCTGCCAAAATTTAATATTACCATACTAAACTAACAAATTCCTCTTCAATACGATTTCAGAAATTACAGTGAGTGCGTTAGTTATAGCCACAACAATCATAGATTTCACAAAACAATTTATACATTTTCACATCAAACATACATAAATTAGGCAAACAGAGCATCCCAGAATTCAGAATCAAAAGATGTATAAGAATGCAAAACGTAAATAACCAAGCATGACCAAAACCAATTCATAAGAAGCACATCACAAACAAAATTAAAGAAATAAGGCATGAAAACATATACGCATCTATACATCAGAACAAATAACCAAATCGAAGTGAAGAGAGAAAAACCCAGATTCTTTCTATAACGAAATCCACGGAGCATAACTCGCGAAATAAAAAAATTTACCCAAACCAGTAAAGAAATTTGACCCCAACTAACCTAGGTTATGCAAACTGTGATGACAACAACGAAGTTTGATGAACACGACAGCGACAGCAACAACGAAGACTCTCTCAACTAGGTTCCTTGTACGTTATCCTGTGAATGAGCAAATGAAGACATGAGAACTCACAGCCTAAGAAGAAGAACTTCAACTGCGACTCACTTACCTTGCGGTGGTTATGACGGCGGTGACGACGGGACTGTGCTGACACTGGCGACGCAGAGGCTAAAAGCCACACTTTGAAGCACGAATGAGAAAATAGAGTGAGTGGCTGCTCACACTGAAGCCCTAATCTGATTTCAAGAAAGGGTAAAGTTGGCATTAGTTAATTACAATAGGGGTATTTGAGGTACAAAAATATTATTAAAGTTTCTGTCTCTGTCTTTAAAAATCTCAGTCTCCAGTGTCCCTACTTTTTGGAGGTACTGAAATACTGAAATTTTTGAGACAGAGACACAAATTTAAGTGCCAGTCTCTACCACAACAAACATAATACTGACTTCTTATCCCCCAGTCTCAGTTCTAGTCTCTACAAACAAACGCTACCTTAAAGACTAATCGAATAATTAATTTTAATTAATAACTAAAATATCTAATCCAAAATTCTTTAAAAATTAAAATAAATAAAATAATATTTGGTAAAATAAATAAAAAAATTTGAGAAGATTCGTTCCTATTTAAACATGTAAATTAGAGTACTTATGTATAAGTACAATTTAATAACTAACTCAATTTACATTTAATGTATAAAACTGAATTGAAGTTAGTCCCTCAAACGAATTCATTTAGTCACTGAATATAGTCAATATTATAATTTTTTTCCCAACTTTTTATTTTTACATTAGTACTATAAAAATTAATCATACTAAATATATATTAAAATTAACTACTAAAATTAGCTATTAATATATTTGTGTATAAATACATGTGATTTAATTTATTTTTCATATGTATTTATTGTAATATACGCAGTATACACCTAGTGCGTACCGTAGCAGATAGCAAGCTCTCACACAAACTAAAATAAGAGAGTCATCATCTATTATCGTTTCTTTCTCTTTCCGTCTTGTTCTTCTTCGACCCACCTAACCAACAGTCCAACACACACACACACGAACACACCACTTGTGGTGGTGGTCGAACCAAACCGGCAAAAACCTAAGCTCCACCTTTTCCATATTTACCATTTAGCCCCTCCCCTTCCCCTTCCCCTCCCACCATGCTCTTCAATTTCAAT
>NC_029785.2:121348765-121351792 GCF_000816755.2 Arachis ipaensis | reverse complement strand
TGTGTTATTTTTCTTTGAAAAGAAAGTTTTGATTTTTTAATCTAATTTAATTTATGTTTGTGCGTTTTGGGTTTGTTCAGGTTGCTGCGAGGAAATACGGGGAAGCGGACAAAGTTTTGCTATGTTCCAATTCGTACCAGATGTGCGGTTGATACGCCCTACGGAGGTTTCTTCGTGTTCTTTAATTAACATCCAAATTTGAATTCATTTGCATATGTGCTTATGTTTACGCTAACTGCTGATTAGTTGTGCATGGTTCTATGTATACATTACATGTTTCTCTTGTGAAGGATTGGATGATATTTAGTAAAATTGATAGTGTGATAATTAAACTTTGATTGGGTTTCATTTGGTTGGGGCATGTATCATGTTCCTAGGGCAAAATCGATCTCTGCTCACTGCTCTATTCGTAGGAACCTTGTGATTGGTATGCCTTTTTAGGTCCTGTTTTGTGTTGGTGTTGTGGTGCTTAAAGTGGAACAAGGCCAAGCTATAGATTTAGCTAAATCAATAACAAGGGGAATTTAGAAAGGGGCATCTAAGAGGGAGGCTATGTTAGCATTGTTAAGGTTTACTTTCATTTTATGTGAGAGTGCGTGCACGGAGGCCTGCTTTATGAAGGAGGATGAGAGTTGCTGCAGCTATGCCTGAGTAGATTGGCATCATTACTTTATAAGTTTATATTCTTTGAAATGAGAGATTGTAATTTGATCTATTGTGCGATTTCCATTTCCCTAGTACTGTTTCCTTTTCTGGTAGCTTTTCAGTGAATATTGGATTGTTGTCTGTTGCCTGATATGAAAGCTGAATATGAGCTTATAAATTCTGCATTTGTGCCCTGTGTTCCTCTGTCTTTTTGGTTCCACCTTATTGAACTATTTGATTTATGTATTTATATAAATCTTCTTTGTAGGTAACGTTCAAAAGTTCCCTCGGCGTAGCGTTTGGGATCCTTACAAACGCCTTGGTATTAGTCGAGATGCATCTGAAGAAGAGATTTGGGGATCAAGAAATTTTCTGTTGCAGCAATATTCTGGACATGAGGCCAGTGAAGAGTCAATCGAGGCTGCTTTTGAAAAACTATTGATGGCTAGTTTCAAACAGAGGAAGAAAACAAAAATCAACTTGAAAAGCAGGTTGAAGAAGAAAGTAGAGGAGTCTCCACCATGGGTTAAGAACTTGCTCAATTTTGTTGAGCTTCCACCAACTGAAGTCATCCTCAGAAGATTATTTCTCTTCGCCTTCATGGGTGCTTGGAGTATTATGAATTCTGCTGAAACGGGACCTGCTTTTCAGGTTTGCTTTGAATTTATTTATTTATTTTTTATTATGCTATTTATATCTGTGTGGTGTAAGTCAGATGATTATTTTTCAAAATAAACATGTATTTATTTTTGAAATAGAGGGGAAAAAAATTGAAAATCATAACTATGCCTTATCCTTTAAAAGAGTACCATTATTTTTCTGAATATAGTCTTGCTTCCTAGGCTTATTCTTGATTTGTGTTATACCTTGATTGACTACTTGTGTCTGAGTATCCTTATACATGTTTCTTTTCTTTTGATAAAGGAAGAAATATATCATTATAGAAATCTTAGATCAGCCATTGCACTGATTGTGCTTTGTAACTACGAGACTTTCAGGTTAATTGAGCACAATTTCAATGTCTTTTCAGTTTTCACACAGCCAACACATGTTTTTAAGTCAAATTTTCTTTTGAATAAAATGCCAATATTACCTTTTATTGATACGTGCTTACTTTTTTCTAGTTTGCCCATCACTAGGTTTATTATGTTATCTAACTATTTATTACGTGTGTGGTTCATGTATTAGAATGGAGACATCAAAGGACACTGCTGATATGTATGCAGTTGTCTGTCATTTCCATACCCCAACTTCTTGCTTCCTCTAACGAAATCGTTCTTCTGATGCAGGTCGCAATCTCTTTGGCTGCTTGCATATATTTTCTCAATGAAAAGACAAAGAGCTTGGGTAGAGCCTGCATTATTGGGTACATAGCAGAACTTGCATCAACTAACCTTTCTAAATCCCCTTTTTTCTTATTAACCGACAACATTGTTTTTCATTGCACAATTACAGGTTTGGGGCCCTAGTGGGCGGATGGATTTCTGGTTCATTGGCGGTACCCAACATTCCGTCTATGTTGCTGCGCCCAACCTGGACACTCGAACTCTTAACATCGTTATTCGTTTACTTGTTCTTGTTCCTCGCCTGTACTTTCCTCAAGTGAAGTGGAGATAATTCTTACAAAGCTTCAGTCAGTGTCTTGCACTCTTTAATGAGTTGCTAGGTGATCAAAACTTGGGTTTCTGAGTGTGCTTATCAAAGCAAGAGTTTGACTAGGCGGTTGTTAGCATAGATATTTTTTAGACCTTGATTCTTTGCTTAAAGTTCTGGTTATGTTCTGGAATCATGTTTTGTTCTTTCTATTAATTTTGAGAGTATAGTAATATCCGAATCTGTTTAATGAATCCAAAAGTAACTTTTGTTGTTAAGACTTAAAAGAGGCTTTCTTTTAGCTGTGATCCTATTTTAATTTTCCGTTTGTCTCCTTGCTATTGGTGCTGCTAAGCTGTGTCAGGAAAATGGTTGATGGGAGCAATCCCTAACGAAATTGAATAAGCAAGTACAAATATCACAGCAAAGAAGGGCTGTTATTGTTGCATCATTCAAAGGAATAAGCCAAGACTTGCGTTTTAATCCGTGAATTTTTTATTATTCTCTAAATTTTTTTTCCTCAAGAGATTATAATGAGATATTACAGTTAACGACACTACAAAGAGAAATTAAGGTGAAAGAAATTGAAAATGCATTTTTCTTGTTTCTAAAATTTTCAGTTATCACTTTTGAAAACATTTTCACTTAACATTTATTGATGGTTTTTTTTTCTCCTTCTTCTTCTGCCATTAGTTTTTTAACCAACTTTAAGATAAAATTTTAAACATGTCATTTTTTAGTGAAATTTTATCAATTAATTTTAATAAAAAATAACATGATATTTAATAT
>NC_029785.2:121347032-121348640 GCF_000816755.2 Arachis ipaensis | reverse complement strand
ATTAAAGTCACCAAAAAAAAATATATTATTATATTAAACAAAAGACAAACAAAATATGATGTTTTTGGACCAATAAATTCAAGAAACATAACACACATCTTTCTAGAAATTAAAAGAAATAAAGCTAATATGCTAATTGTTTCTTCAAATTCAAAAGAAAAAGAAAACGTAAAATCAATCCAACATACACAAACAAAACAAAGCATGAAGAGAGATCAAGGGTGTGTGTGGTTCTTGTTGTACATGTCGATGCGGTTGTTCCTTGCAGCAAAGCATCCCAAAACATAAATGGCGGTTATAAGCACACACACAACAGAGTTGAATATGGTGAGATGCCTCCACTGGTTCCTTATATTGGCCAACACTCCACCTTTGCATGAATTGCAATCATAACAAAGTTTGTCCTCTTTATTACTCCAAGTCTTGCAATCTGAATTATTAGCCAGACTTACTCCTGTCTTTGGAGCTTCCCAGTATGTAGCATTCTTCATCTTGAATCCACAGTTCGCAGGTGGCTTACAGCACCCTACCTGCAGCAACAATAAGTACATTCTTTTTACAATTAATAACTATGACTTTAGTGTAGCAATGCTTTAACTGAATATTTTTTTAATTCAAAATTCAAGTAACGGTACAACTTACGGTTATTAAAAAAAAAATGATAGAGAGTAGTTACCTGCGTGGTGGACAAGTGCTTGAAAAAGAGATCTTCATTGCTATGGTTGAAGCCACCGTGGATAGCAAGATCATGGCAAACACCAGCATCCATCAAGCAACTCTTAACCTCATCCCAATTTTTGTTGTTAACAACGTAATGCTGAAGCCAATGAGAGAAATCAGTAACCACGTACTCGCCGTAGGCTCTGGTAGAGACTTGCTGGCCAACCTTCTTGTTGGTTACAAAGAGGGCGAAAATGGTAAAGAGAACCATAGCCACGATGAGGAAGAAGGTGACGAGCAAGTAGGCGTACAATGCGACGTTGATGCGGCATAGGGAGCCTACTATGCCGAACGTAGAGATGATGACAATGAATACTCCAGCAATGAGGAGTGGATACTGGAGAACCTTCTGGCAATCAGAGGCACCGTTGCCTCCGTGGAAGTGGATGTAAGCGGAGGTTGCAAGGGCAGAGAGACCAAGCAAGAGGGACAGAATGTTGAGGGCGCCCACTACTGTGTTGCTTATTTGGAACCTCATGATGTTAGAAAATGAAAGTGAAAGTGAGAGTGAGAAGGAGAGTATGTCTTATAAGTGTGGAAGTAAGCAATTACGGTTTATTTTGACAGTGTTCTGAACTGCTTGTCGTTATTATCTGGAGCCACTTGCGTTGAGGGATGGTTATTAGTAAAACCACCAAAATCAACTGCCATCATGATCAGTACAATAGCATAGTTATTTTTCTTTTTATAATCAATTAAATCGTAGAAAAGTAAAGCACTACCCTATCTAAGTGTGTATTTAAATTGAAGTTTACAATTAAGATTATGCAACAAATTGATTACAGGAAGTTGCGTTACAAAATCAATTACAAGAAAATAAATATTGGATTATATTACTTAAAGTTATTTGAAGATGTAAAATTATTTAAAAAACATGAACTTAAATAA
>NC_029785.2:121345194-121346905 GCF_000816755.2 Arachis ipaensis | reverse complement strand
TAAAGTAATAGTAATAATAAAAATAATAATAATAAATATAATAAAAAAATTCGTAACAATAAAATTGTACAAAAAAAACTCAATCAAACGAGAAATAGCATGCATCAAAAGAGAAGCAAATGATTAAAAAAAATTACATGAACAAGAATCACTAAGAATTTGATAGAAAGATGTCAAAATGCGAGAGTGCAATCAAAAACACTATAAAAAACATAGTATTTAATCATTAATAAAAACATTATTCAATTACTAAGTAAATATTTTTTTGTTTTATTTTTCTTAAGAAAGTAAAACAAAAACAATTATAAAAGAATATAATAAGAAAAAGATGAAAAAAAATAATAGAAGATGGGGAAGAGGAAAAGGAATAATTTTAAATTATAAAGAATTTGTCAAAAAAAATGTACCAAAATTTTTTAATAATAACAATTAAATTTCTAAGTTTTGACACCAAAATTTTGTTACGAAAATATAAAAATATTTTCTTTAATTCTTTTTTTTATTCTTTTTTTTTTCTGTTACTCTTATTTCTTCTTTTAGGAGTATTACTTCTCATATTATACTTAATTGAACATGTATGTATTATATTGCAATTTTTAATGTAGGTTGATTAAATAATTTGGTGAATTCTGAATTTAATTTTGGTAGATTCTGGATTTAAATAAGATGTAATTTTGGTCTGAACTTATTTTGAATTGAGTTTGTTTGTGTGTCGTCATCGTTAAGAAATTTTAATGCATTCTGGATTTGAACTATTATACATATAAGAAGAAGACGACAATAACAATAACAATGATGATAATAATCATTATGGAGGAGGAGAAAAAAGAAGAAAAAATTGGAGAAATTTAAATAAGAAAAGAAAAAGGAAGAAGAGGAGGAAGAAGAGATGGAGGTTGTACTGTGGTGTGGTGTGGCAAAGACGATATAAAAGAGACAAATGAAAAAAAAATGAGAGAAGAAGAGGAGTAGAAGAAGAAGTAGCAACATCACTTGGGGAGGAAGAGGAATGCGAAAGAGAAGGAAGAAGAACGCGAAGGAGAATAAGCGCGTCATGTGGAAAACGATTATAACGTTGTAGAGCTTTATTAATTTTTTTAATTTCTTTTTAAGCCAACTAAAAAAAGGAGAAAATCGAAGAAATTTAAATAAGGAAAGAAAAAGAAAGAAGAGGAGGAGGAGATAGAGGCTGTGGTCTGATGGTGGTAACGACGACGATACAAAAGAGAAAGATAAGGAAAAAAGAGGAAAGAGGATGAGTAGAAGAAGAAGTAGCAACATCACTTGGGGAGGAAGAAGAATGCGAATGAGAAGGAAGAAGAAAGAAGGACGCGAAAGAGAAGATGCATGGGATATGGAAAACGATTATGACAAATTAGTTGAATTTAATTAAATATTTTGCTTGGTTGTAGAATTTTATTCCTTAGATTTTTTTAATTTCTTTTAAGCCAACTAATTTGTTAAGAAAATGTATTCTGTCTCTTTCATATTTTTATTGCTATCTGTATTTATCTGTATTTATTTGTTTCAATAAAAAAAATTAATTTTAACATGTATCTTTAGACGTTATATGTCTTTAAAAATTTTCAAAAATATAAAAAAATAATATAACAATTATAAACTAAAATAATTTAACATAATTCAATATAATTTAATTTACACACTAAAAATTTATAACATAATTATTATAAAAATAATATAATTTAATAAA
>NC_029785.2:121336177-121344627 GCF_000816755.2 Arachis ipaensis | reverse complement strand
AAAGTACAATAAAAAAAACACAGAAAAAATATCCCTAGAACTTAAATAGCGTCATGATCTTGGTGAGAGCTTTAAAAATGTTTGTGGGAGGTTCAAACCATTTATTCGGACTGAGAGGTTCAAACCATTTATTCGGACTCTAAGTTCCAAACTTTGCCATCAAGTCAGTAATGTTTCACATAACACTAAACTGAATTGAACCTCTCACTCTCTTTCAAGCATTTCATGGATATGTGAGCAGTGACAGACTCAGAAAATTTTAAGAGTGGGGGCAAAAATATATATACTAAAATAAATTTTGTTAAATATTGTTAATTATGCTAAAAATATATTAGAGATATGAAATAAAAAAAATTAATGAACACTTTCATTCTTAAAATACTATTCATTATGTATAATTTTATGTTTTTTTATTTTTAAATCTAATTAAAAATAATTACTTTTTACATTCATCATGTAAATAGTTATCTAAAAGAATAAATATAATTAAATGACTGTGTAAAAAATATATATATTTTAATATATCAAATTAACTTCTATATTTTTAAACAATTGTCCTACTACTCATTATAATTTTCAAATATTAATTACCTCTTATTCAATTAGAAAGTTTTTTTGTTATGATATTTATAACATAAAATACTTTTTAATCTAAAATAGTTGTTACAAACAAAATTTTTTAAGAGATAAAATAAAAGTACTATATAATTTTAAAATAAAAAATATCAATTAATAGATAGATACTATTCTTTTTTATGTCAACTAATTTTTGAAGATAAAAAAGATACTCATAATTTTGTTTATATTTAGAAAATTTTATTTTGATAATTAACTGATTGATTAATTTAAAAAATTATGTTATCATTGTTAATTATTTTTTTATTGAGTTAATTTATTTACTTATTTTAAATTGTTGTGATATTAAATCAAGTTTAATAAAATAAATATTGTTACATGTTAAACTTAAACAAAAATTATTTTAATATAAATCTCGAAATAAAATTTTATAAATTTTTGTTGAAAAAAAATATAATTATATTAAGGGCAAATATATATACATATATATAATTATTACTTTTTTCTCAAACTTACTGGGGGCAAATGCCCCCCTTTATGTGAACCTTGGTCCGTCCCTGTATGTGACACTATATCTGCATCTTTACTATCATCTGAAGTTGGTTCCCTCTAAGCAGCAATGAAAGTTTTTCTCGAATCAGTTTCACAAAGAATCTTTTTTATACCACACTTCCAAGCTAAGACCATGTTTCTCCATATTGCAAAAAGTTCTGCTCTTATGATACTCCATATTAGAATATTTTCAAAGCAACCTTTCATCCAATCACCAGCGTAATTCGTTAGCACACAACCAAACTCTGCTACTTGAAATTCCTCAAATAGACTTGAATTACAATTTACTTTCGAAAAATCAAGTTGAGGAGGTTGTCATATCACATTATGGACTAAAAAAAGCTGTCGAGACCGAAAAAGGCCCTGTTCAGACTCATTCTTCCATCTTCGCACCAAAACCACCACCTTATTCTATGTCTACTCTTTATCTGGATTGAATACTTCCTGATTTCTATACCTCTAAATCCACCAAAAACCAGATAAGAGATAAGTTTTTTTTTTTTTTTCCAAAACAGCTGCAGAATAAAAGGGTCCAATTTCTCCTAAATCTCTTGCGCCTTTCGGCACTGCAGTAAATAATGCATCACCGTTTCTGGCTCCTCACCACACCAGGGACACANTGTCGGCAATGTATCATGAATGGCTAATCATGTCAGCAACTTAGATTTCTTTGGACTGTTCACCCGCCACAGCCACTTCCAGCTCTGTGCCCTTCATCCTAGTGAACCCTTCTTAGCAGCCACAAATACCCATCTCTGGTTGAATAAGATTTGTTAGAGCTCTCCTTCCAAACCCATCCTGGTTCCGTTGAGAGTTGGCTAGAGAAGGTGGTACTTTGAAACATAGAGTATTTACCCATTTCGGTCCCCAAAGAATTTCGGACCAAGCACTTTAGTCCCCAACTAAAATTAATTACTCGATTGGTCCCTAACAATTAACTCCGTCAGTCACTTAGGCCTTTTGTTCCGTCAACTCTAACGGAGGACAAAGTGGTCCCTGTCAACTCTAACAAGGAACAAAATGATTCCTGACCCCCTCCGTTTGGAAACAACACCGTTTTTTTCCAATTTTCATCATATCTCGCATAACCCTAAGTATTTTTTAAAATTTTGAGTAAATAGAACTGATGAGATCCCAGTAAACATCTTCTTTCTGGCATTGGAAACATGTTTTAAACAAATAGCTTTAGATTTCTCGAAGTTAGCCTTCAACCCAGAAGTTTTCTAGAATGTGTTCAAAACCTCCATGATCATAGTGACTTGTGTTTCCTTAGTTGTGCAGAAAAGTAAAAGATCATCTGAAAACATTAGATGTGATACCTTGAGTCCCTTTCTAGACATAGCTACTGGCTTCCACACTCCTTCAGACACCTTATGAGAAATATAACAGGCCAATGTATCCATACAAAGAACAAATAGATAAGGTGACATTGGATTCTCTTATCTGAGCCCTCTTCGGATTGAAACTCTCAAGCTTTCCACCATTCCAAATAATCGAAAGGGAGGAAGAAGTTACACAATTCATAATTAACCTGGTTATACTGATAGAAAAACTAAAATTGAAAAGAGAGTGCTCCAAAAATCTCTAGTCCACTCTGTCATATGCCTTCTCTAAATCAATTTCAAAAGCTAAGATGCCTTTCTTGGACTTTGTCTTTCTTATAAAATAGAGAATCTCTTGAACTATAACAATATTTTTAATTGTACCCCACCCTAAAATAAATCCTCTTTGAAGAGGACCAATGATGTTAGAAAGATAAGGCCTCAAACGATTTACCAGCACTTTAGTAACAATCTTATACACCATATAACACAGCTGATGGGACGGAGATCTTTAAAAGTTGTAAGAGTCTCCACATCGGGAATAAACACAATGAGAATTTCAAAAACTGTCATATCCAATTGTCCTTCAAAGAATTCCATGCTCACAATATGGTGAACATCTTTCCTAATGTGCTCCTAAAATTTCTTAAAGAAATAAACCTGAAATCCAACCGGACCTAATGACTTAAACAATGCATACCCATAACTTCCTTCTTGACTTCCTCTAAAGAAACAGGCTCCACGCCTCTTGACTTAACTGCGGAAGAGGGACATCTCCAAGGACATCAATATCAACCTTCTCCTTTCTACAGAAAAGCCTCTAGAAAAATTTATTTATCTCTGCTTTCAAGACATCTAGATCCTCGGTCCAAGAACCATCTTCCAAAATGAAACCATGAATTTTTCTCCTTCGCCTGCAGATTATGATCTGCATGTGGAAAAAACTGATGTTTCTATCACCAAACCTCACTTATTGCTCTCTTGGTTTTTGATACCAGAGAAGTTCTTCCTGCAAAAAGATAGTATTATACTCATCATTAAACTCTTTCTCCTTATCCCAAAGACGTGGATTATTTGATGATTCCAACAACTTCTGTATTTCACTAACTGAACTTCTAACTGCTTCTTTTTTATGAAGACATTGCCAACAACCTCCTTATTGAATTTCAAAGACTTCTTTTGCACCTCTTTAAGACTTGCAATCACATTAGGAGTTCTCTTATTCCATGCATCTTTAGCGATACTAGAGTATTTGGGATGAGTTGTCCAAGCAGTTTGGAATCGAAAAGGTTTCTGGTCCTACTTAGAGTGGATAAACCTCTTGCAACGAATAATAATGGGACAATGATCTAAATGTAACCTATACAAAGTCTCCGAAGACACTTTCGAAAAGTTCAGACACCATTACTGATTAGCACAGGCCCTATCTAGTCTCTTAGCAACATCTTTACCTTTAGATACCCTCTTGTACCAAGTATATTCTCTCCCAGTGGAACCAATATCAACAAGCCCACACCTATCTAAAGTATCAGCAAAACTCTCTGCCCTTCTACAGTCAAACAAGTCCCCTTTCACTTCAGACGAGAGCAAGATATTATTAAAATCTCTAACTGTTAACCACGAAAGCTGAACTTGTTCTGCCAACTCTATCAAATGATATCATAATTCCTGTCTGATCCCCATATTAGGACTTTTATAAATAGTACTACACATCCATGACTTACTATCCATAAATAAGTATCTCCACAGTAATGTACTGTTTTATAACACTAACTACCTTGTAATGATTAATAGAAACAGCTGATAAAAATCATATACGACCTCATTGACCTTGCGATTCAGAAATTGTTACAGCTGAATAACCCAAATCACTCCAAAATATTTTCATTCTGACAAAAGCAATATGAGTTTCCAACAAAAAGAAAAAAGAAGGGTGATATTTGTGAACAAGCTCTTTGCAGTGAACCCGAGCCATCTTATCAGAGGCTCCTCTTAATTATATTCTAAGCCAAAGTATTAAAATTGTAACTATCCATAAAATAAATAAAAGATAAGGATAGAGTATGCCAATAACATGGATTATAATTACCACAAAACTGGAATTAGAGAGATGACAACGCCTCCTTTTGCTGTCGGAAGGCCTCTGTTTTAACTACCACATTAGTGTTTGGCCCAATATCAATGGGAAAATTTTGAAGAAAATTGGGCTGCACATGTTTCCTCCTTGTCGCAAAGGATGGCGTCTTCACACTAGAGCTCCCCTTGTCATATTGCACATTTCCTCTATTTATATTAGACACACTTCCCTTTCTTAGTAGTTGAAACTTTATTCCCATGTTTTAACCCATGGCTAGATGACCCATGCTGATTGTTGGCACTATATTGAACATGGAAGCCTTTTTTAATTGGACTTATTAGATTTCAGCCCAAACCTCACACCTTCGTCTACTTATTCAACAATTTTTTTGTCTTTTCTCCTAGTAACTTGATCCACTCCTCATGTGCATGATTCTCTTACCTATTCTCAACATTTTCGTGCAACGTCTCCTCTGATATGCTCTCCTTCCTGATTTGGTTCATTAACTAGATGATTCTTTCCAAATTCAAACAAGACTTTTGAATTTTGAATTTGATTTTGATTTTTTTTTTCTCTTTGTGCTCCCCTCAGCTTCCATTGGTTCCTTCGATGGCACTGCCTCTTCTCGTGGTGCAACAACATCGTGCGCGACTCCTCCACCGGTTGCTCTCCTTATACTCTCGTGCAAGCTTTCTTATTATGCCCAAAGCACTTGAACTACTCACACACCAATTTTAAATTCTCATAATGCTCTTGGTATTTGTGTCCGTAAACAATTATATCAGTCACAACCGGCAATTCCACATTAATCTAGACGCGCACTCTAGCCAAACGCCTATGTTCCGCCTCTTTTGTTGCCATGTCCACTTTCATGGGTTGCCAATGGTCGCAGCTATGCGATACATCGCTCTCTCTTGGTAGTACCATATGTTCAAGCCCACAATGCACACTCAAATAAGCGTTGAGCCAATGAACTCCTCACAAGGTCAAAAATCAGGTGACCAAGACTTGACCGCCAAATAATGCCCTCCTAACCTCCACGGGCCACCTAAGAGAATGCTATCTTTGTCTTCCATGAGATCACATTTCACAAAAAAATATCGATAACCAACATCTATGACATCGTATCCGCCTTGCAATCGCCATATGCTCTTGAGATAATGAACTATGGCTGTATAACTCACATGCTTTTTAAGTACTTTGATGATAATAGATCCCGCATATGGTACTAAAAGTGACCTTCTCTCTTCCTCCACGAACGTTACAGATGGTGGGTTTGGATCTCCTTGTTTATCTGTCACTGATAGCTAAATTATCCCCATTAAGAGCATCATCTATCGTGAAAGGCTTAAGACTAGTCATTCCCACCACCTTATTCTTAAAGGAGACTCTCATCCCCTTTGAACCCTCCATACCACAACGAATCTAAAGATTCTCCTCCCCAAATACATGAAATAGCTTCTGCTGAAGCAAATTTCATCCGGATGGTTGCATTTGAACTAGCCGAAAGTGCATAGCTGTAGGCACTTTCTAAAATCTAGGATCTATTGAGAACTACGAAAAAGTGATTTAACAATTTTCGTAGAATGGAAGATCCGCTTGAAGTTCATCGTTTGTTCATCCATCCGCTCTACCACTAGATGCACACCTCTCACACACTCTCTCCTATTGCTTTCACCGGCAGAACCAATTACCTCACACTGTTTTTCACTTTGACGGCCATTCTCATTGTTGCTCACACCTTTTTTCGCCTTTTTCTATTTTTTTTCGCTCGATTTAAAAGAACTAAAAAAAATAAAGGTTGAAAGTGAGATTTATGCCCCTGTTTCGCACACATATGTGCTCTATGTCTTCTTTATATGCAATTTCTTATGAGTTATGATACACAGTCACACTCTCTTTTTCTCTCATTATACAATAATACCATGCAAATTCTAATTGTTAAAAATTCAAAATGCCATTGTATCTAATATTGTCAATATCACACAAAAAAAAAAAAAAGAAAAATACTATTTGTACACCAAAATCAACCATCAATGTATTTGTGTATAAATACATGTGGTTTAATTTATTTTTAATGTGTATTTATATTCCAGCATGTATTTTATATGAGGAGTGCTAGGGGGCCAGCAGAATTTGTGATGTTTAGCCATCAATTAGCCATCATCAATATTTTCAATGGTGTGAGATGAGATTTAATGGTGTAGGATTAATTATTTTTCCTTTGATGGTTAAGTGCCGGCCAGATTTCAACAAAAATGCTGGTTCTCTAGACTTTCTCATTTTATATTAGTGACTGATTTTAATGACTAATTTTAGTGTACACATAGCATAACCCATATTATGTATTTCTTTAAAAAAATTTTCTTGAAATCTATGTTCAAGTAAATTTCAACAAATCTCTGTATAATCATAATTATCCGTTCTAAATTTCAAATTTTCTAGCATGGTAAAAACTAGTCCAACTACTCAAAGTATTGGGAATAATTTTCTTTTTAATCAAGGAAATTAGTAGTGAAAAATTTTTCAATAGTACATTAAATCAATTTTTTTTTCTATTATAAAAAAAGTTCGAAAAAACAAAAGTACTCCTCTAAAAGATAATTTACTTACTCAAATTAACTATATATAAGATAATATTCACGGCAAAAATTGATATTTGTAAATGTGTTTTATTTGGGTGTCATTAAGAATTATTTTAGATTAACTTTTTTGAGTTAAAAAGATATTTTTTTAATTAAAGTATTTTTATTTAATTTTAAATGAAATATCTAAATATAAAATTATTTTTATCTTTTTTATAAAATCTTTAAAAAAAGAATAACTCAAAAAAATATTCTTTTTAGAAGTTCACCAAAATAAACTCTATAAATTGTGGTTATGTTTGATTCATAGTTCAGCCTCCATAGTCTTTAAATATTTTGTTTAACTCATTTATATTAAAAAAAAGAAAAGAAAAATAATACAAGTAATGAACAGAAGCATCTATTGTCGTAAGAATAATATAACTTCTAAAATCTTGTAATATAAGATAACTAATATAAAAAAAAATTAAAGAACCCCATGATGAATGATATAGTTAGAACTAATTGATGTTCATCAACCCATAAAAGAACTTTAACTTGTAATCCCATCTACAATATTCACACGAGTCAATAACAATATCATCGTCGTCATCATCATGTAGTGTCCATCGTCCTTTCTTCACTCTCCACCCTTTACATGTGTTCTTGAATGGACACAAAAGTAATTTTCTATTTATCCTACTAATAATCATTCCATTGTTTTTCCACATTATTATTCTAACGAATTCTTCTACCTTTTTCCTTGTTCTTACAACACACTTAGACTCTCTCAAGAAACGCAAATGCCGTAACCCCAATTCGATTAACTTTTTATCTTGTCTTGATGAACACAACAAGATCATGCCATACACATATTTTGCTTCTTTATGACCCTCTTTAGCCGCCATATCCAAAAGTCTAAGACCTTTGGCGTTCCCATTCCCTAAGTATTCTCGCAATCCTTCTCTATACAAGCTCTCTGTGTTTTGATTTTCCTTGCAACGCTTCAAGAATGACAATTCTTTATCATTAGAAGACCTTGGGAT
Source organism: Arachis ipaensis (assembly GCF_000816755.2). Taxonomy (NCBI): domain Eukaryota; kingdom Viridiplantae; phylum Streptophyta; class Magnoliopsida; order Fabales; family Fabaceae; genus Arachis; species Arachis ipaensis. The sequence goes on along the minus strand of NC_029785.2, from coordinate 121,336,490 downwards.
AAAGGAGAGTTTGTCCAGAGAGACTCGTCGATAAACATAGTTGTCTTCCGCAGCTTCAAGAAGATCCTTGCAACTCTTCTTCACGTTGTGGAGGTCAATGAATGAATGAGAGGCTACACTTGCAACTATCTCTACCAATAATTCTTTTGGGAGCGATTTTATGATTGAAGAAGAGGATGACCTACTCTTTTTAAATGTTGGTCTTTGCATGTTTTTATTTATGTTCCTCATTGTTTCGAGGTTGTGTCTTTTAGAATTTGTGTTGTGTTCTATTTATAGTAGATGGTATAATTATTATTCTTAAAAGTTAAGG
>NC_029785.2:121304589-121336157 GCF_000816755.2 Arachis ipaensis | reverse complement strand
TCTATCTTTACTAGGCTGATTTTTTTAGATATGATGCTTGGCTGTGAGTTGTGCGGAGATATGATCATTACCGGTGATTTACACTGTTATGACGGCGTTGCGTTTTTAAAATTTTGGATGAAGAAATCGGTGCCACCGATTTCTAGCAGGGAGGAAGAACCAAAAATCGGTCCCACCGATTTGTGTGAGAGAGAATGATGGGGAATAAATCGGTGCCACCGATTTGTGTGTGGGAGAGGTTGATGGGGAATAAATCGGTGCCACCGATTTGTGGAGGAGGAAGACGTTACCTTATGAGTGCAATAATCGGTCCCACCGATTACTAGAGGAAGAAAATTTTATTTTAATTCGGGGTGCAGAAATCGGACCCACCGATTTGGGTGGTGCAGCGGTCGGTCCGTCCGATTTGCCCGTTAGTGCATACAAAAAGTGGATGGTGAGTTCAGAAAAGCCCCATTTCTTCCTCGTCATGTTCATCCTCTTCTCTTCTGTTCTCTGATTCATCTCCATTTTTTTTGTAAAAATTTTTTTTGTGAGGTTGTGAATAGTCAACTACGTGTAATGTTATGGATGATAGAGTTGTATTGAAGGTTTATTATTACGGACAGATCTTACTGCAAACATATGAGGGAGTTCAATTTGTGTGTGAAAATCCATTAGATGTTGTTATTCCGTTCACATTGTCATTTGAGGAATTGAAAGGTGTGATTTGTGAGAAGATAGATTCTCGAAGATGTAGGAGAATATCGTATATTTTGTACAGGTATCCTTTACCTGTGTTTGGTGGGTTTGTTCAATTTCAGTCCAAGTACGTGACGGATGAAGCAGGTATGCATGAAATGTTTTCAATGTACATGGAAAATCGCCACCGGATGTCGTGCATCGAGTTATATATTGAGTTTGAGCAATCTGAAGCGGACCGTAACATTGAATTGGAAGATTATAATGAAAGCGAAGATGAATTTGAAAGTAACTATGAGATCGTCGGTCCAGGTGAAGACGAAGATGATGCTGGCGGCGCCATGAACGCAGATGTGGCGGAAGTTGCAAATGCACTAGCAGACTCGCATCGATTTCAGGAGCCTTCTTTCATGCGGTCGTTGGATTTGGAGGCTATGCACGCACCAGAGTTTCCGCAATATATGAATGCAGGTGCGTAAACTTAGGTAGCTATGTGAAACTCTGAAGTAGCAGATCAATAAGTTGGATGAGTAATGTATGTGATATGTGACTAGGCATTTGTGACCGTAGCGCTGGATTTCTTTATTAATTAATAGTTCTTTGTTGTGAATGATATTTAGTTGTTCTTTACGTAGATGAAATAGTGAAAAGTAAGAGTATAACGACCGCAGAATATTAAAGTGTGTTTATTAATTGAGTTGTAATAAAAGACTTCCTACTGAGTACATATTGAAGCATTTATTACTTTTGATGTATGCAGCGCCTCCTGTTGTGGCGGATGGTGAGTTCACAGTGGGGATGGAATTCAGTTCAAGGGAGACAGTAATCAAGGCAATGAAAGATTATACCATCCGCAGAGGTGTGGACTATCGGGTATTTAAGTCGGAACCGACGACATTTTATGCCAAATGCACAGAATATGGGAATGGTTGTGACTGGTTGATCAGGGTAACCAAAATGCAGAAGAAGTACTGTTGGGAGATAAGGAGGTACAATGGAAGTCACACTTGTACCAGGTCTACTATTTCTCAAGACCATTCGAAGCTGGATTCCAAGACAGTTGCAGAAGCAATAAAGCCGTTGGTAGAGGTTGATCCGTCTATAAAGGTGAAAGCAGTAATTGCTGATGTCCAGTCAAAGTTTAACTACACCATCAGTTATCGCAAGGCTTGGTTAGCAAAGCAGCAGGCGGTCGAATCAATTTTCGGAAGTTGGGAAGCATCTTACGAAGCTTTGCCCATATGGTTTGAGGCCATGTGCCACAAAGAGCCATCAGCAGTGGTTCACTTTGAGACAATGCCTGCTTACTAGGTCATCCGAGAGAGTGTGACTATATCGATTTGTCCACTGCATCACCCAAGGAGAGTGGGTATCGGCCCAATCTTGATTCTTAGGCCCAGTTAGAACTTCACCGTGTGATGCACCTAGATCCTGCCCTTGAGCAGGAACACCCTGTGTCAATCCAAATTGCCTCCTGACTCTATCAGTTGCATGCCACTCGATGCATTCAAAGGATATAAGTGGCACTGTGGCACTCCAGATAACTGAATTATGACGGATGGCTAAAGGAATTACGTCTGGGTCGATATATCCAATGCCATAAGCCTGCCAAACAAACTGGACACATCGGACCAGTCAGATGATTACACAACAATTAATTCACTTAACAAGTTACATAAAGTACTTGTATTTTACAAAATACCTGTCCTTCTTGTAGATCATCCAACAACCTCCTGTAGTGCGCAAGCGTTTTATATCGGTAGGGATAGTTTTGACGGTCCCAGTTATGCCACCTGCCGACGGATAATCCATTAGTTAACTTATCTTACCATAAAAAAAAAAACAATTTCTATCAATTCTTTCAATGCATAATATAATCAAAATTACCTATTTGCAATTGGAAACACTCCGGGATTGCCGGGAATCGGAGCTAGAAATGGGAGCCGGATCCAAGCCCAACTGACCAACAGTGTCAGTGGACCGTCCATCTCCTTGCAGTCGACACGAGTTGCCCTACACAATGATCTATACAAGTGTGCCAGGTACGCTGAACCCCAACTAAATTGTATGATCCCACCGAAGTTGCGGAGCAAAGGTAAAAATTTCCAGTGCACCGCTGTACCCGACTTATCTGCAAACAGAACTGTCCCAAATAACAACATTATATGACACTTTACATACATCTGTATGTGCACATCATCAGTCAATGCTATACGATCTTTCAAAGCCCTAAACCACTTTAATTTTATAAAGCTCCCTCTACAGTCCGTCTTCCTCGGTGCAATTCCAAATTGGTGCAAGCACTCGGCTTCCAATACCTCAATGCACTCATGGTCGGACCTGTAACCGGAAGACCATTTGTCGGCAGACCGAGAATTAGCGCCACATCCTCCAAGGTCACGGCACACTCACCAACTTATTGTTCATCATAATAATTAATTAAACTCAATTACTAATACTGATAATATACTAACTAACCATATCATTCATACATTCATACATACATACAAAGTTTATTTCTATGTTAATTTCTATTTCTAACCACCTAATAATAGAATTATACATATATACATGCTTAATTTCTACTTAATACCATTCTAATATATTGCTAATAAAATTTAAAATTCTCACTATCATTAATTTTAAATAAAATTATTAAAAAATAAAAACTTACATAATTTGGATCTCCAAGATAATTAACAATATGAAACTCTGGTTGATTTACTTCCTTAATTTTTCTTTTTCTTGGCATTTTTTTTCAGATTTTTTTACTGAGCTTTTTGGTGGTCCAACAATAGTGAATGGTGGGGTTTAGGCTTTGCAGAAAGGGGAAAGGGATACTTTGTGTGTGTGGGAGTAAATGTGAGAAAGTGTTGGGAGGGTGAAAGAGATAGGAAACACAGGTTTTGAGTGGGTAAAACGCGCATAGGAGTCACGGGTCACCCACAACCCATCTGCATGCGTGACGCGTGGCAAGGTGGTCACCAATCGGTGCCACCGATTTGCGTCCCATCCGCGACCAGAAATCGTTGCCACCGATTTCTGTACCCCCAATCGGTGCCACCGATTTCTTCGTCCAGGCCGTCACAACTCCGTGAAACACCTCAAACTCCCATAACGCTGTGAAACTCCGTCGCTATCTCCATATCAAAATTAAAAAACTCTCTTTACTAAGCTCAATTCATTTGAACTTTTTTTATATACACAATAAATAATTTATGAATATGATTATATGGAGGTTTAATAATAATAATTATTTTTTTATTTTACCACACATTTTTGAAATCCTTAATTTCTTTCCGTGTAAACTCACTACGTTCCCCTCTCTATCCACAGAGCCACCTCCACCTACTCACTCTTCTCTGGTCTTCGACGTCGCCGTCGCCATCCAGCCCAGTACTTGCTGCCGATCTCTGCCCATCTCCCTCGTTCTTAGCCCCTCTCTCCCCGTCGTTCATTCGCAGTATCCCTCTTCTCTCTTCGAGTCGTTCGTTATCAGCCTCAGTGCGCCGTCGTTCTCTCTGCCGTCGTCGTGACACCCGCGGGCGTCGTCGTTCTCACTCCTCAGCGGCGTCGTCCTTAGCAGGCAACGAGCGATGGCGTGGATCTCAGCGAGTTGAGCGTCGTCGTCAGCACCGTGGTGCTCCCTCTCCCCCTTCATCCTCCACTTCCAGAGTTCCAATGCAGTCTCAGCCTCAGGTATAAATTTGCTTCATTGATTTCATTTTTTTTTTGGTTCCCTTTATGTTCTTGTTGTATGAATCTGCCTCATTGAACTCATTCAAAAACTTTTCTGTTCTACGTATTTTTTGTTAAGGTTTGTTATATGAATTTGTTTCATTGACTTCATTCAATTATTTTTTTTTTTGTTCTGTTTATTTGGTTGTTTGAATTTTTTTTTTTTTTTGGGTTTTGTTTATGAGGGTTAAAAAATTTTGAAATTTGTTTTTATGATAGTGATTTCAATTTCTGTGTGTATGGTTCTGTTCATGATGTTCTAGTTCTATTTTTGGTCTATTTTTATTTGTTACTACTGAAACGGATAACAGTTGAAAGTAAGAATCAATAGCACCTTTTCTCTATTGCTTCAGTTTTACGCTTGGAAAAAAAAAACAGCAGAGAATATGGGATTTTAGATGTTTTCTATAAGGGTTCTTTGTGCTGTAACAAAACTTAACTTATTGCTTGAGATTAGTTTACTTGTCAACCAGATCAAGTCCTGGTGTAGAAGTTAAAATTCATTTCACTTCCTGTAAAGTATATTAGATGTACCTCTCTACTGTTAAGGATGCCAAATTCTTCTGTTTGCATCAGAAAATAAATGTTAATATGTTTTATTCAAAATCTAAACTAGTGATTTTGATGTCTTGTGTTTCTTCCTGGCTATGCTTGCAGGAAACCTCATCTGCTTATTACATATTGCAGCAGTATACTGCTGCCTCTGGAGGGCAGGAGTTGCAGAACCCAATAAGAAATGCATATGCAATGGGAAAGGTGAGGATGGTAGCTTCTGAGTTTGAAACTGCAACTAGAGTAGTGAAAATCCGGAATGCCTCTAGGTGCGCGGAGTCCGGTGGATTTGTGCTCTGGCAGATGAAACAAAAATGGGCATTCTGTGGTAACTACTCTTTTCAGGTTTGGGGAGATGGCAATGAGCCATACCAAAACAAAAATGGAAGAGGCGTGGACAATTGAAGAGGTTGCATTCAATGTCCCAGGTCTCAGTAGATTGCTTCATTCCCCCAGTACATTTGAGGACAGGTTCTGTCTGTTAAGCATTGGAGAAATCTCATAATTGCAGTGTTGATAATATGATCTGGAAGATGGAAATCTAACAATGCGGTTAGGAACATCATCAATTCAGGCAAATTGTTAATAGCAGTCACTAGTTTTTTTTACTACTAACGTCTAGAATTTGATGTACCCATCATATCTTTTCTAATATATATGAATTTCGTTTGTATTTTGATGCTTTTTGTTATTACTTCTCAGAAAATGAAATGTACACACCAATGATTGTCTATTCAAGAAGTTTATGCATTGTTCACAAATAATCATAAATGACTTGCTTACAAGCCCATATGGTATTAGTGTATTAGCATATTGCCGGAATCTTTGTTTAGCTAATTTTATAGAAAGATGAAACTAAAGAAAAGTGAAAGGAAAAGTATAGGGTACCAACATATTATTTGCCAACTTATTGCCAACAATAATTAATTATTATATTTTAAATACATATATAAAGAGACACATCCAGAAAATATATCTATAAAGACACTTCTATTAAACACAACTATGAAAAAAATATTTTTATTAGACACATCCACGAAGACACTTCCATGAAAAACAGTTATAAATAAGAGTTGACAGAAATTAGCAGATATGCTGTTGGTAACGTAGCGGTACCGAAAGTGAAAACTCTCAATTGGACATGCATGCTTTTTTAATAATATAACGAAAAATGAAAGTATGCACATTGTAACGTGCATAAGAATTAAGACTAAGAGGGTGTTGTTTCTTTTTAGTAATTACTGAGGTAGAAGCTGTCCTAAAGGAACTGGGAATTGATAATCCATTGAAGTGTTAAACCAATAAGGGGCTAAATAGGCATCTTGATTTTGAAAACCAACAATTTCAACATCTTGGTTATCTTTGCATCGGTGAAATAAGTGGTAATTCCTCTCCTTTAATCCCTTTTTTTTTTGGTTATTTTTTTCGTGCATAATGAGCATTGAGCAGTCTTGCTTAAATTCATGGGAAAACAATAAAACATAGCCTTTCTAATTTAACAATTGAGCTATAAAAACATTTGTCTTCACTTGACATATATATAGTAATTCAGGTCCAATATTTCTTTTGTATACATAATACATGCAAAAACACATGAACGAATTTCAGTACAACTTATTTTCCAAAAATGAAAATGATACATTGACAAACAAATTAAAGATGCCCAATAGCAAATTGGCTTGGTTTAACTTCATCAAGAATTTAGGTTTGTTTAGTTTACAACATTCAGAATGCAGTAAGAAAAGCAGAGCACTGAGAGAGCATAGTTTTCACTTTTATGGCAGCCATACTCAAAATGCTAACAAAGGATCATTGGACATCTTTGTTGCTTCAATTTTTGGCTTCAGCTTCAAGTGTTAATCTGACACCATCTTTGAATGAAACAGGATGAATTTTTAGTGTTTGAGCTAATCTAGTGATATCATTGATACGTCAGATGGGGACTTCACGCCTCTATTAACCTGAAAAACAAGTATGCTCGGTTCATGAAACAGAATCAGAATATATATTGGTATGAAATTTGATTATCAGTTAGCATTAAGGAGGTTAATATTTTCTCATATACAGAGATAATGTCAATAAACAATTACTAATTACATCAGAAAATTGTGATAAAATGAAGCAGATTACATACCGATGAGGCAGACACTGATTTGATTTTTGAGGTGCCATAGCCTCTAAACTGCGCAACAGCCTCAGCCATTTGAACATGCAATAACCTATAAGGTCCCCCAGCATTGAGTAACAATTGTATTTTCTTACCTTCTATGACAACAAATCAGAAAAGTAGAAATCATGGCAGCAAAATTAGTTTAAAAAGAAGGAGAGCATTTAAAAAGGGCTAAAAGAAAATGAAAGTACCAAAGGAAATCATTATTTACAGAAGAAATTTTGTATTTACATGTAACTCAGTTATAATATATGAATAATTTTCATAGATAAGAGGGTTTCTTTGCAACCAATTTACAAGACCTGATGGCACGTTAATAGCATGTGCAATATCAGGATCAGTTTCACAAAGAGCACAAGCCAATTAAAACAGAAGGACAAAGGACAGAAACATCAAGTAAATAATCAGGTAAAGTATGGTTCCAAGGGGGTTGTCTCTTCCAAGGTACTCAAAAGCCAATTAACTAATGGCAATTTGTGAGAATAAATTGATTTGAAGATAAATGATAATGAAGAGATGAGTTTATTTGAGCAGAATCAATCACATTACAAACGAACAAAGCAAAAGCGAAATATTAAAGCAAATTGTTTGGCTTCATCATCTTTAACCTTTAACTTTACCCTACTCTATCTCTGCAATATGCTCAATGCTGCTTTTATTTTCATCCCAAATTCAAAACACCAACCTTTAGCAGACCCTGTTCCCACTTTATGCAATGTATGAGAACCCCCAAAGTTACAATCCAAAGAAAAAAAAGGAAGAAAAAAACATGTGAAAAGAAACAAACAAATTCTCACTCCGTTTTCCACTCCACCATTCCTCAAGAACAACAAATCTCAAACCAGCAAACACTGTTAGGGTTACTCACCGTTCTGCAGAATGTGCTTCCATCTCAGATTCTCTCTCTGCTTCACTCTCTATACGAATAAGCGCAAGATCTGCTATCTCCTTACGCATACGTTGAGATACTTGAGTTCAACGGCTACTGAGGCGTCGACCTCAACGACCTCTACCGCCACGTGCACCTCTACCTGAACGCAGTCGCGTCTGCCTCCCCCGCCGCCTCGTGCCGCCGCGTGGCAGGTATAACGTAGCAGTGAAGTTGAACCTGGTGGATGAAACGAATTCACAAGACTTCGGTGGAATGAGAATAAAACGACGAGAATCGCAAGAATTTGGATGAAATCGAGAAATTGAATAGAGACATGGAGGTACCTGGTGCAGAAGATGGAAGAGGAAGAAGCGGCAGGATGGTCGGTGGTCTTCCATGAAGGTGTTGATAGTTTTTTTTTTTTGTTTTTATTTTTTAGTATAAATTTTAATAAGTTATTTATAAATTTCAATAAATTATTTATAGATTAAATATAAATCATTAGATTTATTATCAATTTAATCTAATACTTTAAATTGAATAGTGTATTAGATTAGTTCAAAAAATTTGGATTGATTTTAGACAGATTTGACAGAATGATTCAGTCAAGTAAAAAGTTGTTTTAAGAATACGTTCAAGAGCTATTGAATGAACAATATATGTATGACAATAAATTAAATGACATAATTATAAATCCCCACATATAATGATAATTTGAATGAGGTTCAAATTTGAATTTTAACAGAGATATTTTTGTTCTTAGTCAAACTATTCAAGTTAAATTAATACAAATATGCTACACATCTATTTAATTTTGTATCTAAATTCATCTAAACTGATTCAATACTAAAAAAATTCAATACCATTAAATGAGCGTGTATTACACGCACCTCAAACCCCCAAAACGTTAATATTCATTCGCACTTTATTATGAAAAAACGTTTCTTCTTCTTCAACACACACGAAATTGCTCATTCTCTTCGAATCTTTCTCAAAATCACTCAATCTTCACTCGTGTTCTCTGTAAAAATCGCTACTGAAAAAGAATCGCGAGAAGATTTCGGAAGGAAGAAGCAAAAATGAATGAAAACAACAACAGAGACTGACAAAGGTTTGAGAAAAACTACTGTTCATTTGAAATCTTGCAATCTACCGTTTCTCCTAGTTGCATTTTAGGTTTACTGGATAGAGTTGCTTCGTTTAGTAAATCGACGTATTCTGATTCCATTTTTACAGCGTAACTAGGGCTTGGAATGAAATGTGTTCTTATTTTCATTCAGTTCAGTGGAGTTGCTAATTTTGATTCACTTGATTGTTAGTATGTTCAGTTGACATCTTTTGCATGCAGAAATACTATTCTTGATGAATGAATGTTTATCACGTTTTATTCACAACATGAATGGTGTTCTGTTCATTGGACTTGGTGATTTTTATTCACTTGATTGGTTGTTAGTGTATTTGCATGCAGAAATGCTTTTCTAGCTGTTTCATTATTTATCAAGTTTTATTCAGTGCATCAAGTGAGTTCGGTTCAGTGGATTGGGACATTTTCATTCACTTGATTAAGATATGCATGCTTGTGCTTGTCGGTGTATTGAGTGAAGTATTCACCAAATTTTTTTGTCCTTACGGCAAAAATGAAGAAGTCAATGGTGACAAAGAAGGAGAAAGCGCTATAACGTAAGCATATGCACACATTAAATATATTTATCCGCTTTCATTTGAATAAAATCTATTTTGTATTATAAATATATAGTGACATTCTATTTTGAAACCTTGCAGAAAACTCACGATTGCAGATGCCAAACAAAGGCAATAGCGAAGGTGTTCAAGGAAACGAGCCAAGAAAAGAAAGATATTGTTGAAGAAATGGGATTTGGTGCGCTAGCACATGTCCTGGAAATGAACGTCTCTCACAACCTCTTGAGAGAATTGATTGATTTCTATGATTACTATCATGGATGCCTGAAAACTCTCCATGAAAAAATATACATAACATCTGACAAGATAGCAGCTGCACTGGGCATAAATCACAGCGGTAATACACTTTCTAATTTCTCCTTATTTTTGGTTCATTGCTTCCTTTAATTTCGGTTCATTTGGCTGAGCCTTTTTGGCTGATTTGTTGCTATTAAAATATTATAGAGAATCATTTTCCTAAAAAGGTTGATTACGGCAAACTGAATCCGGCAGACAAGCAGATAATCGACAGCTTCAAATGTATTATGTTGGCATCTTTGACAAAGTCTATCCTCGAAATGAGTGTTGAAAGGGAGGAGAACAGGCAGAAATTTTAGAGGACATTTGTCGTCTTCGTACAGAAATGCTTCTTGCTGCCGACGACGGTAAGCGTGACCTTCCCAATCCATAAGTCGCCTGTCCTTCGAGTGGACAACATCCGACAATGGGATTGGGCAAATCATGTGCTGAGCTTCTTAAGAAAGGGAATCAAAAACAAGATAAAGGAGAAGAAAGAGTCTGTTGACGGCTGTGTCTTCGTTTTGATGTTGATATATTTCCATTAATCCAAGTTCCCTCGCTTGGATGCACCTGATGCTCCTGGGCCACCATGGGTGGCCCACTGGACAAAGCAGATGATGCTTGACCGGATTGCTCATAGAGCTACCGATACAATGGTAAATTAAACAAAACTTTAGTAGATCGACTTATTCTCATTCCATTTTTTTCGCATAACTAAGGCTTGGAATGAAATATGTTCTTATTTTCTTTCTGTTCAGTGGAGTTTCTAATTTTGATTCACTTGATTGTTAGTGTGTTCATTTGAGTCCTTGTGAATACATAAAATATTTTTCTTGATGATTAAATGTTTATCGCGTTTTATTCGCCATATGAATGTTGTTCGGTTCAGTAGAGCTGCTCATTTTGATTCACTTGATTGATAATGTTTTCAGTTAAGTCCTTGTGCATGCAGAAATATTTTTCTTGATGATTAAATCTTTATGGCGTTTTATTCAGCACATTAATGTTGTTCGGTTCAGTGGAGTTGCTCATTTTGATTCACCAGATTGTTATTGTATTTGCTTAGGAACTTCTGTATAGAAAGCAAATAAAGAAGGAAAAAATAAAAAGAAAGAAGGTAGAGAAAAAATCAAAAGGGAAGAAAGAAGAAAAAAAATTGTTGTTTTGGATTCTTCTTCGGAAGAAGACACTTTTTTCCGAATTTGACTCCGAATCCGACAAAACACTGCTAGCCAAGAGAACATGACAACAAAGGCTGGTTAAAAAACAAAAAATTGTTGCGACAGATTCAGAAACAACAAGAGAAATTGAAAGCAGTCCCACGGATTCAGAAAGCAGAAGTGAATCCGAAAACCAGTAAGTTTGATGTTCATATTGATTTCGTTTTACTTGTATTTGGTTAAAATTGTTCTTATGTGTTTGTTCTTATGTATTACTGAGAAGAAGAAGAAATTGAAAAAAAAGCGACAAAGAAAAGAAAACAACCACAGAAGGTGGTTAAAAAAGAAAGCAAAAAACAGAAGCTTGTCCCGACGGATTCAAAGAGCACAAGCCAATCTGAAAGCCAGTAAGTGTTGGGTGATGTTCATTTATGTGATTGTATGATGTTCATCTGGTTTAGTTTTGCTTTTCTTTGCTGAAAATTGTTTATGTATGCTTGTTAAGTACATTACAAATGTGATATTGTTGAGTGGAGTTGGTCAAGTTGATTCATTTGATTGTCAAGTGTTCGGTTGAGTCATTTTATATGCATAAATGTTTTTCTTGATGACTGAATGTGTATCGCATTTTATTCAGCACATGAATTGCGTTCGGTTCAGTGGACTTGGTCATTTTTGTTCACTTAATTGTTAGTGTCTTCACTTGTCCTTTTTGCATGCAGAAATATTTTTCTTGATGATTAAATGTGTATCACGTTTTATTCAACACATGAATTGCGTTCGGTTCAGTGGACTTGGTCATTTTCGTTCACTTGATTGTTAGTGTCTTCGCTTGTCCTTTTGCATGCAGAAATGTTTTTCTTGATGATTAAATGTGTATCACGTTTTATTCAGTACATGAATTGCGTTCGGTTCAGTGGAGTTGGTCATTTCATTCACTTAATTGTTAATGTCTTCAGTTGGGTCCTTTGGCATTAGAAATCTTTCTCTTGCTGATATTTGTCTCTAGTATAAATTCAATGTGTTTGTCTGTGTTGTAGAGAAAAAGAAATCGAAAAAACACCCATAGTGAAAAGAAAACAACCGGAGATGGTGGCCAAAAAAAAAACCAAATCAGGAAAGCTTGTTTTGACAAATTCAGAGAGCAAAACTGAATCTGAGAAGGAGTAAGTTTCTGGAATCATATTTTCGGTTATTGATGCTTTCATTTTATGTTCATTGATACTTATTTTATGAATTTTCAGAATTGAACAAGTAAAGGATAGCGCTGCGGAAAGAAGAAGACAGGCGTTGGAAATGTTAAGAGAAAAGAGATCAAAGAGAAGAAATGATGGAGCTCAGACAGCAAACGTTACTCCAGATCAGTTTGACTCGACAGAGGCACGGAATGATTTTTCCGAGACGTAAGATTCGGTTTCTTATACCAAGTTCTTTTTCTTTGTTTGCTAACTTTTGCTAGAACATCTTCTAATTCCTCTGGATTCACTTAGTAATATTTATTTATCTTGCTTAGACTGCCAACTGTAAATCTGGGTAGCGAACCTCTCTTACAGACTCAGACGAGCTCCACACCGTCTGTAAATGCCCCAAACAATACCAGGTAAATTCGTTCATTGCATGCTTTACTTTCGATTCAGTGGGTTCCAAAAGTGAATTTCATGTGTTTCTAGACCTTTGCTTTTAATCTTGGTTGCTGATTTTAATTTAGTATCTTTTTTATTAGGAAAAATACCCCGAAAACCCTAGTAAAATATTTTAGAAGAAAGAAAATCCATCAAAAAAAGAGTTTAAAAACTCCACCAGTGTAAGTTAAAAATATTTATGTTGCTCTTTTAGATTTAGGTAATAATTTTTGTTTAATTAATCACACGGAAATCGTGTTTAAAAGTTAGTAACGCTACACCTGATTCTGACTTACAAATCATTGAGGTTCGAGAAGAAACTCGTTCTGAACCTTTGGAAATGTGAGTTTTCAATGTGCAGATTTTAGTTTCTCAGAACCAATTCTAATTATTCAACATTAACTTTTTCCTTGTTTACATTCCTTAAAGCTCCTATTGCGGTGTCTCTTCCAAGTTCTCTTAAGGAAAAGTTGATGAAAGATGACTTTATCTATATCCCTTCGGAAAGTCAAACACAACAAACTTCTAATAATGAGTAAGTTGCACATAAAATTCTTTCTATTAATTTTCATGGTATAAGATAATAATTTGGGGTCATTATTGAACTATTTTCTGTTTAATGCAGCAGCCCTCTGGAACCGCAACAGCAGCCCTACGAAGAAGCACCAACACAGCAATCGGAACAAGAAAAGCAGGCCGCTAAGGAATCTTCCCCGAGGAAGATGGAGCTAGAACCTCCGTTGAATGTGTAAGTTTTAACCAATATCATTTTTTATAATGTTTCATCTTATATATTGCTTTTTCATTGTTCCTTTAAGTTGTAATTAGAATTCTTTTTATTAGTTTTAATGGTACAGGATAATAATTCTGTATCATTATTAAACTATTTTCTGTTTAATGCAGCACCCCCCCCCGAAGAACAACAACAACCATGCCAAGAAGCTCCGGTGGCATGACAATTGGAAGAAGAAGCACAGCCTGATTTGTAAGTTTTCTGATTGTTCAAATCTGGATATTTTCGGTTCACTACATTGTTTAATTTCGATTCACTACATTGTTTAATATCATTTTTGTTAAATTTCGTCTTATATGGTACTGCCTTTTTCTTATTGCTTGAAACTTTCCTCTATCGTCTTGCAGTGCTGCTCGTCCTCGGCAATGGGAAGATGATGTGCCTTCCTTCATCCTTGGGTTAAGTCCCCCAGCATCTTAACCAACTCTCCCCCTCTCAAATGACAGTGACTCAATCAAGTCAACCCTCTGAGCCGACTGTGTCAGAGCTTGAAATACTGGCAGCGGGGGTGGTAGATGCTAGGGTGACGGCGGCATTGAAGTTTGCTGAAGTAACAAGTGCCGAGCCGAGCTTCACAGCCGCTGAAGTTTACAAAACTCCGGAGAAAGAGAAAGAAATCACGGAGGAGTTGAGGGGCTTAGACATCATTTCATGTCTCTAATGCCCGAACAACATGTGGAAAGCACGGTAAATTCTTTGCCTATTGAGTTAACATAATGATTTTTCTAAAGACTCTTATACTTCATATCACGTAAATTTTCTTCCTGTAGGTGGTCAATACACATTGCATGATTCTCAACGACATGAAATGTCCCTAGTTAGAGAAAGATATATACTGTGTGCCGACGGATATTTTGGTAAGCCAAATTTTTTATTCCCTGCTAATTGAATGTGTATCACGTTTTATTCAGCACATGAATTGCATTCGGTTCAGTGTAGCTGGTCATTTTTGTTCACTTGATTGATAGTGTCTTCAATTAGGTCTTTTTTCATGCAAAAATGTATTTCTTGATGATTGAATGCGTATCACATTTTATTCAGCACATGAATTAGGTTCTGTTCAGTGGAGTTTGTCATTTTCGTTCACTTGATTGTTAGTGTCTTCAATTAGGTCTTTTTGCATGCAGAAATATTTTTCTTGATGATTGAATGTGTATCACGTTTTATTCAGCACATGAATTACATTCGGTTCAGTGGAGTTTGTCATTTTCGTTCACTTGATTGTTAGTGTCTTCAGTTATGTCCTTTTATTCAGCACATGAATGGTGTTTTATTGGTTCTTTTGTGATTTAACTGAGGTTTGTTTTGCAGATGTTTATGTTGGAAAACCATGATGAGAAATACATTGATCCAAAGACCAAGAAGGTCTACCGGTTCGATGTCGATCGATATGCACACCAACGCCAGTTTCTTGACAAAAGAAAACTCGCATCGCATCTATTTGAAAGTTGTGATTTCTAAACCTTCTTTGATAATTCTCTTGTTTGCTATCGTTTGAACTGAGATATTCTATAATTTTCCCAAATTTCAACTGTTTGTGCCGATTTACAATGGAGGGCACTTGTGGTTGTGGATTGTCGATGTTCGGAAAAAGGCATTCTATGTGCTTGGCCCTGTGAACAAGAAGAAGAATGAAATAACTAATTTAAGAATTAAATTGAACAAATTTGTTATAAGTTATATAAATGTTTCTCTTGTTGATTCAATGTTTATGATGTTTTTATTCAACTCATGATTGGTGTTCGGTTCAGTGAAGTTGCTGTTTTTGATTCACCTAATTTTAAGTCACTATTTTTTTTTATCACTTTCAGGGATTAATAATCTCCTAGATAAGGGTTTACGCTGGGGTGAAACCCTTAATGGAGGACAGAGATAGAGAAGAAGCAGAGTATATCAGGCTGAATGGTCAACGTACAAGGTAAAAATCTTTCTCTTCTATAGTTCTATTTTTAATGTGTTTTATTTTTTATACTATTAATCGTATTTTACTTAAATTCTTGCTTAGTTATGATTGTGCAATATACGTCATGAAATGGCTTGAAACAATTGATCCTCGAAAGATCAAAAGCGGGAAGAGGTATCAGTATAAAGCTTGGACACAAGTAAGTAGTTTCTAAATTAATAAAATTATTTCATTTCTCATTTCAGTTGGGTTCATTTCTTATGTAACTTATTCCTTTCAATTGAAATGTAGGAAGAGATTGATGCTTTCAGGCTTGAATATGGTCCAAATATTGTGTTGCACAAACTGAACAAAATGAGAGACCAAGTGATTCGGGCATGTGAAGCAATAAGACTCCCGAAGCCATCTGTTGCCCTCTCCAGCCCTTTTTGTAAATTCACGTCTAGGGATATATATAGTAGTAAATAGAATATACTTTGTTTAACTGGTTGTAATTAATATTATTTTGTTTAAAAAAGCAAACACTGCTTCTTTCAATGTATATATCTGAATATTAATGTAAATCTTAATGTATATATCTAATGTTAATATTTATACCTGATTAAAGATGTATATATCTGTTGGAACTGTCTGGCTGCTGTTTTGTTCCAAGTTCACAGTGAATGGAATCAGGGTGTTTATCAAGCATCAGGAATCCCAAATAAACAAATGAACCGAAATTAATACACATAGTGAACCGAAAAAGTGCATATATTAATAAAAAATGTATATATCAGTATTCAGTTTTAGAAACACCTGAACTCTCGGACATAGCACAATAAATTGACTACTCAATAAACAAAAAAGTGACTATTGAATAAAGAATTTCACAAAAGCTAATATAAAAAAAAGTGACTATTCAATAAAGACTAACAACAGTTAGAAATTAACCCTACTATAACCTTAGTGAACCAAAATTTCCTCATAGATGAAAGAAAATTTATGTTAATAAAAACTAAAACTCGTATAATCCTCTCTGGGATAATTCATATCCAGTGCATTGTAAAGGCTGCAGCTTGACTGAATTGTTGATCCGCCGTCTAAAAGGTTCAACTGCAAAAGACATAATAAATCGTATATTAGCAAAATACAAAAATGAATTTTTCCCTAATCAAAAGCAAATCAATTTTACCTCGCTTGGAGCTGTCCTTTTCTTTTTCTTCGTGGCATTTGAGATCTTTTTTTTCAGGTTTGATCCAAGTCTGTTCTTTGGCTGGCCTCTTATTCTGACACGTGGAGGGCTTTGAAGGTTGTTCACGTCGCTCAACGTCGCTTCTTCGTAGGATAACAAACTTTTCCCTTTACTTCTCGCTTGATATTCTTGCATTTCGGCCATGACATTGTCAAAGGCACGGTGCAGAATTCCGGTCAGCTCCTCGAACTCTGAGGAAAATTTGTAGATATTGTGGGATTGAAACACCAAATCGTCGAATCTCTTGCTTCTCGGCTCCAGTAGAGGCTCGTCTTGGCTGATCTTGATGTGTGTGTGCCTCCTCTTTATGTTCTTGCTCCAGCGCTCCAGTATGTATTTTGGTGCCACGTTATCTACTCGCTCGAAGCTTAGGACGCTCAGAGAATGGCAACACAGTATGCCCCTTGACTCGAACCGCAAGCATTGACACTTTACCTCTCGTGATACTGCATCGTAGGTGAAGAAAAACTTGTTGAATGTTGAGTTAGAAACCTGCTCTACGACTTAGTATGTTGTGAAACCTAGGGTGAAATGCATTGATCTTGTGATGCAGTTCACCTTTTCTATGAATTGTCCTTTAACTTCCCTGAACTTCTCGTGGGTATACACGTGCTGAAACTCCATCTCTATTGCTGATTTTGTTGCGCATGATATCACGGTGTGAAAATATGCAGCGTCGAATTTTCTCTCTTTTCTCTCTGCTTGCTAGGCAATTATCGTATTGCTTCACAAATTGACTCAGGGAGCTGTTGGGTGTGATGAACTTGTTAAAAAATGCATGCATGCTCTCACTCCTTTGTGTGCTTCTCATCTCGGCCCAGAAGTGGTGATCCAGGTAAACTGGAATCCAAATATGCCGACCCTTGTACAGCTTTGCAAAATGAACCGAACCGGTGAGCTGTGATAAACCGAAATCTGTGCATGTTTTGACCCAAAAGATAACAGCATGAAAATAATTTGAATTAAAACCTCGGTTACCTGAGAGCCACTTGTTGCCTCCGAGGCCGTACTTTGTGAGGAAATCGTTCCAGTTTATGTCGAATGCGACTTTTGTGAACGAGTTCCAAACAACATGGCTCATCTCTTGTTCGATTTCTTCGTGTCGCTTGTAGCCGTTTAGTTTGTTTAGGATCTTCTTCATGATGTGCCAGATGCACCAGCATGCACATCTCGATGGCCCTTTTCATCGAAGCGCATTGGTCGGTGAGAATGTCTTTTGGTGCCTTCCCTCCCATGCAACAGAGCCAACACTCAAATAGCTATTTGAATGATTGGATGTCCTTGTTTTTCATTAGGGTGCATCCGAGAAGTGTCGACTGACCGTGGTGATTCACACTCCAAAAGAACCAAAAACCAGATTGTACCTGCATAAATGGACACTGTCACAATGTGATGAACCGAAATTTGTGGATTTGGTGAACGTAAAGACTGAATTTGGGTGAATCAAATACCTGTTTGTATTGTAGGTGGTGTCGAAGGAAACCACATCTCCGAAATACTCGCATGCAGCCCTGCTTGTTGCGTCGGCCCAGAATGCATGTTTGATGAAGTGATTGCCTTCGAGGTTGAGCTCGAAAAAGAATTTTTGGTTCTTTTCTTTCATTCTTAGTAGGTACTTCCCGAATTCTTTGGCATCGTCTTGTTCAGACACATTTCGTACTTCCCTTGTGATGTAATTCCTCACATCTTTTTCTATAAAACTTAGTTTCCGGTGACTGCCGGCTGCTGCTACGAATGATTGGTAAGTTTTGCTCGGTCTGATTCTGGCTTCCTCGTTGGTTTCGATGGTGCGACGCACGAACATGCTTAGCTCCCTGTGTTGTTTGAGCATCTCTGCACGGTCTGGACAGCAGGGGTATAAGTGATTCAAAACGACTTTGGAAATTGTCCAGAGACCGACGTACTTTAATATGTGTACGTAGATCCTGGCTGGACAGTTTATGCCGGCTGAGGGGTTTGTCTTCAAAGTTGGAGATATCTTGGATTTTCACCTCCCCTCTCTACTGCATCCGATTAGTTAATTCATAACCTCGTCTCCCTTCCGAGTCATGTTCCTTATTTTGGTAGAAAAACCAGCAAGTTTGGAATAATGTTTGTAGAACATTCCGACTTCTTCTAGTGTCTTGAAAATTATCCCCACCTTTGGGACAAATTATTCATCCACAACACACTTGGTCTGCAGAATAAATCGAAATTGTTATTATGGTGAAACATTAGTATAGAACTAGATGAATGGAACATTATCCATTATATAAATTCAAATTCAAATAGTATTCTGCATAATAAACCGAAAACGTCATTATGGTGAAACAATTTTATAGTACTGACATAATCCATTATATAAAATCAAATTCAAACAGCTTTCTGCATAATGAACCGAACACGTACTCATGGTGAAACAATTGTATAGTACTGAATGAACGAAACATAATCCATTATACAAAATCAAATTTGAAACACCTCTGTCTACAATTTAGATATTATCAATTCAATGCAGATTCATAACACCTGCGTCCATTCAATTCAATTCAATTCAAATTAGCAATTACATTCCATTCAATTCGATTCAAAATTGAATAATCCAAACCTCATCAGCTTGATTCATTTCAGAAGAATAATCCAAATCACTCTCAGTCAATTGATTTGAAGTTGAATCATTCATTGTTTCGATTCAGAAGTGCAGAAGAACGACGAAACTTATTACGTTGAAGTCAATGCAGATCAATAAGGAAGAACGCGAGCAGAGAAGAAGAAGAAGAAAGAAGAAAATGCGAGCAGATGAGAACGACGAAGCTTATTACGTTGAAGTCAATGCAGATCAATAAGGAAGAACGCGAGTAGAGAATAAGAAAAAAAAGAAAGAAAACGCGAGCAAAGAAAAATGTTTAGGTTGCAGTAGAAAATTTACGTTAAGCAAAGATCAGAGAAGGTTTAGGTTATATACAGCGCGTGAATCACAAACGATTTGGAGGGTGGGGGAAGCGCGTATAGCAAAAAAGACTTAGATAACTTGAATGTATTTTTTGCATGAATGTGGAATATTATTGTTAATTTAATCCACATATTTTATAATTGGTTTTGTGAAAGAGTTTATAATGTAAAAAAATCAATCGATTATCTTTTATGATTTATTTCGTATGAACCATATAAGTACAGAAAATTAAATAAATACACTAAGCAAAAGCTAACTTTTCTAGAATGAAAGAAAGTAAAAGAAATAAAAAAAAAAGAAAAACCCTATATCATTCCTCGCTAACCACGTCCCAATCCAAACTAATCAAAATCGATCTAATCAAAATCTCTAATCTCATTCAAACAAATCAAAACATAAATCCCACAAAAATGATATATTCTTTGGATTTAATTTGATCTTATTTTTAATAAACCACATTCATTCTATTGAATTTTTTTATATAATTTTAAAACAATTTAATTTTTTAAAAAATTAGTTTTTTATATTTTTTTTAATATTAATTGACACAATAGTTTTTGTATACGGGGATTGAAAAGTTAAACTAATCAATAATAAACTAGAATTTAGTCATACATGAGAATGAAAATAATACGAGTAGTTTATTCATATTAAAATCTAAAGTGGGTCATACAGGGATTATTTATATGGTCTAAGTCTTCCAGCAATATATTTTATTTACAATGACTAAAATTCTATTTTTGATTTTGAAAGAAGCCATTTGTAGAAAGACTGTACCTTGTATATAAAGAATCGGATGATAAAAAAGAGATGAAAACCATATGTACGTTATTTTGTGAGGTTGACTTTTGAAATATTTTTCCATTACTAAAAGGATAAATTTATGATTCATTTTAAAAATCTTAATAAAAAGAAGGTTTAATTACTCTGTTGATCCCTATAGTTTCACGAAATTTTCAATTAGGTCCCTATACTTTTTTTCCTTTTAATTGGGTCCCTATACGTTATTTTTTTTTTTAATTTAGTCCCTATTAACGTTAAACGTCAAAAAAATGTTAGTGAATTGTGAAATTACTTTTATACCCTTAGGGACCTAATTGAAAAACAAAAAAAATATAGGGACTTAATTGAAAATTCAGTGAAACTATAAATATTTAATGAAAGATATTCCTATAATCCCTATTCAATGATTCTAAGACATGAAAAATATTCTTATAATCTATTTTATTTTGTCATTATCATTCCTTTGCTTATTTATACTAGTCGAATACTCCATTTCAATAAATAAGTTAAAAAAAATCTTTAATAATTCACATCTAATAATGTCAAATTGAAATGCATTGTACATGCAACCTTGATAACATTTTTTCCTTGCATAATATCGATTGATAATAATATGAACACAATTAGTATTAATATCACTTAATAAAAAACAAAATAATTACAAACATAAACTATATTGCTTAAAGTAATTCTATTTTTTATGTTCATTACATCATTGTTACAATATCATAAATATAGATATTTTTTATGTTCATTACATCATAAACTATCAAGTATTTTTCGAAAATCTTCAAAATAACACTGTAAGATATATAATTCTGTCTTCTCTCATCTATATAGAAAAAAGACATTTGAATAAAAGACGACATCTTGTAGTACATCCTTGAGGAGACATCTTAGTTGTATCCACAAAAATCACATCCTCTTCCTCTCCCCCTTCACCCCTAGCATTTCCCATATTGCGATCCCAGCCTCCACCCTCATATTCAGCTACAATAAAACTAATACATGAAAGAAAATGTAACAACCATACCAAATATGTTCATAGAATAAACATTCTGTCAACCTATTCAATTCACATACCCTTCCTAACAGTTTTTAAAGGAAAAATTCAGACATGTTTTCCTACCATCTCTTATGAACCTACCTCCATAATCAAAATCACTTGATGCCTTCACTTAGTCAAGCTGGTAATGGTGATCGATACTTAAAATGGCACAATAAATTAAAGATCATACCAAATACTCAAAATTTATATTGATAAAATTTTTTCAACACATGAAATCTTGGAAACGGCTAAAGAAGTGCAGAGAATCAGTCCACACATTTTTCTAACTTAATTAACAACAAACGCAGAAAATATAAAATAACTTATTTTCACTGCAAATTAAAATAATAATTTGATCATTTGTGTTAAATCCCCAAAGTCCTCTATATGTTGATAAAACCAAAGTGCATGAACAACTATAGTCAAAATAAGGAACTTCCAAAATGTTGTCTTGAACAAATCCACCATAACCACTTCTTGCAATTTACCCAAGTATTCTCGTAGCTTTTCAATGTCGTCAATTGCACCCAGCTGACAGAGAATAAATTTCATTATTCAAAAGGGTGGATCATTCTTTGGCTAAAAGCAGTTCAAAACCTAACCTGATCAAATAGAATGATTCTATAAAATTTAGGATAAAAAAAAATTCTGATTACTTGGGTCAATTCCCCCTCTAAGGCCTCCATGAATGAAGACTCGGCTGCAACAAAATCATATAATATAAAACGATTAAATGATCATTTTTGCATCAAATTCTTTCTCTTTTTAACAAAGTTAGGTAATGAAAAATAACCTCATAGCAAAGGCATAAATCCCTGCTTCATGATAGTTTGTCAACCGTAGTTTTACCAAATAAAAAAGCCACCTTTTTTCACTTCTATAATTTTATTCATACCAAGATTTATGACCCAAAAACATCTTCACCAGCAATCCAAGCAACCTAATTTTAGTTTTGTCAAACAAGTTATTCGTAATAGATTCAACACAAAACAGTTTCCAGACCCCTAACCTCAGTTTAAAATATCTATGTTATAACGCACACATGCTAAGAAGTACATACCCATTTCCTAGAACATGCAAGAAACTAAAGAAGAGAGATATTATTAGATAGGTAGTGTCTACCTGATGATCATCTATTGGACATTCTATTCAATCTTAGAGTCATATTGATGCAATTTTGTCAATAGCCACACTATTCAATCCTAGTCATGGGCTCTGTCTGAAATGGAAGCCACGGGAGCAGGCGCGAGGCAGCGAAACCAAGCGCGAGGGACGGAGGCACGGAGGCACGTAGGCGAGACGCGGCGAGGGAGAGAGGGACAGAGGCGCGGCGAAATACAAGGGATGAGTGGAATACAAGGGACGAGGCACGACAGGGACGCCGAGAGGAGGAGGCGCGGCGAGAGGGTACCGTGCGGCAGATTCGGGGAGAGAGCTCGATGAAGAGGTTAGGGCTAAGGATATGTGAGTGTGGAAATGAGAAGGATTTTTTTGGAATTTAAAAAATATAAGAGTGTCCTGCTATCCTAAAAGAGAGAATATTCATTTTTTAAGAGAATATTCTGTTATTTTAGAAGTTTTTGTCACGGTGGGGATTTAATTGAAAAAAAAAAACGTATAGGGACCCAATTAAAAGGAAAAAAAGTATAGGGACCTAATTGAAAATTTTGCGAAACTATAAGGACCAACAGAGTAATTAAACCTAAAAAGAAACATATGAAATATAACAAAAAATATTCAAAATCTAACAAAAAAGATATATCCAAAATAATTTTAAAAATTATAAAACCTAACAAAACGAGACATCTAAAAATTATTGAAAAAAATTCGAAAAATAAGAAAAGAAATATCTAAAATTATTAAAAAAATCATCCAAAGTCCAAAACAAAGAAAATAAAAAACATAAGAAAAAATAAACATCCGAAACTTAAAAAAAAGAAACATCCAAAATCAGCAAAAAGAATAATCCAAAACCAAACAAAAGAAAAAAAACATCTAAAACGTAACCAGACCTAACAAAAAACGGGATATCTAAAAAATTTTTAAAGTTTTTTTAGACGAAATATCAATTCAAGTTATTACAAAAAATGCCCAAAACTCAATGAAAAAAATTTAGAATCTAAAAAAAGCATCTAAAACTATTTAAAAAATTCAAAAATTCATTTTAAAAATTCAAAATCATTTTAAAAATTCCAAAATTTATTTTAAAAAAATCAGAAACCTAACAAAACAAAACATCTAAAATTATTGGAAAAAAAATCCAAAAATTAGGGAAAAAATATCTAAAACTATAAAGAAAAAAATCCAAAATCGAAGACAAAAAAAATCCAAAAACATGTACAACAACACGTTCGAAGAAGCGGCGATAGACGTGAGATGGATTGGAGAAAAAGAAGAAGGAGGAAGAAGAAGAAGAAAGTCATCACCGACAACCTGCGACTCGCGCGAATGGAGGGGGAGAGGCGGCTGCAACTCACTTGGTGACGATGACGAGGCGAGGGACGTCGCTACGTGGACGACACGAGCGTCTTCATCAATGTTTCTTCCTTCATGAGATCTCCTACGTGAACAGCAGTGAAGGCGGTGGCTGCGACTGATTCCATCACGGAGGAGGGGTGACAGATCTCCGAACGATGTAGCGGAGGCTTTCTTCCCTTCGCGAGGGTTCCTGCATCAACCACTATAAGAAAAACGCTGAATATCATCAGATTTACCATTGCATTCATCAAATAAATCCACCGGTAATCAATTTACTAGCGGATTTACGTCATCCTGGAGTTGACGGTATAAATGTCACCGGAAACTGATTACCGGCGGATTTTATGTCGGTATTTTCAATGGATTTGTCAAGATTGGGTTGATGATTACCGTGGGATTAATCCGACGGTAACTTTGGCACCATTTCACATGTTTAGTATTCGACGGTAAATTCTATGGTAATATTTTTTATTTTTTATTTTTTGGCACAGTTAAGCCACAATTAGTAGTCAAATTAAAACTCTTGCTAACAAAATTGCTAGCAAAAATCAACAAATTATTTTATTAAAAATAAATGGTCTGAATACAATAAAACGTCACAGAAGTAGAGTACAATAAAGTAGACAAACAAAAAAATAAAATCTTAACCCCTATAGAACCCAGTAATTGTCTTCGTCGTCATTGTGATCCCCTGCTGAGGTGGCGAAGTAGGTGCTGACGTCGGTACCCCACCAACAGCGTTGCTGCTGGAACCAGTAGTGCTGCTGCCTCCAACGCCGCTACCTCCAATGCGTATCTGCTGGTTGTACGCCTCTATCTGCTCTCGCAACTGATTAAGCTACTCCAGATTCTCTGTTAGGTCTGAGCTAATGGCAACGACTCCTCCTACGCGTGCAAGAAGGTTGTTGTACCTCTGCTCAGACTGCTCCACTTGCTGGTGAAGCTCCTATGTTAGTTTCTGCACCTCCTCCCTCAAGTCAACAACTTCCTGGGGATTGGCAGGGCTGGTGGCAGAGGCAAAGGCAAAGGAAGCCACCAACGCAGAGGAGCGGAGGCCACTGATGAAGAACAACCCCAACCCGAAGCAGCGATTCTTATGGGGTTCAAAGGCAATCTCGTGCCAAACCCTATCAGGATCTACCACTGAGGTCTCAGAGTCGACTTCGTTGTTCCCACTAGGTGGCTGAGATTGTTGATTCGTGGCCTCCAACCTCTTAGTGTAATCCTCCTGTGTCACACACGTTGTGATTAGGATAACAGTTAATTGACTTTAAACTAAATAAATTTGAAACTTATGATTAATTTAAACTCACATGATGGGTCATAGACTGCTCGTCAGCAAATCTCTTCTTGTTAGCCTTCAAAGTATGGATATACTTGAAGGTCTCTGTCAGTGTCGCCTCACGGTCCAACAACTTAGACTACAAATTAATATATCAACCAATAAAATAAATGAAAAAATTAACAAACTAATTTAAGTAACTACTAAAAAATTAAACAATGACAAAATTCTTACCAATCTGCTCTTCGTCTTCATAAAGGTCGCCGACCTACCCATATACTTCGACGACCTGGACGAAGCCCTGTTAGTGACGTTCGTCAGACGGTGACACTTGAACCCTTTATCATTGTTAAAATAGGCCTCTAGTTTCTTCTTGATGGCTGGACGGATCCACCATGTTAGGTGGTCGCCTCCTTTACGAATATCGCTCATCATTTGCTGAAGTTGTTTAGCTGCCGGTGGTTGTAGATCTTCCTGATTATGAGATTATGTTCCACATCCCATATGAATTTCAACTGCACAAAGTGATTCAACAACATTAGTTAGTCGGAATAAAATACAGTTCAAATACAATTAATTAATTTAACATTATTGGGTTCTTACCATCCACTTCTGAAACCATCAATCTCTGGTCTCAGCCGGGATTTGTGTGTAGATCAATCACGGGTGGTCGTACATCGACTTAATGACCTCAGAGATCTCCTGTGTGCAAGCATTATTGTTTGGTACAAACCTATTAGAGAAAAGACCTAACACTAACAAACACATAGAAACGCATAAACTTAAGATTAATAAACATAATCTTAAAAAATTGTATGTACTCATGCCTGCATGCCATCGGGCCAAATCCTCAGCCGGATGACAGACGGTGGTGGAGGGGTATCCTGTTGGGGGCATTGGAGGAATCATTCACCGCGGGATCTATCGCTGGATCTGCAAGGGTATAGCAGCAGGAGGCACGTAGTTTGGGTTTGGGACCACGATGAATTGCTAGTCCGCTAGATCCACCTGTGACGTTATAGGGGTCGACGGGGTAGTTGGGGTAGAGGGTGAGGACCGAACAGTCGCAAAAAATTCAATGGAAACTTACCCTCTACCACGATCACGAGACCCACTAAGTTTACCTCTGCTACCTGTCGTCATGTCTGCGAAAAGAATGTATTACTAACATTAATCAAAATACAATTAAATTCACCAACTCTAAACATATTAATACACTCAATACAATAAACATATTAATAACATAACAAACACCAACAAATAATAACATAAGAAAAAACTCAAAAAATAACAAATAATTATAACAAATATGAGAAAAGGTATGAATAATAAATAATTATTTTAATTATAAATTAAGAAGTCAAAGTTAAGTACAAATAATTCAGTATTCAAGATTATATTGCAATGTTACAATCATATGAAGAAACTCAAGAAATAAAATTGTACATGGACATAACTCAAAACACTTAAAATAAAAATTTTAAGGAAGAACTAATTCATGTCACAATTAACATAAATATCTATCAACCCTAAACATAATTCTAAGACTTTCGAAAACATAATTTTAATTTTTCAATTTCACTCAAAATCTTATTAAAATTTCGACAAAGTCTCCTCTAAAATTCGGATTTCTCCACCCTTCAAGAGTTTTATCCAAACCAAATATCCATCCAAACCAATATACAACGATTGAAATCCTAATCCACCTACCAAACAAACCAATTATTCAAACCAATGGAATTTACGTCAAAACTTAAATAAAAAATTTTTCTCATACCCCATGATTTTCCAATCTAAAACAAACAAGTAAAAATAAAACACAAATAATAATCAAACAAGTAAGAATAAATACTAAATTATTATATGATAATCAAGACATAAATCCTAAATTAACATGACCAAAAATTAAAATGACCCTAAATCATAAATTATAATTAAGCACTGTATGTTCTACATACAAATCAAGTATAATTTCTGAACTAACATTCTCAGACCTCCTAATTTCTAAAAAAATGTATAATACTCTAACTCAGAATTAATCAACAGCCACAACCCTCACTAATAAAATTTCTAACACTAATAGAATAACTGTAAGAATCCAATTTTCGGTAAACAGATTTTTCTGGCTATTTTAAAATTTATTCTGCAAAATTCTGAACCACGACCCAATAAGAAATAGTGAGGATGACCCAATGATAAAAAAAAATGAAAATTTAAAGAAAAAAATAAAAAAGAAAAAAATTAAAAATTAAAAAGAAAAAGGCTATTAATATAGTCAAAAATACTCAAAATTAAATTTATGAGGGTAATTAATCTCCCTAAGTCAAGTTTGACTAGTAAATAATAAATATTAACTTATCATTGGTTTATTTTCCTCACTAGAGACTTTTTGAGCCGGGAATTCACTTTTAATAACGATTTTGCGTGCGTCGAGAAAAACTCTAGTAACCGAAAACCTCGGAATCAGTGGTCAAAATAATTTTTATCCAACTAAATGTGCCTCAAAATTTATATTAGCCATCTATTCATGATTTACTCCTTTAAGAATAAATAGTAGCCATTAATTATTTTACCACAAGGTAAAATTTACTCCAAACCGAATTTCTGACTAGTATTCTGCAAACGACTCCTAGAGACCCCAAATCTTCTTACTTAGCATCCAAGTAACTTGTATCTCCTTCTCAACCTCTATACCGAGACTATCTCAGCCTTTCATTCCTCTCTGCTGTGTTTTAACCTCGAGTAACTAACTGCGGTTAACTGTAGATAAGCTCGACACGCAAGCGCTGACCAAGCTTCCTCGTTTTTATGCCCCTTCTTCATTAAAGCTCAGTCTTTGACCACGAAAATTTCATCCTCTTTTACCATCATAAATTCAGCATGACTTTGATTTTTTATTTAAGGAAACATTGGCCACAAAATTCACAATAGACTTTACACATTTTTACACTCTTTTGACCGAATTCTTGAGAGAGAAAGAGAGAAAATTCTTGCACCTATTCTCTGCACGCCAGCCCATATTTTAACTCTTCTTCTATTGTTCTTCATGTGTTCTTCAAGGACTCAAACCATACAAGTACAAACTCTTGCCTGTTTTCGCTAATTCTTGCGTTTATACCGAAATTTCGGCTAGGTAAACTCTTGTTCTTTTTCCTTTATTTTTTTTTAAAAAACAGTAGCCATGATGAATTCTTACTTTGTTCCATGTATAGAGAAGTCCTCTTGAAGCACCCATGGAGCACGCCTAAGGAGTTAGAGAGATTCGAGCTCAAAGTGGTTGAATTTCGACGTTTTTGCGACACTTTCGGCTAAAAACAAAACTACACCATAACCAGCTGTGCTCCTGCCCTTGTGTGCATGTTTTGCAGTGTGTGAATGGTTTAATAACTGAATTACATAAGAGGTAAGGGTTAGGATTAGTTAGAGTATGTTTGTGCTTGTTTTCGGTGTTCATATGAGCCACTTTGTGGTGATTTTGTGCTTGATTCTTAATTCTGAAAATTCAGTGATACTTTTCTATTTTTGGACTATTATTTGAGTAATATTTGAAGCTTATTTGTCTCTGAAAAATGTATGGGACAGTCAAAAATTAATGGAGCACTTGGGGTTTAAGTTTTAAGCTTTAAAAATCACTAAAAGTGGATAAAAATAAAAAACTACACCCCTGAAAATCCAGCCACTAAATGATCATGAAAGTCATGTGTATAAGGGTTAGAAAGAGGATAGAAAACTGATTTTAATCCTATGAAATAAAGGTGTAAAAGTAAAAAAGGTGTTATGGTCATTTTTGGATAAAGAGAGAGTGAAAAATATAATTTAAATAAAAAATAAATAAAATTCTGAACTTAGTATTATTAGGGATAAAATAGTAATTATATAAATTAATTGGGTCAAAATTATAATTACAATAAAGTTTCGGACTTAAATAAAAGCTTTAGAAAAAAATCAGAAGTAAAATGATAAAAGTGGTAACTAGAATAAGTAAATAAATTAATAAAGGGTAAAATGATCTTTTAGGTCC
Organism: Arachis ipaensis; assembly: GCF_000816755.2. NCBI lineage: Eukaryota > Viridiplantae > Streptophyta > Magnoliopsida > Fabales > Fabaceae > Arachis > Arachis ipaensis. The sequence continues at coordinate 121,306,912 of NC_029785.2, read as the reverse complement.
CTAAGGGTAGAATTGGTAGTAATTAAAAGTATCATAAATAATTTGGTCATAGAAAAATATTAGGATTAACTCGGTAATATTTTGATGTTAAATAAGGTTAAACGGTAAAATTAGAGTACTTAGGGACATATTAGTAATTTTACGGATAAAGTCAAATTAAAAATGAATAATTAACTTAATTAAGAAGAAAAGGTATATTAGGAAAAATATGAAGATATAATGGTAAAATAATAACATTACGGGTGAAAGCGTCATTAAAAACCTAATGAAAATAGTAAAAAGAAAAGTTAAATAAAAAAGGTAAAATGGTAAAATGTGACAAGGTTGAGACATTTTAAGAAAGAGTTGGGCACAAGTTTTTATAAAAGAAGGGAGGAGAAGTCCCTTAGAAATAAATCTTGTTGAGATGTGTCGGAGAAGAAGAAACTGTAAACCCCAAGGTGCTAAGAAGTACCTGGCAGAGCGGACTTCCATCTCGCCTGGCCAGAGACTATATGAACGTGGAGACGCCCGCCATATGGACTGCTACTCACTGGGAGAACCTTGTATTTTTTGGCCATTCTTTATTAGTGTCGTGATTGTATTTCAGGCACCAAGGCTTGACTGACCCAGTGGAGTAGCCATATCCGAACTTGGGTTGGGTAATGTCGGATTGCGGGTAGCCAACCGACGCATGAGCTCATGGCCTACATAGGACCAGGCATGCATCATACTTAGTTGCTACATTCTCTTTGTTTGTGATTGCTTACTTCTACCTGTGATTGTATTTTGTTTCTGTTTCTTGTATTATATGCTTGGTTACTATTTTTCTATATACTTGTGCTTGCATTTGTTTGTGTGACTTACCGACCTAACTGCGCAAAATCTTAGACTTAGGCTGTGGAACCCCTTAGGTTTTTCTGTGTAGTACCCTACTAGAAACCTTAGGTTCTCACCCCTTACTTCCCCATTTCGCAGATACGAACCGGCGAGATCTTCTTTGAGTTTCCACCCTTGGGACTAGCGATTAGCAGTAGCATTACCGGAGGGTCAGAGCGACTTCTTTTACTTCCACACAGCACTTCTGTGTTTCTTCAGCTACCAGAGATCGATGACTAGTAGTAATAATAGCAGTTGTAGTAGCAGTAGCAGTAGCAGCAGCAGCAGTAGTAGTAGTAGTAGTCGTCGTCTTTGCCCTCGCTTTGTATAGACTTTTAGAGGGTTAGGTGCTTTTGCAAATATCTATAAAAATAAGTTAGAATGGGTCCTAGACTAGAGTGACTCTTGTGAGTCAAGGTCTGTTAGTATAAATATGGAGTCTGTAAATATTTTCATGAATAAGTAACGACGTAACCCGATGTGAATTATGATGTACTAAATGAGCCTTCGGGTTTATATGTATGATAATGTTATATTTTATGTATTTTCTATATATATATATATATATCTGACATACGATCTCGACTAGCGCTAAAGGCTCATATGTATATATTTAATATAAGGTTTAGAGTCTCTAAGAAAAGCCATGTAGTAGCGCCTGGCAACTAGCAATGGTGATGACATGCTAGAAGCTGGGTCGTTACAATAACAAACTATCAGCAAGTAACACACTAATAATTAAAGAAATTCTATTTCTAATTTGAAATAGATGTCATGGAGATGGAGAGTGAGGATGTACCTGAATCTGGAGCAGCGGCGGTGTTGCAGTGGCAGCGAAAGGGCTGGGTAGAGAGAGAAATAGAGAAGAGGTTTTGAGAGAGAGAGGGTTTTCAAAAAAAAAAGGGAAGAGGGTTTACGCTCTCAATTTTAGAGCTGATTACTGTCGGATAAATCTGACGGTAGCCCATTGCGTGTCACTAAAACGCAACATTTAACTAAAATGTGTTACCGTCGGAACAATCCCACAAAAAGTTTGCGCCTAGCTATTCCATACCTTTTCCTTCCAAATATTACCTACGAATTTACCGTCGGATAAGTGAATTCACCGTTAACAATTTGACATAACGAACTTCACTATAAAACCCTCCATAAATCCATCGGTAAAACCAACAGGTAACTCGAGACACTAAATCCGACGGTACTCAACATTTTTCTTGTAGTGAACGCCAGTGGCTGCGACAGACTATAACGAGGACGAGAAGGTGCAGCGGCGATGCGGTGGCGGCATGACGAACATCCACGTGGAGGGGTAGGATAAAGGGCAGCGCAGTGTGGGGGCTGGGAGAGAAGGATTAGGATTTGTGTGATGGCTCTTTTGCTGTGAGTGAGAGTGTAATTAAAATTAGGATAGTTTTTTAAGTAGATTTTTGTTACAGTGGACCTTTTTTATAATTAGTTGGCTGCA
>NC_029785.2:121298364-121304512 GCF_000816755.2 Arachis ipaensis | reverse complement strand
AATAAAATGACAAAAAATTGTATCACTTGTATGTTTTTAATCATCATCTATTGTCAACTTTAAAATAGAACGAATATTTAGTAAGATGTGGGTGATTATAATTTTTCCTTCCACTTTTCGGTTACTTTATGGAATGACAATAAAGTTTTCCTGGATTTTGTTAAGAAAAGGTATTCTTTGTCTCTTTCATATTTTTATTGGGATCTGTATTTTGTTGTTTCTATAAAAAAACAAATTTTAACATGTATCTATAGATATTATCTTTGAAAAAATAAAAAAATTATATAATAAAATAATTTAATATAATCTAACACAATTTAATATATAATTTAATTTATACTACAAGAAAAACATTGAGAACCGTCGAATGTATCGTCAGATTTAGGGGATGTTAGCGGCGAGTTTTTCGTCGAATGTACCATTGGATTTGGCAATAAATTTGTCACCCTAAAATATTACTGCCAGAGTTGATGTTCCGACAATAATGCTCGACGGTAAAATTTGGAGGGAAAAAAAATTTTGGCGTGCTAACTACCGTCAAATATATTGGCGAGTAAATTCGACGCTGAACCTTGTTCAGTGAAACGTTGCGTTTTGGTTACATGCACCACATTACCTTCATTTTGAATTCATTTTCTCTCTCTAATCTCTCTCTCTCTCTCTCTCTCTCTCTCTAACCTCTTAGTCTCTCTCTAGCCCCTGCCGCCGCTGCAAAGGCCGTCGCCGCTGCTCCAATGCCATGGCGCCACTGAAAAGACTGCCGCCACCGCAGCTCGAAACGCCCCCTTCTCTCTTGTTTATTTCCACCGCTACTGCCCTGCCGCCACTGGAAAGTTTGCCGCCACCGCTACTCGAAACGCCTACTTCTGTCTTCTCTCTTCTAATTGCTTTGCATTCTAGGTTTTCATTGAATATGTTTCACTATGTTTAATTTCTGCTTAGTTAATCTTAATTTCATTTAGTTAGTTGATTTTTAGTAATTATTTTAGTTAGATTAATTTCTATTTTAGTTGATTTTATGTGGTTAGGGGTTTTTATTGAATCCATTTTTAATGCTGTTTAATTTATGCTTAGTTAATCTTAATTTCATTTAGTTAGTTGATTTTTAGTAATTAGTTTAGGTAGATTAATTTAGTTAGTTAGGTTAGAATAATTTAGTTAGATTGATAGGTTTTGATCTCTGTTCAATGTGTTTAGAATTATTATCTGAGATTGTCGATTCTTGTTGTTGGGATTATTTGAATTGGTCTGAATTATTAATACTGCATTTTACTATTAATTTGGCTGAGAAATTGTTGCTGAATTTGTTTGGAAAATGCTTAAATGTTTTAATGATTCGCTGGTTGCTGTTGCTTTGTTAGGAAATTACTACTTTAATGCTTATTTTGTTGATTCATATTGCTGCTGGAACTACTGATTTATGCTGATTAATTATAACATTTTGTCGTATGCATTGCTAGTGACATTTCGTAATGTTATTTTGTGCTTTCTTGAGTTTGAATTTCAAATTCTTTGGATTGTTATAATGCTTTGAAAGATTAGAATGCTTTGAAAAATTGTTAGAATTCTTTGCAAGTTAGAATATTTTGAAAAATAGTTAACAAAGTTAGAATGCTTTGAAAGTTAGAATACTTTAAAAACAAAATAAGATAGACAATAAGATAGAATAAAGTAAGAATACTTTGAAAGTCTAATTTAATTATTTTGAAACTAAAACACTATGTAATTCCCTTTTTTATTTACTAAACTAAACCACTTTTTGAATTATTTGTTATTTCTTGAGTTTTTTCTTATGTTATTATTTATTGGTGTTTGTTTTATTATTAATATGTTATTAATATATTTATTGTACAGATATGACGACAGGCAGCAGAGATAGGTCGAGTGAGACACGTGGTTGTGGTAAAGGACAGGCTTCCACCGAATCTCCCAAGGCTGTCCAATCATCGCTCGCTACCCCGGCTACCCTGTCGACCTTTGTGACATCACAGACGGGTCCATCGGACCAGCAATTTATCATGGTCCCAACCCCACACTGGGTGCCTCTTTCTGCTACGCCCCCTATAGATGCAGCGACGACATTGACAAAGCCTGAGGTGGGTGATACCTCCAATGCCCCCGAGCAGGATGCACCTCCACTACCGCCCGTCATCCGGCTGAGAATTTGGCCCGATGGCATGCAGTCGTGAGTTCAATTTTTTAATATTAAGTTTGTTTATCTTATGTGTTTGTTAATGTGCAATTTTTTCTCTGACAGGTTTGCACCGAACCCCAATAGTTGCACACATAAGATATCCAAGGTCATTAAATCCATGTACGACCACCCGTGGCTGACCTACACGCAGATCCCGACTGAGACTAGAGAACGCTGGTTTCAGAAGTGGGCGATAAGAACTCAATTTGATTATAATTAATTTACTGTATTTGAACTGTATTTTATTCCAACTAACTAATGTTGGTGAATCACTTTGTGTAGTTGAAATTCATACGGGATGCGGAGCATAACCTCATAATCTAGAAGATCTACGACCACCGAACAGCCAAACCTTTTCAGCAGATGATGAGCGATGTTCATTAGGGGAAAGATCACCTGACATCGTGTATCTGTCCAAACATCAAGCATGACTTGGAGGCCCATTTTAGAGATAACAAGGGGTACAAGCATCGCCATCTGATGAATATCACCAACCAGCTTCGCCCAGGTCGTCGAGGTATATGAGTGGGTCGGCGACCTTCATGAAGACGAATACGAGAATGGTAAGAATTTTGGCATTGTTTTATGTTATATTAGTTACTTGAATTAGTTTTTTTAAGTTGTTCAATTATTTTATAAGTTACTTGTTCTGTTGATATATACTTATATAGTCCTGTATGAACTGAACTAAGCTGAGCTAATATAGAACTGCTTTGTTGGTCTAATTTTCTTTTTTATTATCAAGTTACTTAAGTAGTTAGTAGAGTTTAGTTAGTTTAATTTTCAGTTTTAGTGGATTTAGGTAGTTAGGTTATATTAGGCTCTGAGATTGCTAGAAAATGTTGGATTATTAAACTGTTTGCTGATTTTTACTGTTGAAATCGTTTGAAAAATGCTTGACTGTATTAATAATGATGAATATTTGATTTGGATGGAACCTTTCAAGGGTGGCTAAATCCAAATTTTAGGGGAGACTCTGTCGAAATTTTTATAAGATTTTCAGTGAAATAAAAAAAAATTAAAATTATATTTTTCAAAATTAGAATTAAGATTTTCTCCTTCATATATACTTATTTGTCATTGTTTAATTTGTTCGATTATTTTATTGCTTGGTTGATATATTAATTTATAGTTTAAGTCGTTAGATTGTGAGGCGACACTGGCGGAGACCTTCAAGTATACTCATACTTTGAAGGCAAATAAGGGGAGATTTGCTGACGAGCGATCTGCGGCCCATTATATGAGTTTAAATTAATCCTAAATTTTAAATTTATTTGGTTTAAAATCAATTATTTAACTATTATCCTAATTACAACTAACATGCATGACGCAGGAGAAGTATTAGCTGAGGTTGTAGGCCGCAACCCAGCAATCTCAGCCGCCTAGTGGAGCTGACAAAGCCGGCTCCGAGACCTCAGTCGTGGATCCCAACAGGATTTGGCGCGAGACCGCCTCTGAACCCCACAAGAATCGCCGCTTCGGGTTGGATTTGTTCTTCGCCAATGGCCTCCGCTCCTTCGCGTTGGCGGCTTCTTCTGTCTCTGCCTCTGCCACCAGCCCTACTGATCCCCAGAAAGTTGTCGACCTGAGGGAAGAGATACAGAAGCTAACACAGAAGTCTTACCAGCAGACGGAACAGTCTAAACAGAAATATCAAAAGATTTTTGCACGCATTGCTGTTAGCTCGGACCTGACCGAAAAGTGGAGTAGCTCGATCGATTGTAATAACAGATTGAGGAGTACATAATTACACACTAAAAATTTATAACATAATTATTACAAAAATAACAATTTAATAGAATATATAGAAGCTGAAAAAATATAAATTTACACAAAAAATAAAGGCTAAAAATGAGATTTGTGTCCCTGTTTTAATTTACACATATTTGCTATATATATATATATCCAATTTTTTATGAGTTATGATACACTGCCACACTCGCTTTCCCTTATGTTATACCATGTAAGTTCTAATTGTTAAAAATTCATAATTTCATTATATCTAATATTATCAATGTCAAACAAAATTGTTATTTTTTAAAACTTTTAAATTTATTTTTAAAATTGTGTTTAATTAAATTCCATCAAATCTCCATATAATTATAATTATTTGTTCCGAATTCGTATATATAGAAAAATTTAACATCTCAAATGTTATTCAAAATAAAAAGATTAAGATTCTCTATTGCATGGTAAAATTTAGTTCAACTACTCAAAGTATTGAGAATAATTTTCTTCTAATCAACGAAATTAGTAGTGAAAAAATTTTCAATAGTACATTACATTAATTTTTTTTTTATAAAAAATTCGAAAAAACAAAAATACTCCTCTCATAGATAATTCAAGAAATTTAAATTAACAGAAGAAGTTCATCAATCAATCACTTATATTTTGCAGATGATTCTATTCTATTCAATAAGGTTTTCTCAGATTCTTGTCACAATATTCTTTCAATGCTCCTGTAATATGAAAAAAGTGAGTGGTCAAAAAGTCAATATATATAAGTCAGCATTATTCTTTAGCAACAACACTCTTTAACATCTCAGAGAACAATTGGCAAAAATTATAAATATAGAACACATAGAAACTCAAGATAAATACCTTAGGTTACCTTCAATAGTGCAAAGATAAAAAAAAGGCGATATTTGGAAAAATAAAGGAGAAAGTCCAAAAGAAAGCTCAGTATTGGAAGAAAAATCTCCTTTCTGCCGGAGGGAGACACGTGCTCATCAAAGCGGTAGAAGAGACTGTCCTAGTATATACATTATCATGTTTTAAACTCCCTGATATTCTATTAGATGATGTTCACCGAATCCTAAGTCAATTCTGGTGGGGGCAAAGAGGTGAAGAGCACAGAATATCTTGAATCAGTTGAAAAACAATGACGTGACCAAAGAAAGAAGATGGACTCATATTCAAAGACTTAAAAGGCTCATAATTTGGCTTTGCTTGGAAAACAATGTTGGAGAGTTGTTACTAGACCTCATTCTCTGATGACCGAATTACTAAAAGGTAAGTACTTTAGATATTTATCCCTATTGAATGCAGAAAAGGGATCTCAGCCATCTTAGGATTGACAGAGCCAGCTAGAAGGAAGAACAATTCAAGAGAAGGGTCTGAGATGGAGTATAGGTGCTGGAGACAATCTCTGAATTCTCAATTATCCATGGCTTCATTCATCTTATCCTTTTATGATCAATAGTACAAGTATTATCAACCCAAATGTCTATTGGGTCAAAGATTTTCTCAATGAGGAGAGGAGATGGAATCATACACTGATTGAAAATACTTTTTCATCTAAAATTGCAGGCAAAATTCTGGCCACTCTGATTAATAATTCTGGGTGTGATTGGTGGAGCTGAACATGGAACAAGTGTGACTTACGAAGTCGTATCTGGGTATCAAATCGCCTATGATTTCTGACACCTACCCATTGAGCAATGCTCCAAACTGCTACAAAATCGGAAGCTATGGAACTCTATTTGAAATTTGAAAGTGCCTTTAAAAGTGCAAATTTTCATTTAGAGAGTAGTACATGAAAGAATTTCTGTGCTTGAGCTCATTCACTATCGTTTCCTATCTACATTGCTAACTTGTAACAGATGTCAATCTGAAGATGAATCTGTCATACACTGTATTTTGAAATGTTTACCATCAATCTTAACCTAGACGGTATTTTTTGTAAATGTTGAAGAAACTGAACTATTGCTTTCTAATTTTGCTACTTAGTGAATTAAAAGGATGGACAAAGCAACTACAAATAGAAAAGTACAAGGGAGTATAAAAGATTGCTAATTTGTAAAAGAAAAAAAATGAATAGTTATTTGAGCAAAAAGAAACACCTACATTAGAGATGGTTGCAATAGCTATGAAAGCTTGTCCAAAAATTTCAGAGCACGGAAGAGAATAAATTCATGAACTAATTACTTTATCTTTTTTTTTTTCTCAAAGTAT
>NC_029785.2:121297909-121298355 GCF_000816755.2 Arachis ipaensis | reverse complement strand
GATCTTCTTTTGATATATATATATATAGTCTTATATTAGAGAGATGTATTTTTTTATTTTAAAGAAATATAATTCTATCTCTTTGAAAAAAAAATCCTGATGGCAAAAAATAGTACTTGTCATTATGTTTTGTTTGAATATTATAAGTTGTGATTATTTTAATTTATATTTCAACCTCCATTGTCTTTAAATATTTTGTTTAACTCATTTATCTTGAAAAAAAAGAAAAATAATATAAACAATGAACAGATGTATCGATCTATTGCCGTAAGAATAATATAACTTCCAAAATCTTGTAATATAAGATAACTAATACAAAAAAAAAAAATTAAAGAACTCCCATGATAAATTATATAGTTAGAACTAATTGATGTTCATCAATCCATAAAAGAATTTTAGTGGGACGGGTTCTTGGGTGGGGTGGGACTGGACCAGGTTTAGGTTAT
>NC_029785.2:121296027-121297374 GCF_000816755.2 Arachis ipaensis | reverse complement strand
ATAACATGTGTAATATATATAAAATAATTAGTAAAATGATTAATAATATTGTATCAAATTTAAATTTTACTTTAATTTATGTTATGTATGTGATGATGGTTATATAAATTTTCAAATTTAATTTTATTTATTGAATTTTAATAATTATAGGAGCGAGATGGGTATCCGCGGGAGTGGGTTAGAGTTCAACTTTTTACTACCCGCGAGTAGGAACGAGACGAGTTCTATACGGGTTATCGTAGGGCGGAACGGGATCGGGTAGAGCAAAAATCCGTCCCTACCCGTCCCGTTGCCACCCCTAGTACCATATGTTCAAGCCCGCAATGCACACTCAAACAAGCGTTGAGCAAATGAACTCCTCACAAGGGCAAAAATCATGTGACCAAGACTTGACCCCCAAATAATGTCCTCGTAACCTCTACGGACCACCTATGATAATTCTATCTTTACCCTTCATGAGATCACATTTCACAAGAAAATATCTATAACCAACATCCATGATATCGCATCCGTCTCGCAATCGCCATATGCTCTTTAGACGATTAACCATGGTCGTATAACTCACATGTTTTTTAAGAACTTTGATGACAATAAATCCCGTGATGGTTTCAGTGGCTAAGAGAAGGGGGGGTTGAATCTTAGCCCCCTTTTTTTGGTTGCTAACACTTGCTGAACTCAGAGGAGACTTTTCTGTTTTGGCTCGTCTCTGGACACGAGACTTTTTCTTTTATCTTGTCCCTAGCCACGAGACTTTTAGTTTTGTCTCGTCACTTGGCACGAGACATTTTTCGTTTTTGCTCCTGTGCAGTAGAAGACAGAAATGGAGTAGAAGAGAAGAGAAATTACACCCAGATATATCCTGGTTCAGCTGCTAAGTGCAGTGCAGCCTACATCCAGTCTCCATCACAACAATGATGGAATTTCACTATAATCAACTTGATTACAAACTGTAAAGTGCTAACCCAACTTACAAGGGGATTCCCACAGAATCATGAAACACAACATAGATGAACAAAGGAACTCTAAGACATCTATGGCTTTTTCTTTTAATTTTGCACTCTCTGCCTTTTTCCGCTCTATGGCTTTTTCATTACAAACCTCACTGTTTGCCTTTTTCCATGAGACTTAAGACATGACAAAATTAAACAGAAAAATACAAAACATAATACATTGAAGGAGAAGAGAAAACTGTTAGCTCAGGTAGCTCTGAGAACTCTGTGCCTTGCACTCTCAAATTTTCTCCTTGCTCCAAACAGTGGCTGTTCTCCCTTTTTATAGAAGAGAGAAGCCTCCACACTTGAAGCCAAAAACCCAAGCCAACTTCTTCTTCCTTCAAGAAACCAGTTC
>NC_029785.2:121289379-121295048 GCF_000816755.2 Arachis ipaensis | reverse complement strand
GGAAGAAGAAGAAAGAGATGAGAGAGAATGTGAAGTTAAAGTAAAAGCAATTAAATGAAATTGAAACATATTGATAGATTGCTTTTACTTCCCTTGCTTTGAGTAGCGTATAGCATTAATCATAATGATTCCCATCAAATCAAAGTCAAGTTCTCTCTCATGTTTTCAATGCTAACATATTAGGATTTGAAATCCATTCTTGACAAGAGATGGAATCCGTTGGAAAGCATGAAGCCATTTAGCTTTCATTTAAACTTGGTTTCGGACCAAGCTTGGAAACTTTTATCAAAATAATGTTGGGCTTGGTAGCATTAAGATTTAATCTGACCCAAATGATAACATTTGCTTTCCTGATGAATATTGGATTCGGATCATGCATGGAAACATTCATCAAAATTCAAGTTGGGCTTGGTAGCAATAAAGCTTAATCTGACCCAATAAAATTTTGATTCCTTCAGACTAATTGGGCTTTTGAGTTCTGGCCCAATTGATTACAACAATTCAGCCACATAATGTAGGGAACATATAGCAAGGTCTGATTGTGTATTTTAATTTGGGCTTGCTGCAGTTTCTATTTTTTCGGCCCAAATTAAAACCTGCACAACAAAATTATCAATTAAGCAAATGTGAATTAAGATTAAATTAATAATTTTGTATTTAAATATTTCAATAATGTTTGTTCATCATCAAAATTAAATAAGAGTTTTCCAAACTCATCAATCTCCCCCTTGATGACAAACATTATCAAAATTGAAATGGAAAGAAATTTAAAGATTGAGTAAAAAGTACTCCCTTTGATTTTGAATTTCTCCCCCTTTCTAAATGTCACATTGCTCCCCCTTGATGTATACTTATTTTACCAAGGAAAACATTAACCTGTAACATTTGAATCAAGCTTCAAGTAACAATGTTATTTAGCATATTTTATGATGCTAAATACTTGATTTATGAGCAGTTTTAATTGATATTCAAAACTCATTTGATATCATAACTGATTTACTGCTCAAACATAGACAAAAATCTATCCAAATATTTTCCAAACATTTCTTGTTAGTATATCAGAGCAAAAAATGATGGGAAAAATATTTGAAGTACACATGATCAAAATAAGGCAGTTTACACAATTTAAAGGAACTGCCAAAAATAAGTTTTCAATCCAACAAGTTTATCAATGATGAATCAACAGCCAGGCTTCAAAGATCAATCATCATTATAAACCAAATGCCAAATGAGTATTAACTAATCATGATAAACCAAATGCTTCATGCAGTTCAAACAGCATTGACTACAGTAAAACAAATGCTATAACAACATTCATTCTTTGAATCAAGGGTGATCATAAATTTTCAATTTTGAAAATTTCAGCCCCTGTTCTCATCCCCTGTTTTTCCAGCCCCTGTTTTGTTCCAATTTCAATTTTGGAACATGAATTTCCTCCCCCTTTTGGCATCATGGGGGCACCTGTACAAAACATGATCAACATAGCAAAATATTCAAAATAAAATTGCAAAAGTATATCACAGTATCCTAGAGATTATCCTAGAGCAGTGAGTATCAAGGCATGCTCCTATAAAAAACAGATTGAGCCTAATGGAGCCAATATCAAACAGATTAAAAACAGTCATTCAATCAGAAAAGTTAATATCTTCTTCTTCAGCGCCTCCTTCACTTTCATCTTCTAGATCATCCTTAAGAGATGCTAGCATCAGACCGACCCTTTCTTTGCAATTCTTCCAAGCTTTCTCGCTTTCAGAGGCTTGCTTGCAAATTTCTTTGTGAGATTGAATCATGATATCTGCCATGTTGGAAAATTCACCCAAAATCTCTTTGATGGATTTGACTGTTTTGGAAGATTCTGGTCTGCCTTCATAGTCACTATCCGATGCAGTAGATTTTCGCCCTTTGGTTTCCTTAGTTGCTCCTCCTCCTCTGATTGAAGACACCTTGTTTTCTACAGCCTCATTTAACAAATCAACTTTAAAGTACTCAAATATTCTAGTTAAAAACATACCATAAGGCAGGTTAGCCTTTCTGGTGCTTCTAACAGAATTCCACATGTGCCTAATCATAATATAACCAAAGGATATAGGAGTAGAGGTAACCAAAGAAAATAAGATGAGACAGTCAGAAAATGTTACTCGGTTGTGTGAGCCGCTTTGGAGAGTCAGAATATGAGTGATGATGCGGTGAAGCAGGGAATTAACCGGTCCTAGAGCTTTGTGTGTTGGAATGGTGCCATGCAACCCAGAAAGGTTCTCGCAAATGTGCTTGAGAACAGTCTTGTATGGGACGCCGACTTGTGTGTCCCATTTTTCCACCATGTATGCTCGCGGTCATTCATCCTTGAATCCAAGGGCCTCTCCAATTGTCTCAGCATCAAGGGCTATTTGAACCCTTTTGACATAGGAATGAAGGGTGCCGTCAATGAGCCGCATATTGGCATAAAACTCTCGAACAAGACCAGGGTAGACTGGTTTCTGGATGAGAAGCAGAGGCTTCCAGTTGAGGAGTTCAAACAGAGAGGAGATGTTGATACCCTTGTTGGTGAGATTTTCAAGGTTAACAAGATAGGTTGTGCACAAATGACGCTTCTCCATAACCTCTTTATGAAACTCAAAAGAGGTGCAAGAATTAAATCTGCTTGGATCAAAGTGGGAGTGAGTCTTGCCATACTTGTCTCTGAATTCCATGGATTCCAAGTTTGGAGGTTCAGTAGTGTCATTGAGTGCAAACCCCTGATTTTTCTGGGAGCTTTTTCCAGGAGTAGTCCGCTTCGGTGATGAGGGAGGAAGTGAAGGAATGGGAGAAGTATGAGATTCTTACTCTTCTTCTGTCACGGGAACACTTTTCTTCTTCCTTGAAGAAGTTTTTGTGGTAATGACCTTCCTTCTCATTGTGTCTGTGCGTTTTGATGGGGGTGAGGGCGATGGAGATGAAGTAGAATGAATGTGGATGTGAGTGTGAGTTTGGGGTGTTGATGGTTTTTGAGAAAGAAGAATTCTTTCACTCTTTCTTGGCGCGGTTTTCTTTTTCATGGTAATGGGGGAATGAAATATGAAAGGTTGGGGGTGATAACCGAATTGAGTGGGAGAGAAAGAGACAAGGTGGGTGAACACATTTAATGAGTTGTGGAAAGAGAATATGGAGAGAGTAATGACCATTAGTGGACGGTTAATGACCATAATGGGTGGTTATTATCCAAAAAATGATTTCCCCTTTTAACTTTTGAAATCTAAAACTGAAAAGTTGTTGCCTTAAATCAAGGGATTAGATGGAGAGAAGGATTTGATTTGACAATAACCACTTCCAAAAAGATTTGATGACACAAGAAGAAGATTCTTATTTGTAGAGAGATAACTGCCATAACTGTTAAGGTGGGGTCAAGGAATTTTTGGTGGGGCCCATAAAATTTTGAATTCTGCGTTGCCTCCCCCTTGACCATAGCTCTTCCATCATGCCATTATTTTTATCTCGTCCAAACCTACGAGCAAAACTGAACAGAGTCACAAATTCACAGATTTTCAATAAAATTTAAATCAAACATTCCCAAACTTTTTCTCAAACTACAGAATCTGTCTTCACAGAGGGATTTTGTAAAAATATCAGCAATTTGGTCTTCAGATTTTACAAATTGAATATCAATAGTTCCCTTTTGCACATGTTCTCTAATGAAATGATATTTAATTTCAATGTGCTTTGTTCTTGAGTGCAAAACAGGATTTTTTGAAATGTTTATAGCACTCATATTATCACAAAATAAGCTATACTATTGATTTTTAATTTGTAATCTTCTAATTGTGTTTTTAACCAAATTAATTGAGTGCAACATGCAGATGCGGAAATGTATTCTGCTTCAGCGGTGGATAAAGCTACTGTGGCTTGTTTCTTACTTGACCACATGTTGAGTGAGCTTCCAAGGAAGCAACACATTCCGGACGTGCTTCTTCTATCCACTATGTCTCCCACATAATCTGCATCACAAAACCCTACTGCACAAAATTCATCAGATTTAGGATACCACAAGCCATAATCACAAGTTCCCTTAATGTATCTAATGATGCGTTTAACAGCCGTAAGATGGGATTCTTTTGGTTGAGATTGAAATCTTGTAATAAATAAAGTAGTGTCGGTGGTACCCATTTGAAATTGATTTTCCAACAAGAAGGCACTAAGCCTTTCATACCAAGCTCTTGGAGCTTGTCTAAGACCATAAAGAGCCTTAGTTAGTTTGAAAACATGATTTGGAAACTCTTTTTGTTCAAAGCCGGGGGGTTGTGCCACATACACTTCTCTATCAATAAAGCCATTAAGGAAAGTACACTTAACATCCATTTGAAACATTTTGAAACCTTTATGAGCAGCATAGGCAAGAAGCAACCAAATTGCTTCTATTCTAGCTACCGGAGCAAAAGACTCATCAAAATCTATACCCTCTTCTTGATCGTAACCTTGGGCCACTAATCTAGCCTTGTTACGAACAACTTGTCCATCCTCACCAAGTTCATTTTTAAATACCCACTTAGTACCCGTTATCTTCTTACCATCCGGATAAGGTACTAATGTCCAAACCTCATTCTTGTCAAATTGAGCTAGCTTCTCTTGCATGGCCTTGATCCATGAAGGATCTTCAAGAGCTTGTTTGACATTGTTGGGCTCCATTTGTGACAAAAGAGCAAAGTTGTTAGGTTCGGTTTGCCTTTTGGTGGAGGATCTTGTTGTTACACCATGAGAGGGATCACCAATGATGAAGTCATGAGGATAACCTCTCATAGACTTCCATTCTCTAGGCTTTCGGACAGGTGTAGAATTTTGATGAACTTCTGGTGATCTCACTGTTTCAGTTGCTCGTGCCTGCTCAGGAGACAAAATGGAAGTATCTCCTCCAATCTGACGAGACAAAACTGGGCTGACAGATTCTTCATTTTGCACAGATTTGGGATTTTTTTTATTTGTTCCAGCCTCTTCACAATCTGAATCAATATCTTTCACGATACTGGGAATTAAGTTAGAATCACAAAAAGTAACATGTATGGATTCCTCTATTGTCCTATGCTCCTTGAGATAAACTCTATAGGCCTTGCTTTTGGTGGAATATCCAACAAACATTCCTTCATATGATTTTGGATCAAAGTTTCCAAGATTTTTCTTATTGTTGAGCACAAAACATTTGCATCCAAAAACATGAAAATACTTAAGATTTGGAGGGGTTTCTTTCCATAGCTCATATGGTGTTTTCTTTAACCCTTTTCTAATGATTGTTCTATTCAAAATATAACATGCTGTGTTCACAGCCTCAGCCCATAAGAATTTAGGAATTTCACTCTCACATAACATAGCCCTAGTCATTTCTTGAAGACTTCTATTCCTTCTTTCAACCACCCCATTTTGTTGGGGAGTTCTAGGACATGAAAAGTTATGAGAAATTCCTAAGTCATCACAAAATTTTTCAAAATCTTGATTTTCAAATTCTCTTCCATGATCACTTCTTAAATGGGCAATTTTTAAATCCTTTTCATTTTGAATTTTCTTACAAAGAGTGGAAAAGGCATGAAAAGCATCATTCTTTTGAGCAAGAAAAAGTACCCAACCAAATCTAGAGTAATCATCTACCACCACAAGACCATAATGTTTACCTCCTAAACTTTGAGTTCTAGTAGGACCAAAAAGAT
>NC_029785.2:121285561-121287267 GCF_000816755.2 Arachis ipaensis | reverse complement strand
TTTTGACTAGCTTAGAAATTTGATACATGCTAGCATGTCCCAACTTTCTATGCCAAAGCCATTTTTCAGATTCAAAAGATGTAAAGCATGTTACATTTTGTTCCTTTAAATCCTCAAGAGTTAATCCATACACATTGTTACATCTTTTAGCTTCAAGAAGAACATTCCCAGTTTTCTCACACACAACTAAACAAACAAATTTCTTAAAGATAACTTCAAAACCCAAATCACAAAGTTGACTAACACTAAGCAAATTATGTTTCAAGTCATGTACAAGGAGAACATCATTTATACAAGAAGAAAAGTTTTTACCAACTTTCCCAACAGCCACAATTTTTCCTTTTGCATCATCACCGAAAGTGACAAGCCCTCCATCATATTCATCAAGTTTTATGAAGAAGGTTATTTTTCCGGTCATATGCCTAGAGCATCCGCTATCCATATACCACATGTTTTCCTTCCTTTTGGATGCTAGGCACACCTACAAAACAAGCTCAAGTAACCTTAGGTATCCAAATCTTTTTGGATCCTTTTACGTTAAATCATCTTCTATGTCCTAAGCCATTGTAATCAAAAACAATTTTATAAACCTTGTCACCGACCATTCTTTCACCAAAAAAGTATTGAATGGGAAAGTGTCCATTCCGATTGCATAGTCTACAAAATCTTGGAGTTGCTGTTTTGTTAAAGTAGGTGGGATCTTGAAATCTTGTATCATTAGAAGATGAAGCAATATTTTCAAAATGTGAATTTTCAGATTTATGAAACCCCAACCCAGCCTTATCGTAAAGAGGTTTTTGACTAGCCAAGATGTGATTTAAACTTTCAGAACTTTGTGTAAATTTGGCCAAGTCTTCCTCAAGTCTTTTAACCTTTTTAAGCAACTCTTTATTTTGTTTAAAACAGTCCACATATGCAAGAACACAATGGTTACTTTCACAGCTCCTAACTTGGGCTCTTAACTGCTTATTCTCTTCAACAAGATCACAAGCAGTTTCGGCCTCCCTTACTTTTTCTTTAAGAAAACTATTTTCAGCTTTAAGAATGGTAATTTGTTGTTCAAGTTCTTGATTTTCCAACAGAAAACATCTTATTTTTTCAGAAAGGTGGTCTATCATAAGATGAACTTGGCTAAGTCTTCCTTAAGTCTTTTAACCTCTTTAAGCAACTCTTCATTTTGCTTAAAACAATCCACATATGCAAGAACAGAATGGTTACTTTCACAAATTCTAACTTGGGCTCTTAACTGCTTATTCTCTTCAACAAGGTCACAAGCAGTTTCGGCCTCTCTTACTTTTTCTTTTAAAAAACTGTTTTCAGCCTTAAGAATGGTGATTTGTTGTTCAAGTTCTTGATTTTCTAGCAAAAAACATCTTATTTTTTCAGAGAGGTGGTCTATCATAAGATGAAGATCTTCAGTATTAGGATTATGAAAGACTACCTGATCTATGTGGTCTGCCATGAGACATGTTTGTGACTTGGTCTCGGTTTCTTCATCATCATCATCAGAATCATTCTCCAAGTTTTCCCATGAGGCCATCAGTCCTTTCTTCTTTCTTCTTTTCGGCTTTTCTTCCTTCTTCAGCTTGGAACAGTCAGATTTGAAATGTCCCATTTCCTTGCAATTGTAGCAAGTTACTTTGCTAAGGTCTTTCTTCACTCTCCTTGTGCTGCTGCCTTTGCCTTTGAGCTTAGCCATTTTCCTG
>NC_029785.2:121280736-121281469 GCF_000816755.2 Arachis ipaensis | reverse complement strand
GCTGCTGCCTTTGCCTTTGAGCTTAGCCATTTTCCTGAATTTTTTTGCAAACAACACAAACTCATTTTCAGAAGAGTTATCACTGGATTCATCATCCAGAGGGTTAGTCATAGAAGAAAATGCAATTCCTTTCTTTTTTGTATCTTTTTTCAAATAGGTATTTTCAAAAGCAAGAAGATTTCCTCTCAAATCATCAAGTGTCATGGAGTCTAAGCTACTACTTTCAGAAATAATTAAAGCCTTTGTTTTCCACTCTTTTGTGAGACATCTCAGCACTCTTCTCACTAGCACAGATTCAGAATGTGTAATTCCCAGAGCATCTAAGCCAACAATGATGGAATTGAACCGTTCGAACAGTTCATCGATGGACTCTCCTTCCTTCATTGCAAATGTTTCATACTCTCTGTTTAGCATATCTGCCCGAGTCTTCTTGACAATAGTGGTTCCTTCATGGGTGATTTGCAATTTGTCCCAGATTTCCTTTGCCGTTGTGCATCTTGATACCCGTCGGTACTCCTCGAAGCTTATAGCACAGTTGAGCAGATTTATTGCCTTGGCATTTAACTCTACCTTCTTCCTATCTTCTTCTGTCCATCTTGCTTCAGGTTTGAGAGAAACAACTCCTTCGGCACTTGTAACAGTTGGATATTGTGGTCCTTCCAAGATAATTTTCCATAGTCTGTAATCCATTGCTTGTACAAATATCTTCATCCTCTCCTTCCAATAGGTATAA
>NC_029785.2:121265924-121279399 GCF_000816755.2 Arachis ipaensis | reverse complement strand
GCTGCTGCCTTTGCCTTTGAGCTTAGCCATTTTCCTGAATTTTTTTGCAAACAACACAAACTCATTTTCAGAAGAGTTATCACTGGATTCATCATCCAGAGGGTTAGTCATAGAAGAAAATGCAATTCCTTTCTTTTTTGTATCTTTTTTCAAATAGGTATTTTCAAAAGCAAGAAGATTTCCTCTCAAATTATCAAGTGTCATGGAGTCTAAGCTACTACTTTCAGAAATAATTAAAGCCTTTGTTTTCCACTCTTTTGTGAGACATCTCAGCACTCTTCTCACTAGCACAGATTCAGAATGTGTAATTCCCAGAGCATCTAAGCCAACAATGATGGAATTGAACCGTTCGAACAGTTCATCGATGGACTCTCCTTCCTTCATTGCAAATGTTTCATACTCTCTGTTTAGCATATCTGCCCGAGTCTTCTTGACAATAGTGGTTCCTTCATGGGTGATTTGCAATTTGTCCCAGATTTCCTTTGCCGTTGTGCATCTTGATACCCGTCGGTACTCCTCGAAGCTTATATCACAGTTGAGCAGATTTATTGCTTTGGCATTTAACTCTATCTTCTTCCTATCTTCTTCTGTCCATCTTGCTTCAGGTTTGAGAGAGACCACTCCTTCGGCACTTGTAACAGTTGGATATTGTGGTCCTTCCAAGATAATTTTCCATAGTCTGTAATCCATTGCTTGTACAAATATCTTCATCCTCTCCTTCCAATAGGTGTAATTCTTCCCATTGAAAAGAGGAGGTCTATTGCTTGATTGACCTTCAGTTAGATTATATGACACCACATTTGCGCCACTGTTTTCGGCCATGAGGATCTTTACTCCAAGCTGCAAAGCTTGATCTCTTTGAGACCAAGCTCTGATACCAATTGATGGTTTCAGTGGCTAAGAGAAGGGGGGGTTGAATCTTAGCCCCCTTTTTTTGGTTGCTAACACTTGCTGAACTCAGAGGAGACTTTTCTGTTTTGGCTCGTCTCTGGACACGAGACTTTTTCTTTTATCTCGTCCCTAGCCACGAGACTTTTAGTTTTGTCTCGTCACTTGGCACGAGACATTTTTCGTTTTTTCTCCTGTGCAGTAGAAGACAGAAATGGAGTAGAAGAGAAGAGAAATTACACCCAGATATATCCTGGTTCAGCTGCTAAGTGCAGTGCAGCCTACATCCAGTCTCCATCACAACAATGATGAAATTTCACTATAATCAACTTGATTACAAACTGTAAAGTGCTAACCCAACTTACAAGGGGATTCCCACAGAATCATGAAACACAACATAGATGAACAAAGGAACTCTAAGACATCTATGGCTTTTCTTTTAATTTTGCACTCTCTGCCTTTTTCCGCTCTATGGCTTTTTCATTACAAATCTCACTGTTTGCCTTTTTCCATGAGACTTAAGACATGACAAAATTAAACAGAAAAATACAAAATCCCTGTGGTGGTTAAACAGAATCAAAGACAAGCCATGCTTCAAGAATCTCCTCCATGCTGGCCGAATCTTCAACGTCCATTTTTGAGCATGAAAGGCTCAAGATACTTCACCAAATCTAACCAAATATGGTGAATATCTCAGCCACAGCTCATTTTTATTTTAGTATATTTTCTTGCCATCATCAGCTTGATGGTCTTGATACATGCAACTTCTTCCTTTTCTTGGTTGATGAGCATAGCGTCCATAGCTTCCTGGACAAGGACCGAAGGAAGAAGAAGAAAGAGATGAGAGAGAATGTGAAGTTAAAGTAAAAGCAATTAAATGAAATTGAAAATATTGATAGATTGCTTTTACTTCCCTTGCTTTGAGTAGCGTATAGCATTAATCATAATGATTCCCATAAAATCAAAGTCAAGTTCTCTCTCATGTTTCCAATGCTAACATATTAGGATTTGAAATCCATTCTTAACAAGAGATGGAATCCGTTGAAAAGCATGAAGTCATTTAGCTTTCATTTAAACTTGGTTTCTGACCAAGCTTGGAAACTTTCATCAAAATAATGTTGGGCTTGGTAGCATTAAGATTTAATCTGGCCCAAATGATAACATTTGCTTTCCTGATGAATATTGGATTCGGATCATGCATGGAAACATTCATCAAAATTCAAGTTGGGCTTGGTAGCAATAAAGCTTAATCTGACCTAATAAAATTTTGATTCCTTCAGACTAATTGGGCTTTTGAGTTCTGGCCCAATTGATTACAACAATTCAGCCACATAATATAGGGAACATATAGCAAGGTCTGATTGTGTATTTTAATTTGGGCTTGCTGCAGTTTCTATTTTTTCGGCCCAAATTAAAACCTGCACAACAAAATTATCAATTAAGCAAATGTGAATTAAGATTAAATTAATAATTTTGTATTTAAATATTTCAATAATGTTTGTTCATCATCAAAATTAAATAAGAGTTTTCCAAAATCATCAAACTCCCCCTTGATGACAAACATTATCAAAATTGAAATGGAAAGAAATTTAAAGATTGAGTAAAAAGTACTCCCTTTGATTTTGAATTTCTCCCCCTTTCTAAATGTCACATTGCTCCCCCTTGATGTGTGCTTATTTTACCAAGGGAAACATTAACCTGTAACATTTGAATCAAGCTTCAAGTAACAATGTTATTTAGCATATTTTATGATGCTAAATGCTTGATTTATGAGCAATTTTAATTAATATTCAAAACTCATTTGATATCATAACTGATTTACTGCTCAAACATAGACAAAAATCTATCCAAATATTTTCCAAATATTTCTTGTTAGTATATCAGAGCAAAAAATGATGGAAAAAATATTTGAAGTACACATGATCAAAACAAGGCAGTTTACACAATTTAAAGGAACTGCCAAAAATAAGTTTTCAAACCAACAAGTCTATCCAAATATGCTTATCCAAGAACCCTAATTCATTGACATCTATGACCCCACTCACAATGTCACCATACACATGCTCAAATTCCTGCAATGCAGGAATAGAACACTTCTTCCCTAACCTGGAAACGACGCCGGCGATGCAGTTCAACTCGTCGAGCTTCTCGGCGAGAGCAAGGTCGAGGAGATAGGAATGGTCGGAGGAAACGAGGCTCCTAACAGCTTCAGAGGTCAAGATCTCATTCATGAGCCTCGAGATCTCAGAATCCGAAAGGGATTTGTGAAGGTGAACCGTTTTGGACATGACATTGACTACTTCAAAAGAAAGAATATCAATGGTTACCTTATCGTTGTTCTTGATGGTGCTGTTATGTTGCTGCTGCTTCCTCTTTCCGAAGAAGTTTCTAGAAGAAGCGCGTGCTTGAGGTTGGAACTGACTTGGTTACCCATCTTCACAAACCAGGCCTCTGCAATCATGCTTCCTCCTCTAAAATTGGTCTTCACTGAATTAATATTTACCAAGTGTTTTTTATCTTTTCTTCATTGACATGGTTCTCATCATTGACAATGAATTGTGGTCTTAGAAACATTGAAATTAGGGAAAATTAACCAGTTTAAGAGACTAGCATCAACTGCAACTTGAGGCAACAGAGGTTTAGACTGAAGGACACTTGATTTCATGCTGAAACAAGGTGAAAAATTCGAGTGAGCTTCAGTGGTGGTTGGAACGTTCTCCTTCCTCCTGTGCTTACTTCATGGAACTTTTGCTTTGATTGCTTTCCACTGAGTTAGGTTCTCTACAGGGCTCAGAACAGAATGCATGTTTGTGCTTCTGTCTCTTCCACTCGCATCAATTGGCATCTGATTCCTTGTCCTGTCTTTGGCCGCAGAAGAGTTGGACGAATCGGACAACTCCTTCTGTCTGTTGTTTTCACCATATGCTCACAATCATATCCATCATCAAACTCTTCATCATCCTCATAGTCATCGATGTCAAATTCCTCATAGTCTACATCTTCCTCCTCGCTGATATCTTCGCTGCAGTTATAATATCTGTAATTTGGAGGGTATGTCACTGTTAAGGATGCATATCCTTCTCCAGAGACGGAAGGTGAATTCGAGTTCTTCTTTGCTGGTTCTGCAGCATTGTTTTGGTGTTCTTCTTCCTCGTTATCTAGTACCTTATAAGCTGTGGGATCAGGCTCATATATCTAAACATTCAGATAAAATGTAACTTTCTTCTTCTTCTTGCTTTTGACATTATTCTGCTCCTTACATTCATCTCTTTTTCTAACAAATAAATAAGTGAATTCGTTGATGAGTAAATAAACAATCTAGTCTAGTGTATGCAAGAAAGAGTAAGGGGTGGACTAATTTACGAACATTTTTAATGGACAAATGTGGAGAGAGGACCAAAGCGGTGTCGTTTTTGGAGAGTGTGAAGAGGGATGTAAGGTTGGTAGCTAGAATTTCTGAACGGCAGATGAAATCGGTGTAGGAGAGGTGGCGGCTGGTGGCAGAGTCGATGAGAGCGGTGACGGAGTCAGACCAAGGTGAGTTGCGACGGAGAGAGAGAACGTATGATGGCCGCAAGGACTAATTTGTTCATTAAAAATTTGTTCTCCATCCACATCAATAACCAAAACGGACACATGACACTCTACCCTTCCAGGTCAGCATGTTCCGTTACCGTTTTGAACCCCAACTCGACGGAGGGATCTAATTGTCACGCATTTTATAAGGTGAGGAATTTAAATATATTTTTAAATTTTGAGGGACGAAAATGTCTACGTTTAAAAAGGTCAGGGACCTATTTATCTTTTACTCTAAATAATATAATTATAGAACTAATGGATGTTTATCAACCCATAAAAAAACCTTTAACTTGTAATTCCATATACAATATTCACACAAGTCAATAATAATATAATAATATCATCGTTGTCATCATCATGTAGTGTCCATCGTCCTTTTTTCACTCTCCATTCTTTACATGTGCTCTTGAAGGGACACAAAGGTAATTTTCTATTTACCCTACTAATAACCATGGTGTATGTTTGTGTTGTCAAAAGGGTAGTGTGACAAGTTTTTAGAAAGAGAGTAATTGAAGAGACAAGATTTGACATGTTTAATTTTGGGTGCACATATTTTTAGTGAGTTTAATTTTGATGTATTGACAGTATAAAATGTGTTTTATACAGTCGTGTAATTATATTTGATCTTTTTGATGACAATTCACATCGTCTATAAAAAGTAATTATTTTTGTTAATGTAGTGTTACGTCATTAGATGTAAATATAAAATTATTTTACATTAACATTACATTAAAATTAAATTTATTTTTAATTTCCCGTTATAACAAAAAGTAACATTTTTTATTACAATTTTCATTCTTAAAAAAAAATCAATTCTCCCAAAATATATATTCTCTCTTCTGCACCATAAAAATGGCAGTATTACAAATGATATTTTGACATCAATATTTTTTAAACAATTAAATGAGCATACATTCAAAAAGTCAAAAAATAAAAAAAATCATACAAGGTCCAATATTATCTTTAATAATTAATTAACATAAATATAATTAGCCTATTTAATCAATACATCATTTACATGTTACATAAGATAAAATATACTACATTTTACTTGTAACATATCAAATCTTGTCTCTTCAATTACTCTCTTTCTAAACACTCATCACACTACCCTTTTGACAACACAAACATACACATGTTGAAGAATCTTTCTTTCTACATCATAGAATTCACCAATAACCATTCCATTGTTTTTTCACATTATTATTCTAACGAATTCTTCTACTTTTTTTCTTGTTCTTACAACACACTTAGACTCTCTCAAGAAACGCAAATGTCGTAACCCTAATTCGATCAACTTTTTATCTTGTCTTGATGAACACAATAAGATCATGTTGTACACATATTTTGCTTCTTTATGACCCTTTTTAGCTGCCATATCCAAAAGTCTAAGACCTTCTGCATTTTCATTCCCTAAGCATTCTCGCAACCCTTCTCTATACAAGCTCTTTGTGTTTTGATTCTCCTTGCAACGCTTCAAGAATAACAATTCTTTATCGTTAAAAGACTTTGGGATGAAAGAGTTTGTCCAGAGAGACTCGTCGAAAAACATAATTGTCTTCCGCAGCTTCAAGAAGATCTTTGCAACTCTTCTTTACGTTGTGGAGGTCAATGAATGAATGAGAGGCTACACTTGCAACTATCTTTACTAATAAATTTTTTGGGAACAATTTTATGGTTGAAGAAGAAGATGATCTACTCTTTTTAAACATTGGTCTTTGCATGTTCTTGTTTATGCTCCTCATTATTTTGAGGTTGTGTGTTTTGAAATTTGTGTTGTGTTCTATTTATAGTAGATGATATAATTATTATTCTTAGAAGTTAAGGTTATGATTTATTTAAAGATAGAATGGTTTCAAAAGGGATTAGAAAAATTGGACAATATCAGAAAAGATTTTTGAGAATATTATGCAAAATAGGAAAGTGATTCTTCCAAATTTTTCTGTTAATTAATTAAAGATATCAAATTATATTGGTAATAACGATATAATACGTCGGTTAGTTGAGGGGGAAAACAATATTTTTTTCCTAGTCAAACTACTCGAGTTAAATTAATTTAAACCACATATTTTATAATTGGTTTTGTGAAAGAGTTTATAAACAATTCAGTCGATTATCTTTTACGATTTATCTTGAATGAACCATATAAGTGCAGAAAATTAAATAAAGAAATATACTAACGAAAGCTAACTTTACTAGAATGAAAGAAACTAAGGAAAGAAAAACCCTATATCATTTTTCGCTATCCACATCCTAATCTAAACTAATCAAAATCTGTAATCTCATTCAAACTAATCAAAACATAATTCCCACAAAAATAATATATTTGTTTGGATTTAATTTGATCTTAATTTTTAATAAACGACGCTTATTCGATTGAATTTTTTTATATAATTTTTAAAATAATCTAATTTGAAGAACTCTATAATTATATTATATATACCAAAATCTATTACATTCTATTATATATATCTAATTTTACAACCAAAATGTGTTACATGTCATTTTCTTAGCAATTGAAATCAACTTTTTTCTTCCAAAATTAAAAAGTTCTACCTTTCTTCCTACTAATTTTACAACCAAAATGTGCCACATGTCACTCCCTTATTATAATTAAAATCAAATCTTTTTCTCCAAAATTAAAGAGTTCTTCCCTCATCCCTACTAATTTTACAACCAAAATGTACCACATGTCATTCCCTCATTGCAATTGAAATCAAATCTTTTCCTTCAAAATTAAAGAGTTCTCCCTTCTTCCATCTTCCTTTATTTATCCCTCACATTCCTTCAACTACTCTATCTCTTTTATATATCATTATCAACGACTAATTATAAATTTAACAATAAAAATGTGCAACATGACATTCTTTAATTATATTAAAATTAAAATTAAAATATTAAAATTGAAATTAAAATACAGCTATATTATATATTATTATCTAATTTAATAACCAAATGTGTCATATGACATTCTCTTATTCAAATTGAGAAAAAATATTTTCTTCCAAAATTAATAAACTCCCTTTTTAAATTCTCTCATCTATTTCTCTTCCTTTTCTATTTCTATCTACTCTTCCCACTCTATATATAATTTATAATTTATATTTTATACTAGTAATTTGACAAATCAAAATGTGACACCAGATATTTTATTATAATTAAAATAAAATTTTTTCTTTCAAAATTAACAAACTCTCTCTCTCTTCATCTTTATCTTTCTCTCTCTTTTCTCCTATTCTCTATTTTTTCTATCTTTTTGTTCTAAAAAAATAAAATTAACAAAATAATATAATTCAAATAAAAAATATTATTATTATATACATATTTTCTTAATTTTAAATTTTCACTGCTTATCTTTCTAATCTATATTTTCATTTCTCTTCTTTCAAAAATTTATTAAATATAATTTGAAGAGAATACTAATATTATGATTAAAAGTTAAAATCAAGATTCAATTGTTTAAAAAAAATTTAATTTTGAGTTAATTTTATAACTATCAATATAATTTTTTTCATGCTAATATCTAATTATATTTTTATATACATAGAAAGAAAATAAATATTATTTTTAAATATCAAGCATAAAAATTAATTATTTCTATTTGTGCAACAAACTTAACACCTAATCAAAAGTATACAAGTTAAATCGTTTCAAATTTTTTATAACGAATATTAAAATTAATTATTAGTAATAAATCAAACTCTTTAACATGAAAATAATAACTAAAAATCTTATTATTTGATTTTTTTTATCTACGAAGACCCTAGTCTTCTTAGCCGATGGAAACTTTTGTCCCCTACGATTTTTTTGTAAAAATAGTTTAATTCTATAAATTTTTTGTGCTATAATCTATAATAATTAATTTTAGTGTATAAAAAATATTTTTATAAAACAATATTTTTATAAAACATAATTTATTTTAATTTTGATGCTATTTCTTTTGTCGTGAACCGCATAAACCATCTTTTTTTCAAGAGTAAAATCCCTTTTCGGTCCCTAACCATTTACGAAATTGACCTGGCGCCCTCTCACCGTTGGTAATTAACAACGCGGTCCTTAACCATTCTCTCCGTGTGACCAAAAGGACCCTCTTACCGGTACTTCCGGTTAAGAAGGTCCTTTCGGTCACACGGAGAGAATGGATAAGGACCGTGTTGTTATTTTCTAATGGTGAGGGGACAGGGAGGGATTTTACTTAAAATTGAAAAATAAATAAAAAAAGTATTATTTTAAGTTTTGCATCTAATGCATTCTGCCCTATTTTACATGTGAACGGAGAGCAAACAACGTTAAAGTTAATAGATAGTACGAAATCATTAACAACGAGACTTAACACAAAATTGATAATTATTTGAGTTGATTAAGCATTATTATGTCTTGGATTTAGGGTTTTAAGAACGACATGTATGTTCTATATTGTTTAACCTAAAAAAAAAAGTTAGTTCAAGATTATTATTCTATACACTTTTTTCTAAAAAAAATTAAACTGCTTTTCTTATAAGTGGAATTAAATTCATCAACCATAATTTCAATAGTAGGATTACACGTAGAGACTAAATATTCTTTTTAGATTTTTAGAAGTGATATTTATTTCATTCAAATGTTCGTGATATGACGAATTAATTTTAATTTAATTTTACGTATTTTAATTTTGTTTATTTAGTTACTAATTTGAATTTTATGTGAGAGGATTTAGAATTTTCTTTATTTAACCTAAAGTTGAGTGAGTTTCTTCGATTTAATTTTCAAACCAGTAAACAAATTATATTGAGGTATTTCTTTTTTGTTGCATAAAAAAATTGAATACAAAGAGAATCAGTTGATTTTTTATTCAATTTCTTGATGCAACAAGAAAGAAATACCTCAATCTAATTTGTTCACTGGTTTTGAAAATTAAATCGAAAAAAGTCACTCAACTTTAGGTTAAATAAAGAAAATTCTAAATCCTCTGACATAAAATTCAAATTAGTAACTAAATAAACAAAATTAAAATACGTAAAAATAAATTAAAATTAATTCGTCATATCACGAACATTTGAATGAAACAAATATCACTTCTAAAAATCTAAAAAGAATATTTAGTCTCTACGTATAACCCTACTATTAAAATATTTAGTCCCTATCCATTTATAAAATTTTCCATTGAAAATTTTCGAGAGTCCGATTTGGCGGGAAAATAGAAGGCAGAGAGAGAGAGAGGCCATCTTTGAATAGCTGAATCTGAATCCGCAGCTCTTTCTCAAGGAAATTCGCAACACCCTCGACAATGTCGTCGACGAAGCCTTCGATTTCTTCCACCGGTAAGTAACATCCACACACTCTCCCTTCTCTCTCTCCGCTTTCAATTCTGATATATCATCTTCTGTTTTATGAATTCAGAGAGGCATCGACTAAGTTGAACTATGAAGGCTCCATACAAAGATCTGAGGATCTGAAAAAGGTAATTCATTTGCTGAATTGAACGGAATTCTTGCTAGTTAGGGTTACTTTTGTTGTGATAATGGAAATTTTGGAGTATGATAGAGTTGGTAGCTAGAGTATGCTAAGTGTGATTTATGCGATTGGTTTGGTGTTTGTGAAAAAGGGAGTTGATTGCGTTTGGAAGAGGATCCAATCTGTTCTGGACAATCGCTTAGCTATTTGGGAAAAATATTGTCTTCTTCACTGTTTTGCTGTTCCCCAAGGCCTTCATATGCCAAACACTGTATGGTTTCTCTCTCTTTCATTACATTTAATTACTAGGAATTATTGCGAGATATCCATGTCCAGAAAGAAGGATTATTAGGATCTATCATAAGGCATTATTATGCAAGCTAGACATTCAATCAGGTTCTGTCACAGACGAAAACTTATAACTTTCACACTCATCACTTCAAAAAGAAACCTCACTTTTATCTATGTGGCAACATTCTATTTGATGTCAGAGTAAAAATTAGTTCTGTTAACCTGCTACTGCTATGAATAGGCGGTGTGTGTGTGTGTGTGTGAAGTTTTTCTATTATGGGAGTTCTACTCTGTTTGTCATTTGATTCACATTGATACTAGTGCTGTCAGGTGGGAAAGGAATTTGATGAAGTCTTGAATCATGAAATTCAAATATTAGAAAAGCAATCTACTGTCAATGCTCACTATATCAATGAGCGATACAATTATATGAGCAAAACAATTTCCATGTGTTATTTCAGGGTAACTCGAGCTTCTCTTTATCTTTATATTCATTTTTGGACAGCAAGTACTAAACTTAACCATTAGAGACTAACTGTGAAATGCATGCTTCCATTTGGATTAAGTTAAAGGGTACTTCATTTTGTACCTTTATCTATATATGCTATACCTGCATGCAAATGGGCGTTGAATTCTTTGGATATGCATGGCTTAGTTAGCATTTAATTGGTTCAACTGTATGGACTCTTGAAATATATTAAAAATATATATGATTTTTTTTCTATCCAATTGCATAGGCAGTCAAATAATGCACACTTAGGAAATAGTTTCTTTTGATTCCGTGGTTTATTCTTCTTAAATGACTTGCATAATACATATTAGTGTTTTACATGTAGAAGATCAAAGTTTGTGAGATTGAGGGATTGCCAATAGACTAAAATGTGTTTATAGCTTCTCCTAACCTGATCAAGCATGGTGGGGCTACAGATTTAATATGGTTTAGGGTGTCAAGCCCATGAACCCCAAGGGCGAAGCTTACCAAATAATGCTATCAACTTTTTTCCTGCATGATAATGATGATGATTATTGCTATTTCTATTTTTGTATGAAAATAAGCAGGAAGAATTTTGTACTTTATGATGGAAATAATTGTCAAGGTTTGAGCTGATATTAAATGAAGTTTTGTAGTTGACTGATCTATAAATAGGTTATTGTTTCCCATAGAGATTGTGACAACTGCAGCTGAACTTGGGATAAAAATAATAAAGCTAAACGCTACCACAGTTGAAGAATCTGAACAAATGAAAACAAAAGTGGTTTACAACCCAGAGCTGAATCTGTCTTCTATAAAACCTGGCAAGGTTAACCTAAAATATTCCTTGTATTTTCCTTGCTACTTGCTTTAGGCAAGTTGAAATGTTGCATTCCAAACTTCATACTGATTAATTTCTTTTTGTAGATCTCTCGAATATGAATCTAGATGACCTTAAAAAATTTGCAAATATTATGAAGAGTAAATGAAATTATGTGTTTTTCATCAGATCAGTCTTGTTGGAAAAGCTATTTTATTGATCCCTACTCTTTCTTTGTACTAGTTAGTTGGAATTTACCTTTGCAATACTAGGATTATTGTGAGCAATTCTGTGATACTTGAAATTAGGTTAAAAAATGAAATTACAAAGTTAAACATGTGTGACCAAGTGTCTATATATTGGAAATGTTGATTCCTTAACGATGGTACGAAGAAAACTATATTCATTTCAGAAAATTTATTTCTTTTTCTTAAACTAAATGCATTCAATTTAGCTTGACCTTGTTATTGCTTTATAAAATGGTATAATCGTTTCGCTGTTAGCATTTTTATTCTATTTGTAGTCCAATTTGTTAATATAAAAATTAGTTTAGATGGTATGATCATTATTAAGGGTTAACCACAAAAAATTTCTCTGAATTATTCAAACGCGGATAAAAATGCACCTGAATTTTACTATTGATAAAAATGCCTTTAAATAATTTAAAAACGCGACAAAAATGTTTAACAGTTTCAAAAAATGCCTTAGAGATTGAATTTGATGTGATTTTTTTCAAGTATAATTAAAAAAATGAGATATTATTATTCTTAAAATTTTGTAATTTTTTTTAAGTATATATATTTTTTGTGATTTTTTAAAATTATTATTAGTTAACAAAAAAATTACAAAAAAATATATACTTAATAAAAAATTACCAAATTTTAAGCATAATAATATCTTATTTTTTTAATCATGCTTACAAAAATTGTATCAAAATTCAATCTCTAATGTATTTTTTGAGAAATACATATTTAATGTTAGATAATCTTGCAAAAAAAAATTCATATTAAATATGTATTTTTCAAAAAATACATTAGAAATTGAATTTTGATGTGATTTTTTGCAAGCATGACTAGAAAAATGAGATATTATTATTATTCTTAAATTTGGTGATTTTTTGTTAAGTATATATTATTTGTGATTTTTTAAAAGTATTATTGATTGTTAACAAAAAAATTATAAAAAAATATATACTTAACGAAAAATCACCAAATTTTAAGTATAATAATATCTTATTTTTATAATCATGCTTGTAAAAATTTGCATCAAAATTCAATCTCTAAGGTATTTTTTAAAAATATATATTTTATTGTTGAGTATTTTTGTTGTATTTTAAAATTATTTGAAGGCATTTTTGTTGATAGTAAAATTCGAATGTATTTTTGTCAATGTTTAAATTATTTGAGGAAATTTTTAGTGATTAACCTTAATTATTAATTAATTATATTGATAGTTGGTTTGTTCTTTCGCTGTTTATGAAAATTTATAAAATTTGGGTCTCCAATTCTAATCATCACAACAAACAGACACATTCTGATTTTATTTGACTTGGTGATTCAAGAATTGGAAGTCTCAAATTAAATTAAAAAATATGATTAGAGGAATGATAGGGAGCTAGCAATTTTGGTATTTTGTAACCATCAATTGGCCATCAATAGTGTTTTTAGTGGTGTGAGATTACATCTAATGGTGAAAAATCATTCACTTTTATTTTGATGGTTAAGTGCTGTCCAAAAAACACAAAAATTATTGGTCCCCTAGACTTTTCCATATGATAATGACTAAAAGTACATAAATTAATAATTTTTACAAAATATCTAACACGTGGTATCAGAACTGCCTTGCCATTTTAAAATTAAATTATTGTGTATTATTTTGGTTAATTATTTAAAAAAAATGCACAGTATAAATTTTA
This sequence comes from Arachis ipaensis, assembly GCF_000816755.2. Lineage (NCBI taxonomy): Eukaryota > Viridiplantae > Streptophyta > Magnoliopsida > Fabales > Fabaceae > Arachis > Arachis ipaensis. Next base: position 121,266,001 of record NC_029785.2, on the reverse strand, counting down.
GAATGATAATTTTTGTAAATTTATAAAATAAAAAAATTATTGAAGTTAAAATTAATACAATAGAAAAAGAGGAAATA
>NC_029785.2:121233845-121265845 GCF_000816755.2 Arachis ipaensis | reverse complement strand
ATTCTTCATATTTTCATAATTTTCCAAAATTTTTATATATTTCTGATTCTTGAAAACGACTTTTTTTTTTTTTTTTTCACGTATTGAAGAACGTTTACGTGAACGTGTTTGGTTTCATTGTTTCAAATTTCAATGGGTGTTGTTTGTTTATTTTATTATATTGAATGCTTGGCCCCATTGTTAGGCTTTTTTACCTAAATGCGCATGTGAAACACTTTAATTTCCAAAATGCACATGGATTGAAATCTTTCTGAAAATGCGCAGCTCCATTTTTTGACCGGCGTCCGCGAAATGAATTTTCATATCATTTCAAGCCAGGTGTCCATAAAATGGGCCAACCATATCAGGTGCAGCTCCCACAAAATGGCTACCCCTATTTTTTTGGTGACAGTAACGAAATGAAAGAAATAACTCAGAGACACCAGGCGCGAAATGGGGGCACTGTGGAGGTGAGGACACTCCCATATTCACTCTATGGTATAGTCATAATTTGATGTAGAAAAGTGGATATTATTGCCCTTATATTAAAAAAGATTTTGTTTAAAATGTTATCTCTAGGTTACTTGTGTTTGTGTGTGTTGCAGAATTATCTGGATAGTTGACCATAATTATCTGGACGTACTTAGGAGTAAAAATTTTCTGATTATGTGTTGGTTTGAATTAGCTTATTTGAGTTAAAAAAGTACTTTTTATAAAAAAAAAATAAAATACTTTAAGTTTTAAACACATTTTGATACATCTTTTAAGAATAAGTATTTTTATTAAAAAAACAAATTCTTTGCTTTTTTCTAAAAGCAAGTAATACCTTGCTTTTAAAAAAAAAATAGAAACAAAAGACGTTTTTAATATTTGAAAACTCTTTTTAAAAAGTCTACCCAAATGTAAAATATATAACTTTTATCTATAAAAAATGATTTTCTTAAAAAAGATAAAAGAATAAATACTTTTTTTTTAAAGCCAATTCAAACTAGTCCTATGATGATTTTTTTGCAGGTCAATTGTATGATTTAGTTGTTGCTCATTATTGATCTGATATTATGCCACTACTTTCTTATAAAATTGTTTTATGGGATATCATCATAGACAGACAATCCATAAGAACTCAGAAAAGCTACTTTGGAATATTGTAATTTTGATGCTAATGAGCTTGCAACTTATTACCTCTTATAGAAGTGACACATTTTTCTTATTATCATGGTAGAAGAGATTGTGGGTTCATTCATATAATTGCATTTTATATTTGCTAGTTCATGCACCTTCACTTAGTGAAATTCTTGCAACCTTACAACCAAAAGTTATTCCTTCTACTTGTACAGTTTCGGATAAGCTGCTTAACTTTTATGCTGCTATATGTTTTGTGGGTATTGTCGATTCATATTACTTACCATTCAAGGGCAGCAAAGTTAATTAAGATATAGTTGAAAATCTAAGGTAGATAATATATTGTTGACAAATTTGATAATAACATTTAGTGCACAAAGAATGCTTTCTCAATTAAGTACTTTGTATTGGATTCAATCTATGTTCTTATTAGCAACTAAGTATTAACATTGTACAATATTAAGCTGGCAAACAATCAGTGCCCCCATTTCGCGCCTGGTGTTCCTAGAGTTGTTTCTTCCATTTCGCTACTGCCGGCCAAGAAATGGAGCTGCGCATTTTCAGAAAGATTTCAATCCATGCGCATTGTGGGAATTAAAGTGTTTCACATGCGCATTTAGGTAAAAAAGCCCCATTGTTACCTTTTTTTTTCAATCCATGCGCGTTTTGGGAATTAAAGTGTTTCACATGCGCATTTAGGTAAAAAAGCCCCCATTGTTACCTTTTTTTTTTCACGCTGTATCGTTGGGTTTACAGTTTAAAAAAAAAAAACTCAAACTTATTATAAATTACAAAATTTGTTTGGAGTGAGTGTTGAACTTGAATATTCCATTTTTTACCAAAACACTTTAGCCACCAGACCACTTTTGAATTTTTTTAATATAATGTGTCACTGATTATATTTATGCGATAACAGTGGTTATATTTGTATGCAACATCAATTTTTTCGCTGCATATCATATTGTGATTAATACATAATTTATTGAGGAGTAGACACAGCATCCTTGGTAATAATTATATTTAAAGAAATCATATAAATGTTAAGAGTAGTGCTAGGGAGCCAATGGCCTAAACGTACAATGTGTACAATGGGCTAAATCTTTGGTTTATGAATAAAATGAACATCACCTATACACGTACAATGTGTACAATGGGCTAAATCTTTAGTTTATGAATAAAATGAACATCACCTATACTATCCAGGGATAACCATCCGGATACCAGGGATAATAAACATCTCATGTTATAAAAAAGCTAATTTTGGGTTCACCAAAATTCGAACTCTTGACCTTCCGGATCTGGAACTCTAATACCATGTCCTGAAACCACTCATCCCAAAAGTGTAACCTGACAGGATAATGTAACACTAATAACCATATTTCTAATACTTTCTAAACCTTCATTGTACACATTGTACGCTTAGGTCATTGGCTCCCTATACTTTCTCAAATGTTAATATGATATATTTATAATTATTGTAAATGATATAGTAAACTTATCCATAGAAATTTATTATGTTATTCACATATAATTAAGTTAAAATTTTATATTTTAATTATCCCACAGGTATTAAGAAGTAGTATTTTATTTTCTAGTTTTAATATTTTAGCCAATATAGTGAATATTATGTGTTAAAGTCTTTATTCACATATAGATTTTAATGACTATCATTCATATTTATTTTGATATGACTTGTATTAGCATGTATTATGATAAGTTATGGATACTGATGTGCCTATTTAAAGTTGAGTAATGTTAGCATGATTTATTATTTGCAACTGTAACAATATCTGAAATTGTATCTTATATTCAATTGTTAAGTGGTGTCAACTATAAGGAGTGAAAAGATAAGATTCTCTTTAACTTAGGGTGTGCAGACCTGGACTATACTCTTTGTAGGAAAGAGCCTCCTGCACTCACTGATGCTAGTACTCAAGCCGAGGTAACATTATACAAGCGGTGGGAGAAATTCAACCGTTTAAGTATGATGTTCATTAAGTCTCGTATCTCAACTAGTATCCGTGGTTCAATTCCTGATTGCGAAAATGTCAAGAATTACATGAAGGCTATTGTTGAGTTAAGAAATTAACTAAATTAAATTGATGATGGCAAATATTATTTTTTAGTGGGCTAATCACCCAATTAGTTTTGATTATTTTTGATTAAGTTATGCAGGCCATAATTAGCAAACATAGTAGCAGCAGGTGGGCTGTCTAAACAAAGGAAGCCCAAAGAAATCAAAGTAAGAAATTCAGCTGGGTCAATTGGATCAAAGCCAACCTAAGCCCAATGTAATTCTTTCAAGCTAATCTCTCCAAGTGCTTGCCTCCAAAGCAAGGTTCCTTTTTCAATTTGGACAGAACTCAAAGAAGAGAGAGAATGCTTCGTTCCTAAGTCAATCATCGAAGAAGAAAGAAAGAGAAGGGTTAAGCAAAAATGTTGAGGTCTAATCACCCAAATCAAACCATATCAAGCTAAGACAGAGGCTAAAGGTGATTCATTTTCTTTTACATGCATCTTACTTTTTTCCCTCCTTCTCCAACTCTCTGCTACTTCATTTTGAGATATATGAAAAAAATAATTTCTGAGACACACTGCTGTGAATCAAAGGCCAAGATCGTTTTTTGGGGACTAAGTAGTATCTCAAGGGTTCAGATGTGGGATTGCCATTGAAAACTTTTCTTATTTGCTGTTCTGAGTCTTTTGGTCAAGAAAAAGGGATCTGTTCCAAAATTTCAATTTGGGATTAATGGAAGAAAGTGAACGGCTAAGTTGGTGAAGCATAAAGCTCGAGGGTTGACTTGGAAGAGAGCATCTCAGCAACATGCAAGGAGATACAAAAAGAAAAAAAATTTGTTTCTGCTGAAGTAAGGAGAGAGAACCAAGGTTTGAAGTTCATGTTCTGAGAAGTCTTCTCTGAGAGAATTCATCAACTTGGACAGTGCTTTCTATCAAAGGAGCATTCCGCCAAAATGAGGAACGAAATCAGAGTTAAGCAAAATTGGTTTATCGCATAGCAATAGAGGCTGTTGAAGCAATCAATCTCCTTCATGTTTTACAGATTGTAGTTTTTATTTTTAATGTATATCTTTCTGTAATTTCTTGAGTGTGAAAAAGCATAAAGAGAGAGATCAAGAAAAAGCCAAAGAGTGATACACCTGAGAGAAAAGCCTAGAGTGATTTTAGATTTCTTTAGGTTGTTTATTGTGTCTTGTATCTTGTACCTGTGAGGTACCCCTTTCTTAGTTGGGTAAGTACTAAGAGTGAAGAGTTAGGTAGTAGCATAACCAAGTCAAGTTACGTTAGAACTTGAGAGGAAAAGGATTGTGTTAATCCTGTGGAATTGGTGTATGTAATACTTTAACTATAGTGAAATTTTCACTACTATTGTGGTAGAGACTGGATGTAGGTTGCATTGCACAAGGCAACTGAACCAGGATACATGATGGTGTCAGTTTCTCTTTTTCTTTCTCTGTTCTGTTTTCTGATATTCATGAGACAAAATAAAATTGTCTCATAAATTTTCCGCTGCTGAGTTCAAACAGATTCAGATTGAAAGTTTGTAATTAAAGGGTTATTTCATTAAAGTAAAAGAAGGCCATAGATTCAACCCCCTTCTCTAAGCCTTCTACAACGTTCAATTGGTATTAGAGCCTTTGTCTCAAGAATCAAGCTTCACCGCTTGGAGTAAAGGTCCAATGGCGAATAACTTGGGCACAACCACAGTTGCCTACACTCTAACTGAAGGCCAGTCAAACAATAGGCCTCCCTTCTTCAACGGGAAGAACTATGCCTACTAGAAAGAGAGGATGAAGATCTTCATCTAATTCATTGACTACAACATATGGAATATTGTTGTAAGCGGCCCCAAGATTCCTACAAAAACAAGTGTTGATGTAGTGGTGACTCCAAAAGAAGAAACTAAATGGAATGACGATGACAAGAAGAAAATAGAACTGAATGCCAAAGCCATCAACCTTCTTCACTGTGCTATCAGCTTTGAAGAGTACCGAAATGTGTCTAGATGCAAGACAGTCAAAGAAATATGGGAGAAACTCCAGGTTACACACGAAGGCACTAAACATGTCAAAGAAACGAGGATTGATATGCTGCGAAAAAAATACGAGATGTTCAACATGAAGGACGAAGAAAGTATTGATGAAGTGTTTGAGAGATTCTCAATCATAATCAACAACCTTGATGCTATGGGTACAACCTACTCAGAACAAACCTTAGTGAGAAAACTACTTAGAAGCCTCACAAAGGAATGGAAAACAACAGCCATTGTCCTAGCCGAGAGTAACAATCTAAGTCCCATAACCTATGATGAGCTGAGAGGAAAACTCCTTTCCTATGAAGCCATACACATAAGCCCGGACTCAAAGAAAATAGGAATAGCCCTTAAGTCAAAAATAAAACCAAAAGAGAGTGAGTCTAGTGATGGTTTTTCATATGATGAACTTGTGTTTTTTGCTAGGAGAGTTAGAAGGCTAATGAGAAACAAAGGCAAGTACAAGGGTTCAAGCTTAAAAGAATACAAGAAGGACTTGAGCAAGGTGATTTGTCATCATTGTGAGGAGGCTGGACATTTTAAGTTCAACTGTCCGAAGCTCAAGAAGGAAGAAAAAGGAAAGAAAGAAAAGAAAAGAGTGCACATGGCATCTTGGGAAGATCTTGAAAACGATTCGGATGAAGAAGAAGACTCCGAATGTGAAGCACAAATCTGCTTCATGGCTGGTGATGATCAACTTAATGAGGTAAATTACTATGACTTGTCCATAGATGATTTACATGTTATAATTGATGATCTCACAGAAAATTCTTCAAAACTGCTGGAAAAATACACTAAATGTAAATATGAAAAAGAAATGTTGAAAGGTGAAAATAATTTTTTGAAAGAAAAGGTGAAGAAAACTAAATGTGCTTTGGATATTATTGAAGAAAACAGATTTTTAAAATCTGAACTTGAAAAACTAAAGGGAAAGCACATTGTGGATCTTTCTCAAGAGCTTATTGCTGAAAATAAAAGACTAAATGAAATGATTAAAAGATTGAATGTTGACTTAGTAAAATTTGCTCAAAGTTCTAGCAACTTGGACAAATTACTTGCAAGTCAAAAACCATTGTTTGAAAAATCTGGTTTAAGATATGTGACAAATAATGATGCTATTTTTGATAGATCTCCTACAATATTTCTGGCCTCTTCATCGAAAATTAAGTCCAACATGGACAAATCTGTTTTGGGACATGTTCCCACATATGAAGAAAATTCTGGAAGTTCCTTTTCAAATGAAAATGCTTTGTCTTCAAGAACCGAATCTGTTTCTAACAAGTCGGGTCTAGGCTATGTTCCAACCAATGAGGTTACATTAAAAAAACCAATATTTAACAACAGAACCTCATCTTCAAAAAGCCAAAATATATTCAAAAATTCTAGTTGGAATGCTTTTACAAAAAGAAAAAATAATAACAAAAATTATTTTGTCAAAAGAAATGCACCTCTTCTAAAAACCAGAAAATTTCAGTCATTTAATCATTTCCAGCATCATAACTCACCTCCATTTTAGCAACATGCATCAGAAAATTATTGTTTTAATTGTAAGAAATTTGGTCACTCATACTTACAATGCTTCATTGAAAAAAGAATAGTAGGAAACCAAATTTACAATGTTGTCTATGATTTTAATACACTTTAGCAACCAAGGTGGATTAACTTCAAATGATCCAAATTAATTTGGGTACCTAAGGTTACTTAAAGTCTTAACGCAGATTTGCCTAGCATCCAAGAACAAAAGGGAGACGTGGTACTTGGACAGTGGATGCTCAAGGCACATGATTGGAAGGTCAACTTTCTTCATCAAACTAAGCAAGTATGATGGAGGCTTTGTGACCTTTGGAGATGATGAAAAAGGTAAAATTGTGGCTGTTAGAAAAGTAGGTAACAATCAATCTACTTTCATTGATGATGTCTTCTTGGTAAATGGCTTAAGGCATAATCTTTTGAGTATAAGTCAATTGTGTGACTTAGGTTATTTGGTAATTTTTAAAAGATTGGAATGTTGTGTTGTAAATAAAAAGACCAATGAAGTGTTGTTTATTGCTAAGCATTGTGATAATGTGTATGGACTTACCCTTGATGAACTAAAGGATCAAAATGTAGCTTGTTTTCATTCTAAAGAATCTGAAAAGTGGTTATGGCATAAGAGATTGGGCCATACAAGTATGTTTTAAATAAACAAACTTGTCAAGAAAGGATTAGTAAGAGGTCTTCCTTTGATAAGGTTTGACAAAGACATCACTTGTGATGCTTGCCAAATGAAAAAACAAACAAAGAGTTTATTTAAATCAAAGGAAGACATCTCTACTAAAAGACCACTTGAATTGCTACATATTGATTTATTTAGTCCAACAAGAACTCAAAGCTTAGGTGGTAAACATTATGGTTTAGTAATTGTGGATGACTACTCTAGATTTGGTTGAGTTTTATTTCTTACACACAAAAATGAAGCCTTTTCGGCCTTTGAAATTTTTAGCAAGAAAGTTCAAAATAAAAAGGATTTAAAAATCTCTTCTATAAGAAGTGATCATGGAATTGAATTTGAAAACCATTTATTTGAATCCTTTTGTGAGGAATTTGGAATATCACACAACTTCTCTTGTCAAAGAACACCACAACAAAATGGTGTTGTGGAAAGAAGAAACAGGAGTATTCAAGAAATGACAAGAGCTATGCTTTGTGAGAGCAATGTTCCGAAATTTCTTTAGGCTGAGGCGGTTAACACTGCTTGCCACATTTTGAATAGAACTATCATAAGAAAATTTTTGAAGAAAATACCTTATGAACTTTGGAAAGGTCACCCGCCAAATTTAAATTACTTACATATCTTTGGATGCAAATGCTTTATTCTTAATAACAAAGTTAATTTGGAAAAATTTTATCCAAAGGCATATGAGTGTTTATTTGTAGGATACTCCACAAATAGTAAAGCATATAAAGTTTATTATCAAGATGCTAGAATAATTGAGGAGTCCATACATGTTACATTTTGTGATACTAACTTGGTTCAAAAGGATGTTGAAAAGGAACAAAATCATGAAAATGAGAATTCTGAGCAAGTTGAATCAGAAACTGCAGTTACTGAAAATTCTGCAAGAGACAATTCTGTTTTGTCTCATGAATTTGGAGAAAATCCTGAAACCACCAGTTTCTTGAATTCCTTAGTGACTGAATCTACATCCAAGTCTACTAGACCTCGTAAATGGAGATTCTTAAACAATTATCCTGAGAAATTTGTCATCGGGGACGTCTCACAAGATGTCAAGACTCGTTCTTCTACTAGGAAGGCAAATGAAGAAACTAACATTGCTTTTCTATCTCAAATGGAGCCTCAAAACATCAAAGAATCCCTTGACGACCCCTCTTGGGTAAAGGCAATGAAGGATGACCTTCATGAGTTTGAGAAAAATCAAGTTTGGACATTAATTCTAAAGCCAAGTGGAAAGAAAGTAACAGACACCAAATGGATATTTCAGAACAAGCTTGGTGAAGATAGAAGCATTGCCAGAAATAAAGCAAGATTGGTGGCATAAGGATATGACCAAGAAGAGGGAATAGATTTTGATGAATCCATTGCCCGTGTTGCCCGAATGGAAGCCATAAGACTTCTTCTAGCTTATGCTGCTTTTTGTGGTTTTAAATTATATCAAATGGATGTGAAATGTGCATTCTTGAATGGTGCGATAGATAGAGAAGTGTATGTGGCTCAGCCGCCTGGTTTTGAAAATAAAGAATTTTCTGACCATGTTTTCAAACTATCAAAAGCTCTCTATGGTTTAAGACAAGCTCCTAGAGCTTGGTATGAGAGACTTAGCTCTTTTCTATTGAAAAATAGTTTTCAAAGAGGCACCATAGACACTACTCTATTTATCAAGAATTCTAATGATTCTTTCATTCTAGTCCAAATTTTTGTTGATGACATTATTTTTGGATCAGCCAATGAATCCCTTTGTACTGAATTTGGAAAACTCATGACAAGTGAATTTGACATGAATATGATGGGTGAACTTAATTTTTTCCTTGGGCTTCAAATTAAGCAAACTAAACTTGGTACTTTTATTCATCAAGAGAAGTATGCCAAGGAACTAGTTAAAAAATTTGGTATGAAATATGCCAAACCCATGGGAACTCCCATGCACCCTAATTCAAAATTAGAAAAGGGAGAAATTGAGAAAGATATAGACGAGACTAGGTATAGAGGAATAATTGGCTCTCTTATGTACTTAACTTCCTCTAGACCTGATATTGTGCAAAGTGTTGGAATGTGTTCAAGATTCCAATCAAAACCAAAAGAATCACATCTTTTAGTAGTTAAGAGAATCATTAGATATGTTCATGACACATCCAATTTTGGTTTATGGTATCCTAAGACTGATGATTTTTCTGCAGTTGGTTATTGTGATGCAGATTTTGCTGGTGATAGAGTTAATAGAAGGAGCAAATTAGGCATACGTTATTTCATTGGAAAGTTTCTAAATGTCTGGTGAAGTAAAAAGCAGTCCACATTGGCTTTATCCACTGCAGATGCTGAGTATATAACTACTTCTTCTTGTTGTTCTCAACTTATGTGGTTAAAAACACAACTTGCTAATTATAAATTAAATACTGAAAATATTCCCTTGTTGTGTGATAATATGAGTGCCATTAATATTTCAAAGAATCCAGTTTTGCACTCTAGAACTAGTCTAAACATATTGAAGTGAGATTTCACTCAATAAGAGAACATGTTCAAAAAAGGGATATTAACATTCAATATGTTAAATCAGAAGAGCAATTAGCTGATATTTTCACTAAACCACTCGCTGAAGACAGATTCTGCATGCTTAGGACTAGTCTAGGGATTTTAAGTCATGATTCATTGTTTGAAAATTGCTAATGTGTTTGTTGAAGTTTTTGTCTCATAGGTCGGGATGAGACAATTCTGGGCATATGAAGAACCATCTCTCTGAACTTTGCTCTCTGGGCCAACCTTAAAAATTTCAGATTCTGAATGGTCTTATGTGTTTCCTTAAACCCAACCACCTCTGGCCCAAAATGAGTGTTACATTATCCATGTGTTTTTATTTTATTTTATTCCTTTGTCCTTTAGTAAAAAAATTTCAAATTTAAATTACTTTCTATTTTAATTTTTAATAAAATCAAATCACTTTTTCTTTGTGATGTCAAGTCTTTTCAAGGTCAAATCATAGATGATGCAGTTGCATGTTTCAAGAAAATCCTTTTTCATGGTGCGGTTACCAACACTCCATCTTCTCCCTTCATAACTCCTTCTTTCAACCCTTCGGTTTCTCCCCACAACCTTTACTGCTTCTCTTTGTTCCAAAAAAAAAAACCAACCAAATGAGGAAGAAAACTGTTCTTCAAAAGCCTCCTCGTGAAAAGGTTCTCAAGCTTCCAGCAAAATCAAAACCCTCCACTCGTTCACAAGACCGAACCTTTACACCTTCTCCTTCTCCTCCTACATCTCATCCTCACACAGATCCCATGGCTTGCACCAAGAATCCCTCAAGGATTCCATTTTTCTCCAAGACAACCTCAAATCCCAGCGCTCCTCACAGCGCTCCATCGAAGCCAAGCACCTCGAAAGGGAAACGCCCTGCTACAGTCGAACTAGCCATTGAGCCAACTCAACCTAAGACAAGGTCTGTTTCCAATCGTCCTCAGAGAGGTAAACCACGTATCCCTCTTAAATTTATTAGGGAATCAGACGTTGATTCTTTTGCACATAATTCACACTTCATGACCTCCCACTCAAACTATAACCCTCACAGGTTTAGGTCTTCCATGAATAATAATTTTTTTGAAGGAGTCATTCAGTACCGTACCCTATGTCCCACTTTTCTTGCTGATTTACCCTCTGAAAAAGAAATATTTTCCTTTTGTTGAAAATTTAAAATTTCTGAACTGGCATCATCTTTTTAAAATTAAAAAACCTGTTTACCCACTGTTAGTCAAGGAGTTTTATGCAAATATGACGTACCATGAGGGCAATATTCATTCTTATGTTAAGGGTTGAGACATTGTGCTAAACAATGAAACTATCAGTGATTTCTTGAAATACAATGATGTTGGGGCGTGTACCTATGCTTCAGGTAAGTGGGACGAAGGAGCTGGTATCTCTTTCAATGATGCTCTGGCTTATGTATGTGAACATGTTTCTCTGATTGATGGCATCACACCCACTCACAAGGCCCTGGGTTATGATCGTGCCCAACTGCACCGTATAGTAAATCATATTATCCTTCCGCAGAGTGGTTCATACCAAAGGATATCTTACACTAACACTCTTGTTTTGTATGCTATTCTCACAAAAACAAAAATCTCTTTTTCTTATCTAATAGTAAGATATATGTTTGATTCTGTTAGAAGTGAGAAAGATAAAGCCCTTTCTTATGGCATGTTCTTGTATTTTTGAGCATTTTGGTGTTGACTTGTCAAATGAGAATTATGAAAATAGACTCTCATATCTAAAAGGAGGTGGTTAAGTGAAACAGCAGAAAAAATATTCGTTCTAAAAGGGTAGTGCTTGATGATGATGATGATGAATCTGTTCCTGAGGATTTCCCTCCTCCTTCTATAGAGGGTACCTCAGTCTCAACTGGACAAAAATCTGCTTTATTTGGGGTTGTTAAGGACGTGATACAAGAATTTGTCTCCCGGTCAAACCATATGATTGCTATGAGCAACGAACATAGGAAGCCAGCAAGCAAGCATGAGAACTTTCTCCAGAAATCAAGTGATAGAGTGGCTGTTTTCATGAAGTTCATTGATAATCTCCAACAGGATGAAGATGCTGCCACTGATGCTGAAGAAGAAGCTGATTCTGAGGAGGATGATTCGGATGCCTGAAATTGTCTCATGATTGCTGTTGCCTTGTGTTCACTTTTATCTCATGAAAACTGTTGTCATTTACTTTTGAACTACTCTATGTTTTATTCTGGATGACTGTAATATTTTTAACTACTGTTGCACTTAGTTAATTACCTACCTATTTTAGACTTTGCACTAACACTTTTTTGCAGGTTTTAGTTCACTTTTGCTCCACCCTTGATGACAAAAGGGGGAGTAGTTGCATAGTTATCTACTGTATAGTTGCATGTGAATATTTGCTGTGTGAATATTTACTGCTGTGACATTTTTTGTTTATTGAATTTGAAAGTGAATATTTGCTGCTGTGACATTTTTTGTGAATTGAACTTGAAAGCTCGATGCTGATATGATCAGGCTGTGATCATCATATTTGACCTCACCTCACAAGATTTATTGCTTGGTCATGTCTTTGTTTGTCTTGATGCTCTGTTTTGTTTAATTTTGAGCAGTTTTTTTTGAAACGAATATTTGTTAAAATTACTGATGTAATCTGTCAAAGTTTGGGCTGGATTTTTGTTGATGGTTGTGTAAAATTCCTTAGTCAAGTTAAATTGTGTGTTGTACTTTATTGTGTTCTCTATAAGAATAATAAACAAGAAGGAAGAGAAGAGCACTAATCTAGGGGGAGCAACCCTTTTAAAGGAAAGGGGGAGCAATACAAAATCAAAGAGAAGTTCCTTAACTATATTTAAATTTAATTCTTTTTTATTAATATTTTAATTACGTTTGTCATCAAGAGGGAGATTGTTGAGTTAAGAAATTAACTAAATTAAATTAATGATGACAAACATTATCTTTTAGTGGGCTAATCACCGAATTAGTTTTGATTATTTCTGATTAAGTGATGCAGGCCATTATTAGCAAACATAGTAGTAGCCCAATATGGAACAAAATGAATCTACTGGTGGACCGTCTAAACAAAGGAAGCCTAAAGAAATCAAAGCAAGAAATTCAGCTGGGTCAATTGGATCAAAGCCAACCTAAGCCCAATGTAATTCTCTCAAGCTAATCTCTCCAGGTGCTTGCCTCCAAAGTAACGTTCCTTTTTCAATTCGGACAAAACTCAGAGAAAAGAGAGAGTGCTTCGTTCCTAACTCAATCATCGAAGAAGAAAGAAAGAGAAGGGTTAAGCTAAAAAGGTTGAGGTCTAATCACCTAAATCAAACCATATCAAGCTAAGATAGAGGCTAAAGGTGATTTATTTCCTTTTATATGCATCTTACTTTCTTTCCTCCTTCTCCAACTCTTTGCTACTTCATTTTGAGATATATGGAGAAAGTGATTTTTGAGACACACTGCTGTGAATCAAAGGTCAAGATCGTTTCTTGAGGATCAAGTAGTATCTCAAGGGTTCAGATGTGAGATTGCCATTGAAAACTTTTTTTCTTTGCTGTTCTGAGTCTTTCGATCAAGAAAAAGGGATCTGTTCCAAAATTTCAATTTGGGATTAATGGAAGAAAGTGAACGGCTAAGTTGGTGAAGCACAAAACTCGAGGGTTGACTTGGAAGAGAGCATCTCAGCAACATACAAGGAGATATAAAAAGAAAAAAAATTTGTTTCTGCTGAAGCAAGGAGAGAGAACCAAGGTTTGAAGTTCATGTTCTGAGAAGTCTTCTCTGAGAGAGTTTGACTGGGAATTGATTAGTTGGAATCCCTATTATTGTTGGAATGCTCTCAGGATTAATTGACAATTAAAGGTTATCCTGTTTAGTTATCCTTCACTAGGTGAAGGAAAGTTAAACAAGTTGGAATACTACGTCCGTTCACAAGTTGCAATCCACTTAATTAAAAGGGATTGGTGTTAGTGATTAAGAGGCAATCCAACCATAAACCCAATTACAACTTTTCTTTCAAGCCTTCCAACTCAAGGTTTCCTTTCAATCAATTCCCCATCAAGTTAGGAAACTACTCACTCATAAAGGTAAAATTCATAGCATATAAAAAGGAATTAAGGAAAGACATTGTAAATAAAATTAAAATAGTCAATTAAAAATTAAAGTGATCCCTGTATTAAATATCCCTAAGAATATTCCAAGGGTAAAATTAAACAAAGCAAAGAACATGGAAGAGTAAGACCAAGTAAAGAAAACGAACTAGAATGACGAAGTCTTGATGAGGTAATAACTCTTCTCAATATCCCAAACTATGAATGTAAAATAATAATCCTAAAAACTATGAATGTGTAGAGAGAAAAACCTAGAGGAGAGTAAAACTAGATCTAAAACTAAAATTGTGTAGAATGAATGTTGTCCTTGGTTTCTGCATGTTCTCTGGCTCTAGTCTGCTGTTCCGGGCCAAAAACTGGGTCAAGATAGGGCCCGAAATCATCCCCAGCGAATCTGCAAATTATGCAGATCGCGCACGTCACGTGATTACGTCGCTCATGTGGACGCGTCATTCGCGTTTTTGCTTTGCCACGCGGACGCGTCGTCTATGCGGCCGCGTCACTCGTGCTATTTCATGCCGCGCGGTTGACGATTGGATTTTTGATGGTTTAGAAATTCACTAATAAAATCTCGTTGTAAAGTATAGTTTCTAAACCAAGGAATGAATGTAACAACAAGGAATTGAGAGATAGAAGGCAAAGATTGCAAAGATTAAAACCTAGATCTAAGAACTAAACCTAATCCTAATCCTAATTCTAGAGAGAAGAGAGAGCTTCTCTCTCTAGAAACTAACTCTCACTACTAAGCTAAAACTAAACTAATGATAACTAACATCTAAAGTATGAAAAGTATGAAAAGTACCTCCATTCCCCCTTTAATCCTTGGCTTAAATAGCATCAGAAATGAGTTGGATTGGGCCCACAAGGCTTCTAAAATCGCTGGCCACGAGTTGCATTAAGTGGGTCATGTGTCACCATCGGCGCGTCCGCGTACCGTGCACGTGCGCGCCCCTATGCGCAATGAAGTTTGATAAAGCGTATTCAATTCCCATCCTCCTTTTTCTAAGGATTTCCACCTCTTCACAAGACTTCTCAATTATAATCCTTTGTTCAACAATTTTATATAAACCTTTTCTCCTACTCAAGTCATAAATGGGAGGGTAAGAAAAATTTACCTCCACATTGCTTTCCATCTTGTTGGGAGAAGGTTCTTCATGCTCAAAGGATTCTTCACCACTAAGGTTTGATGCTTGATCTTCATCACCAAGGGAACTCACTTCTTGCTCTATCCCATCCAAATCTTCATATGGAATATGTCTTGGAAGGTGTGCACTTTCCTCCCTAGCATCAATTTCAATCATCTTGGAGGGGTTTTCTTCAACTCTATGTTCCCATGGAGGTTCCGCATCTCCTAAGTCATCAACCACTTCTTCCTTTTCTTTAATAATCATAGGCTCCTCCAATTGTTCTAACACAAAGTAGCATTCCTCCTTTTCCACCGGAGTTTTCAATCTCTCCTTCATGCTATGTTCCTTTTTAGAGTCTCCACATGTAGCCATGGGAGTTCCTTGAGTGTCCAAAAGTTGGGATGCTAGCCGGTTTACCACCTCATCCAAGGCGGTCATGAATTGTTGCACATCCCTTGTCATCTCCTCATATCCTTGAAGAAGAACACCAAGGGTTCCATCCATTAGAGGTTGGAGTGGATAAGAAGGTTCATTGTCTTGGAGAAAGGGTTCATTATAGGAAGGTGGTTCTTCTTGGTAAGGTGGTGGTGTGTATTGAGGAGCCATTGGATTGGTATGCATCATAGAATGGCTCTTCTTCATAGTGCATTGGTGGAGGTTGTTGCCATGAAGATTGATCATGTGCATGTGGCTCTNTTGGTAAGGTGTGAGAACTAGAAGTCCTATCCTAGTTATCCTTTTCAATTGTGATGAGAATTGTTCATTGCTACCACTTAGTTAACCCTTACTAATTAAAGGAAAGTCAAGTGGATGAATTGACTTGAGCCACAAGTCCTAGCCAACTCCCAAGGAAAGACTAGCTTTAGTGCACTCCAAACTAATTAGCAATCTCTCCAATTGCCAATCAACAAAGGAATTAGATAACTCAAGCATCACTAATTGCTCTACCATAGCCAAGAGGAACAAAATCTATACTAAAATCCAACCAAGCATTTCATCAAACACTTAGAAGGCATAAAAGAAAGGCAAAGTAATTTGATAACAAAAATAGAATCTAACAACAATTATGGCAATGAATTAACAACAACAATCAAAAGGAACACAATTATTATGAATTACCTCTAATTGAATTGAAAGAAAATAGAAGGAGCAAAAGTAGATCTACAACAAAACATAAGAACAACATAAAGGAAATTGCAACAAAAGAATGGAAGAATGGTGAATGTAACAACAAAGAATTGAAAAGTAGAAGTAGAAGAAAGCAAAGATTAAAACCTAGATCTAAGAACTAAACCTAATCCTAATCCTAATTCTAGAGAGAAGAAAGAGCTTCTCTCTCTAGAAACTAACTCTCACTACTAAGCTAAAACTAAACTAATGATAACTAACATCTAAAGTATGAAAAGTATGAAAAGTCTCTCCATTCCCCCTTCAATTCTTGGCTTAAATAGCATCAGAAATGAGTTGGATTGGGCCCACAAGGCTTCTAAAATCGCTGGCCACGAGTTGCATTAAGTGGGTCATGTGTCACCATCGGCGCGTCCGCGTACCATGCGCGTGCGCGCCCCTATGCGCAATGAAGCTATGACAAATCTTATATCGTTTCGAAGCCCCGGATGTTAGCTTTCCAACGCAACTGGAACCGCATCATTTGGACCTCTGTAGCTCAAGTTATGGTCGTTTAAGTGCAAAGAGGTCGGCTTGACAGCTTTCCGGTTCTTTCATTTCTTCATGAGTTCTCCAACTTTTCATG
Source organism: Arachis ipaensis (assembly GCF_000816755.2). Classification (NCBI taxonomy): domain Eukaryota; kingdom Viridiplantae; phylum Streptophyta; class Magnoliopsida; order Fabales; family Fabaceae; genus Arachis; species Arachis ipaensis. Next base: position 121,248,991 of record NC_029785.2, on the reverse strand, counting down.
CTTTCTTTCTTCATTCCCTTGATCCAATCTTTGCCTCCTAAACCTTAAATCACTTAACAAACATATCAAGGCATCTAATAGAATCAAGGTGAATTAAATTTAGCTATTTTGAGTCCTAAAAAGCATGTTTTCACATTCAAGCACAATTAAAGGAGAATATACAAAACCATGCCATTTCTTGAATAAATATGGGTAAAAGGTGATAAAATCCCCAAAAATCAATACAAGATAAACCCTACAAATGGGGTTTGTCAGCGGTCGCGTCATCCATGCGGCCGCGTCGCTTCTCGCTGGTCATCTCCTCAATTTCTTGTGTTCCTTCCATTTTTGCAGGCCTCCCTTCCAATCTCCGACTCATTCATGCCCTATAAAGCCTGAAACACTTAACACACAGATCACGGCATCGAATGGAATAAGGGAGAAAAAAAATACATAATTAAAAGTCTCTAGGAAGCAAGTTTTCAACCATAAAACATTTTTAGGAAGGAAATATAAATGCATGCTTATTTAATGAATAAGTGGGTAAAGATCATGATAAAACCACACAATTAAACACAATATAAACCATGAAATAGTGGTTTATCAGAGTTCATCAACTTGGACAGTGTTTTCTATCAAAGGAGCATTCTGCCAGAATGAGGAACGAAATCAGAGTTAAGTAAATCTGGTTCATCGCATAGTAATAGAGGTTGTTGAAGTAATCAATCTCCTTCATGTTTTACAGATTGTAGTTTTCCTTTTTAATGTATATCTTTCTGTAATTTTTTGAATGTAAAAAAGCATAAAGAGAGAGATCAAGTAAAAGCCAAAGAGTGATAAAAAGGCTGAGTGATACACTTGAGAGAAAAGCCTAGAGTGATTTCAGATTTTTTTAGGTTGTTTATTGTATCTTGTATCTTGTACCTGTGAGGTACCCCTTTCTTAGTTGGGTAAGCACTAAGAGTGAAGAGTTAGATATTAGCATAACCAAGTCAAGTTAGGTTAGAACTTGAGAGGGAAAGGATTGTGTCAATCCTATGGAATTGGTGTATGTAACACTTTAACTATAGTGAAACTTTTACTACTGTTGTAGTGGAGACTGGATATAGGTTGCATTGCACAAAGTAACTGAACCAAGATACATGATGGTGTCAGTTTCTCTTTTCCCTTCTCTGTTCTGTTTTCTGATATTTATGAGACAAAATGAAATTGTCTCATAAATTTTTCGCTGCTGAGTTCAAATAGATTCAGGTTGAAAGTTTGTAATTAAAAGGTTATTTTATTAAAGTAAAAGAAGGCCATAGATTCAACCCCCTTCTCTAAGCCATCTACAACCTTCAATTGATGAATAATTTGAGTCTTTTAGTAAGGCACTTGCAAGAAACCTAATGGCACTATTGTCATCCATGTGGCTTACTGGCGTAAGAGGTGTGCATGAGCACATCATGAGGTTGAGAGACATAGCAGCACAATTAAAAACTTTAGAGGTTGAGATTTCTGACTCATTTTTGGTGCATTTTATTTTGAATTCTCTTCCTACCCAGTATGAGCCATTTAAATTTTCTTATAACACACATAAATAAAAATGGTCCATTAATGAATTACTGGTGATGTGTGTCCAAGAAGAAGGAAGACTAGTTCAAAAATTTGGTAAAAATGCACTGTTGGTGATAAATGAGTAGTAAGAAGCAAGTTCATAAGAAGAAAGGAAAGGGTATTGTATCCTATTCTATAAAAAAAGGTGCACAATGTTTCTTTTGCAATAAAAAAGAAACACATGAAAAAGGAGTACCCAAAGTTTAAAGTTGACTTGAGAAAAAATGTACTAACCTTTGTGATCTTATTCCTTTAGTATGTTTTGAATATAATTTTATTGAAATATGTCATGACACTTAGTGGATTGATTCTGGTACTAAAATTCATATTTCAAATATCATGCAAGATTTCATAAGGAAAAAAAATCGATAGGAAGTGAACTGAACATCTATATGAACAATCGGATGCGTTCATATGTGAAAGCTGCTAGAACATTTAAGCTTGTATTAAGTACTGATTGTATTTTAGATTTAGAAAGAACATTTTATATTTCAGACTTCTCTAAAAATTTGATTTTTTTTTTATCAAAACTTGTAAAACAAGAATTATGTATATATTTTTATGATGATATTGTTGACATTATTACAAATTCTAATATTATTGGACGTGGTACTTTAATTGGTGATTTATTCACTGTTCATTTAACTAATAATGTTCCATCAGGTTTAATGGTTATACATGGTAATGTTATGAATAAAAAATTCTCCACGTTATGGCACCGTAGGTTGGGACACATCTCCATTAGAAGAATGAAGAAATTAGTAAATGATAGAGTTCTTAAACCTCTAGACTTTACTAATGTTGATACTTATATGGATTGCATTAAGGAAAAGCAAACTTAAAAGTCTCAAAAAAGTGCTAGAAGAAATTCTGACATATTAGAAATAATTCACACTAACATATGTTGTCTTAATATGTCCTCAACTGGTAAGAAATACTTCATCTCCTTCATTGATGATTATTCACGATATATGTATCTCTATATGCTTCATAATAAATATGAGACATTGGATGCTTTTAAAGTTTATAAAGTTAAAGTAGAGAAACAATGTAAAAAGAAAATTAAGACCGTGAGATCAGATAAAAGTGGAAAATTTTATGGGAGATATATTGAAAGTGGACAAGGACTTGGTCCATTTGCAAAGTATCTTCAAGAACATGGTATTGTGGTACAATACACCATGCCTAGCACACCAAATCAAAATGGTGTAGGTAAAAAAAGAAATAGGACTTTGCTGAATATGGTGAGGAGTATGTTTAGCAACTCTAATCTTCCTTTATCTTTGTGGAGTGAAATCCTTAAGACAGCCATATATATATATTAAATAGAGTTCCAACCAAGACAGTTGCTAAAATATCATTTGAACTATGCAAAGGTTGAAAATCTAGTTTTAATCATATACGCATTTGGGGCTGTCCTACTGAAGTTCGGGTTTATAATCCACAAAAAAAAAAAAAAGAAGTGGGACCTAAGGATAATAAGTGCTTATTTTATAGGTTATGCAAAAAAGTCTAAGGGTTATTGGTTTTATTGTCTCTCCCATTCAAGTAAAATAGTTAAATCTATAAATGCAAGGTTTTTAGAGTATGATGTGAAAAGTGGGAGAAATTGTTCTCTTAAGGTTATTGAGAATAATAATATTTGTCAAACCTCTCCATGTAGAAGAGTGATTGTTCAATATAATGCCCATACAGATAGGGTCAATGTAGAACAACCTATTACTGATATTTCACATTATGAGAATAATATTTTAGTAGATCATATAGTGGAAAATCAAACTCTTTATAATGAAAATATTGTTCAAAAATACATTGTTCAAGAACAACCTCAAGAAGAGAAAGAACTTGTTATGCCACTACCTTTACAAGAGGTTGATGATGCAATATTAAAAATATTAACTAGAATAAGAAAACCTACAATTTCTAGTGACTATATAGTGTATCTTGCTAAATCTGACTATGATGTTTGTGATGAAAAAGACCCAACGATGTTTTTCACAAGTAATGAAAAGTCGTAATTCTAATTTATAACTAGATGTTATGAATGATGAAATGAATTCTATGGCGAATAATTAAATTTGGGATCTTATAGAATTGCCTGATAGGAAAAAGACATTGGACGTAAATGGGTCTTTAAGACAAAAAAGGATTCATCAGAAAATATTGAGTGCTACAAGATTCGACTTGTTGCCAAAGGAATTACTCAAAGGGAAGGAGTTGACTACAAGAAAACCTTTTCTCCTGTTTTAAAGAAAGACTCTTTTCACATCATTATATCATTGGTAGCACACTTTAACATAAAATTGTATCAAATAGATGTGAAAACGGCCTTCTTTAATGGAGATTTAGAAGAAGATGTCTATATGAGACAACCCAAAGAGTTAATCTCTGGTAAGAAGTTAGTTTGCAAGCTTAAGAGAGCAATATATGGTCTTAAGCAAGCTTCCTGACAGTGGTATTTGAAGTTTCACAATGTGATTTCTTCGTTTGGTTTCATTGAGAATATTTTTAATCAATGTATATACCACAAAATTAGTGGGAGTAAGATCATATTTCTCATCTTATATATAGATGATATTTTACTTGCAACAAATGACTTGGGATTGTTACATGAAGTGAAATAATTTCTCTTAGACATTTTGATATGAAAGATATGGGTGACGCATCTTATGTCATTGGCATAAAGATTCATGGAGATAAACATAAAGAAATTTTAGATTTATCTCAAAAAACCTATATTAATAAAATTTTTGAGAGGTTTAAAATACAAAATTGTTCACTAAGTGTTGCACCTATTGTGAAAGGTGATAGTTCTGCTTAGATCAATTTCTTAAAAATGAACTTGGAAAAGAATAGATACAAAATATTCCTTATGCTTTAGTCATTGGAAAGCTAATGTATGCTCAGGTCTGTACAAGCCCTGACATTGCTTTTGCTGTTGGAATGTTAGAAAGATATCAAATTAATCCAGGAATTATCCATTGGAGTGCTGCAAAGAAGGTCTTAAGATATCTTCAAGAGACCAAGGACTTCATGCTTACATATAGAAGAACCGACAATTTAAAAATTGTTGGATACTCAGATTCAGACATGGCGGGATGTGTTGATTCTAGGAAGTCAACGTCAGGATACATCTTTATGCTTGCTGATGGAGCAGTATTTTAGAAGATTGCAAAATAATCACTTGTAGCCACTTCTACCATGGAAGTCGAGTTTATTGCTTGTTTTGAGGCTGCATCACAAGGTGTTTAGTTAAAAAATTTTATCTCTAAGCTTAAGATTATGGATTGTATCTCTAGGCCATTGTGAATATATTGTGACAATTCCATTGCTGTATTTATGACTAAAAATAATAGAAATAGTAGTCGAAGTAAGTACATTGACATTAAGTACTTAACCATTAAAGACCGAATTAGGTCTAATGAGGTACATATAAAGCATATTAGTGCTAAACATATGATAGCTGATCCTTTGACAAAAGACATGCCACTAAAATTGTTTAAGGATCACGTTACTATTATAGATTTATGTTCTGTAACGTCACTTATATGACTTATGTTGTATTATATGACATATTTGAATATGAAATTCTTATTATTATTTATTTCTCATTTGGTTAGTATATATGTACATACATGATTGAGAATGACAAATAAAATTTAGTGAAGGACCTAAAATAAGCATTGGGTTTATTCCTACAAAAATATCACATAAAAAAATTTATTCAATTAGAAGATATTACATTGCAATATATAGAAGGTAATACTCGATTAATGAGGATTTACTACTATAATTTGTGTAAGTTGTCTTAATTATTTAAGCATAGTATGTAATCACAAACTATATGTAACAAAAATTAGACCAAATACGAAAATGTTAAAATTTTTATTTTATTTGTAGTCTAATTTATTAATATAGAAATTAGTTTAAGTGTTATTGACAGTTAGTTTGTTCTTTTGACGAAAAGAACACAATTGTTAATAAAAAATTATAAAGTTTGGATCTCTAACCAATTTTAATAAACACAATAACCAAACACATTCTGATTTCATCTTTCTTGGTGTATCAAAAATTAAAAATTCTAAATTAAATTAAAGAATATAACAATGACTAAAAGTACTTAAATTACTTGTTTTTATAAAATATCTAACATGGACGGCATTGATTTATAAGTTGTTGAGATCTATAAGTGACAATAAGAAGAGCAAGAGGTTTTTTCAGTGCTACTCCCTGGATTCATCAAGATTTTCTTTTTTATTTATAAGAATTTTGCTCATACTTTTCATAATTAGGGTGTAAAAACGACAGCATAGGAAGCAAAGAGGGATCCTCCATAGAGCGTCCCATTAAACTCTTGAACTTCACTGACTGCTTGTGTACGATACTCATCTACAAGAGGCACAATCTGTAAAGGAATCCCGGAATCGCTGATTCTGATTCCTGAGGCCATAAAAGGGGGCAGTGGAGGTGGAGGTGGTCCTAAGGGATTGTTAACTGCCACCCAAAACTGGTTCCTGGGGTTCCTCTTGATGTTATCTGGGCTTCCCGGAATTCGCGCAAATATATCCGATGTGTTTGCTTTTTGTCCTTTGAGCCAGAATCGCTGGATTCTTCTTCCTGAGAATTCAGTAACAAGGACAAATGATCCATCACCGCTCACTGCCACCCCGGCTGCAGAAGCAAGACCACGGAGCAACTCCGTGGTTTGGTTGGTGCTTGGGTCATATCTGAATAGGCTTCCAGAACTATCTCTGCTGTTTATCAATGCTGTCAAATTTCTGCAAAAAATTACATGTCAATTTGAGAAATAATAAATCCTTCAACTTAAAGAATGAAGTAATTAATTACCTGATCTGAAAATTTGCACTAGACTGTGCAAAATAAACGATTCCAGTTTGAGGGTCGACGTCCAAGGCGTCTGTAAAGCGAAGAGGAGTGCCTTGTACAGCTTCAACAAGCTGGGTTGGAGGCCCTCCATTGGGACCAATCTTGACCAAACCAAAATATGCATCAGCAACATACAATTCGTTTGTCTGATGATTGAAACCCAACCCCAAAGGCCTCCCACAGGTTGTTTGGAGGTCTGAGAAGTCAGTAAGGCCATCACATACTGTCTTGTTCCTCGTTGGCGAAGAGTAACCATATTCGACAAAACTACCATTTCGTGGTCCGGTAGCTACATATTTAAAAATCCTTCCATCAGAAGAACCAACATAAGGCCCTCCGCCGTTTCGATCAAATGCGAGGGACTCAGGGCCTCTCAACGGATTTGGTAGCTGGAGTTGGTTGAGTAAATAGGCTGCTGATGGGAAACACATGAAAAATAGGAGGATCAAACTTGTTAAGATACCCATCACCATAGTAACGTTTGATGTGATTCACAAAGCTTTTGAAACCAGTAATATTTATAGGCATGCATGCAATGCTCTTACGTGAAACCTTAATAAGAGTAAGATTATGGACACAACAAAAGCAACCACCTCGTGAAAAGAACACAGAGGATAGCAAGAGATTCATGTTAGAAAGGCTCATGTTTGTTATGAGTTAGGAATTTTAGTTGGAGTCATACATAGAAAAAGCTCAAATGTACAATATGTGCATTATGGGAAAGAAGGAAAATGTGAATAATCAATGATAGGGATTATGGAGATTGGAGAGTAGAGAGTCAGCAGTAACAAGCTACTAGCTAGCTTGATTGAGACTTGCTCTTCAAGGAGGTTTCTCTCGTGACGCCCTCGCATGAATTGATCTTCGTCTTTAGAGTGTGAAAGCATGTTCAAATTTTCCAACATTTAATTGATAGCACTTATTTAGTTATTTTTGCTGAGAGAGAGGCGAGATGTAATTGTTGCTTATATGCTAGCTAAAAACCTGCTGACAACATAAACTTTCTTTTTCCATAATATAAGACTAAATTATTGTTAATTTAAGTTGTCCCACGCCGATATGGGAAGCTTCCAAAATCACCATAAATGTGAGTACACTTAATATAGGGCTGGCTGTGGCTGGTATTAATATTGCTTTTAATTATTTAAAGGAAAATTATAATGTACAGATCCCCAATCTTTAAAGATTTACAGATTTTGGATGGGAAGAAGGCAACGACAACACGTGTCCATGAGCCATGCAAGTGGGGGCAGCATGAAATTGTGTGGAGAATGATTTGTGCCCACCACAGAGCCGAGCTTCCTACGTTGAGGCAGGGGAAGGGTCGTTTGGTTTTAAATTATTTTTTTTTCACAAGCTTCATATAAGTGGACCAATGCAAGCCTTTGCAATGAATAGGTCTGGAGACAAAAAAAAAATGATCAAATGATGTTATACGAAGAACATATAATTGAAGGGTTTCTGACCCAAATTAAAAATATATATATAGGATAAAAAAATTATTAATTTAATATAATAAATATGAGTTAAACAATATTTAATATGTGTTCGGCACTGTTATATTAAAAATAGATGTATGACATAGTCAATTTTGCCAAAAAATTGTAATGAAAAATTCTTTTAAAGGTAATATACTTTAGATTTTAGAATTTAGAGTGTAGGGTTTAGATTTTGAAAATTAGTGTGAACGAAATCAGCAGTAGAATTGAGAGTTTAGGATTTAGAAACAAAAATTAATTTAATATTTGGTTTAATTATTCTGTAGGTCCCTATAGTTTCACCAAATTTTCAATTAGATCCTTATACTTTTTTTTCTTTTCAATTGGGTCCCTATACATTATTTTTTTTTCAATTTAGTCCTTGTTAACGTTAAACGTTAAACAAATGTTAGTGAATTGTGAAATTACTTGTATACCCCTAGGAACCTAATTAAAAAGAAAAAAATATAGGGGCTTAATTGAAAATTTAAAAAAATTATAAATATTCAATAAAATATATTCCTATAATTCCTATTTAATGATTCTACGACATAAAAAATATTTCTATAATCCCTTTTATTTTATCACTATCATTTTTTTCTTATTTATATACAAATTGTACCAAAAATACCGTCTCTTTCTTTTTTTTTACTTTCAAAATACCTTATCTTAAGAATATAAAAAAAATAATGGTTAAAATGAAACAGAGAAATAGTAGTAATAAGTATAATATAAAATTCAATTTTCATCATTCAAGTATTTATTATGACCAACATAATGAAAGAACTTGCATATGACATATGGTAATAAGAATCATTGATAGAATAATAAGTAAAATTGTTTACAAAAATTGAGTTCTATATAATTCCTCAAACAAGAGAACCAATTTGGCTGACAAAAACTCAAAAACAAGTATATTGAAGAAATGAATTTTCCTTATGGTAATAAGTACCATCAGAAAGAAATCCCTAAAGGCTACTTGCTCTAGCATAAACAGATATTCCATCTCTGTTGGATATGATCTTTGCCATTGCAACTGATGCCAAGTGACGCACAGGCCGTCGACAACCAAAAGTGAGCAGGGAATACAATGCATCCTCACACTGTCTTTGCCACAACAAAATATTTTCCTAGGAGAAAGAACCACAGCTTAAGTGATTTTTGTTACGGCATCGAAGCTTCAAGATTTGTCGCTAACACTTCCAACCTTGATTCATCTTTGTTCCGTCGACTGTTGCTGGTAGTGGATGAATGGCCTTCTTCTAGTGGCGACGAGCATGGGAGGGACGCCGAGCAGAGGAGATGCCGCAAGAGGGGACCTTACGGTGGATCCAGTGGGAGCTTAAGAAGTTAGGGCTATTGGGTTAGGACGGGGTGAGTGTGGGACAAAATAATAAGGGATTTTTTGGGAATTTTTAAAATATGATGGTATCTTTGATTAGTTTTTTTTTTTTAAATATGAGAATATTCGTTTATTTAATAGAATATTCCGTTATTTTAAACGTTTTTGTTACGGTAGGGACTAAATTGAAAAAAATTATATGGTATAGGGACTCAATTAAAAAGAAAAAAGTATAAGGATTTAATTGAAAATTTGGTGAAACTATAGGGACTTGCAGAGTAATTAAACCTTAATATTTTTATGTATTACTTTTTGCACCGTAATATAAATTTGTCGGTGTCCATCATCAGTTTGCGGTATAATTATTGAATGCAAAACTTTTAGTCAAGTGTGCATTGTTACGGTGACTTATTTTTTCTTTCTAAGTATTAATGTTAATTAAAAGGAGGGAAAAGAAAAAGTGAGCTTGGTTAGTATGGATGTGGCTATGCCTCCGATGTGAAAATAAAATTGTTGACACATAGAATGTAAAATAAGAAAACAGTCGGTCTTCAGTGTATTCTAAGTGGAGGTGATGAAATAGTGGAAGAAGTAACGATGAGACAAAATGAAGATGAGATTCATGATTAACGCAAACGAGTTGTTAATTCATTGTGGTGAAAATAAAATGTCACATTAAACTGCAAATAGGAGAGCGTAAACACTCAACCGTAAACTTAAGCCCATAAACTTCAACCATGAGCCCTAAACCCCAAACAGGAAAAACCGAAAGAACGGAACTCGTATCCCTAATCCACGAAACATGATTCGTATACCCGTGAGAGACGAAATGATGTATACAAATTTCTAGAAGACGAATCCTAGACCGTAAAAAGTCAATTAATTTGTTTATTTCTTTTGGGGACAGTACACGGCAAGACTAATTCTGCTAGCTGAACCCCGCATGCGCAACCCGAAACTCCTTACCGCAAAAATGGTGAACCATCGGCGGGGAGCCCAAGAACCAAATTTTATGAACACCATATCCGAAATCGTAAATCGCAGTTGATTTGTCTATCTTGTTTGGTGAAATAACACCATAACACTGTATGCTGGACAAAAACCCTAAGCCATGTAAGATGAGATGTGAATCTTGAATTTGAATATGTAAACCGAAATTCGTATTCCGAAGTCTGTTAGCTTTAAACCATGATCCGATAAACCGGTCAATAGAGTGGGTTGAATCTTAGTTAAAAAAACCGAACCAAAAAAAAATATTGATTCACTACTTATTTGGTTTAACTAATAAGTTATTGATTGAACCGATAAAATCGGTCTTGCGTGGACAAATATAATCAATTTTTAAATTATTTGACTAATATATCTATTAAAAAGAACTTAATAATCTAAAACAATAAAAAGTTATTGAAATTTTATTTATTTTTTGTTTTATATTTTTAAAAATATAGGAGAATTTTATTGTCAATTCAATAAAGCATTTTCATTTTAAGAAAATGATCTTTTAAAGTAAAAACATAAGATCTCAATCATTATTGAATTTATAATTTTCATAACGTGCGAGTTTGTTATTTTGATTTAAAATTATATTAGAACCTTATTTTCTCATTTTACCAAATTTTTCTCTTTAAAAAGTATAATCTTTCTTTCTATATACGTTACTAAATAATCATTTAAAAAATTATTCATCTTTTATACAATTACAAAATTGACTCTTTATTTTAATATTTCTAGCAAAGAATACTTTTAAATTTTAATTATGGTTGTTGTTCATACTCTGCCCTAATGCAATGGCCAGGTCCAATTAAGCCAACAAGGTCCAATCCAAAATCCACCTGACCTCCTGAAGAGGTCGGATTCGACACGTGCTGGCAGATTCAAATAAATAACTACCCCAACAAATCTCACCTATTTCTGGAAGAGATATCTCAACAACCCTAAGATAAAGGGACGGTTATTCACCATCAGAAGTGGAACTACTTCAACGGTGGTTATTAGTCCATCACTTATAAATACATTGATGCACTCAGGTAAACCTAAGTTCCAATATTTTTAAACCTGCTTAATCCCTTGCTAACTTAGGCATCAGAGTGTCATTGCAGGTGCCACCCCCCATTCTCCAACACACATACCAATTAACTCGGACGAGGGCCCCCAAGCGTAAACTAAGTTGGAGATCGCCTACCATAAGCTTTTGGGACCTCTAATTTATTTCAATCCACTTATTTCAGGTTTTGCCATGGAATAGTTGTCAAAATCGAAGCTAACTCCAAAAAAAGAATTAACTTATAAACATATTTTTTTTAATCTCAAAAAATTAAAAAGACCACAAATTCAATTTAAGTTTGATTATTCATATTTTGATTGCACATTTAGTTATCAAGTTGATTATTAGGTGTCAAACATTGAATTAAAAAAAATAAAATTAAAATAATCAGATTACCTTTTCATTATCAAATATTAAAAATAAAATAAATTAAAATAAAATTGACTTTTAATAAATATAAGCAACAACAAATGTATTTGATAAAATAACTTATTTTTGTCATTTTTTTTAAGTTGTAATGTTCGAACAAATTTAAAGAAACGTCTTAACTGTTATTTTAAAATATTATTCTTAATTTATATGTACAATTATTTAGTTCTTAAAAATTCAAAATATTATAACAGAAACTTTAATAATAAATTTCATCTAATAAAAAGAACACTCTGTTTTTGAGCATCTCACCTTTGTCAATGTTCTTCCGCCAACCATGCTAGTTGTGCTTTTCTCCCGCACATTCATTTTTTCCCTTTATTATCTATGAGCCATATAATAAAAGATCAAACATCACATGACCCAACAACCAATCAGGCCTAAATCTCCAAGCTGGCACTGGCGAAAAGCAAAACAATGAAAATCCCGTTCGGCTCAGCTGATCCCATAAGCGCCCATATATTACTGACATTCTGCTTCATCCTACAAAAGGAAAACAACAGGTGTTAAAAGGAGATACATTGAAAAGGAATATCTGTACATCTATATAAATTTAGATCTTTACACTAGAGTGACCCTTTTTTAAAATCTCAACAACTTAAAAGTTATCCCCATTGATTATTCAGTTTTGCAAAATTATGTAACTAGTTCAACTAATAACATGTTTATGAGTCAAAAGTTGCAAGTGGAAAGGAAAGGAATGTTATATGCTCTGCTTTTGTTAATAAATTTTTTTTTACAAAAAAATTGTTTTAGTGTACAACAAAACAAAAAATGCGACCAAATACACTGCTGTAAATAAAAGTGCAAATACTAAACATGTACCAGCATTTGGCCAAGTAAAACCAAGATGACATGACATCATTACCCTCACGAGACTTTTCATTAATGTTGAGCAATACGATCTAAACGCTGTTAAGACCTTTCGAAAACATTTAATATGAAGCGAGAAAAAAAATCGGTTAACAAAAGTTTCTTCAACTTAATAATGATGATCAACAGGATTCATCTTCACTAAGAAGTAAAAAGATGCCAAGGCATTGAGTTTAGCAATATTCCTCAATTATATCCCAAGGATATTATCATATTATGCAATAATGAGAAAAAGTAACAGACCAATAAATGCTGTAAAATATGAGACATAACATGTGACTATTCACTTTGTATTAACAAAAATTTCAAACTCATCAAAATCTCGTCTTGGCTTCTAGGCCAACCATAATCTTTTCCAACAATCGCTCCATAATTCACAGTAGAAACTATCCCACCCAGTAATTTATAGCTTCTAATGTTAAACAATGAACTAAGAAACAAGAAAATGATACAATTGTATAATTTAATTAGCAAGCCCTTAATCCCGGGTAAATAATTAAAACTCAGTTCCCTATCAAGCAAGTGTAAGAAGCTGATGTCACTGAAGCACTTGAACTTATTGATTCCCAGTTTCAAAAGGAACAGTGCCTTCAAAAGAGCACATTGAGAAAACGGCAACTTAACCTACAAATATGTCAAAATATCAGACAACCAAACTTTATCAGAGGGTGGAGATGGATAGTGGGAACAGGGAAATGGGGGGAAACATGGGTCATGAACAGCAGCATCATACAGACATCGATGAAATAGTTGTGGAAGACACTCACATTTGCTGTAAATGATCATTATAATAGGCTTTCAATGTTAAGTTCAACAAAGGAGCACGGATCAGGAATGTCAAAATTGTTCAATACCTGAAATAACGCATAACATGTAAACTCAATAGTATTAGAGGAATATAACTCCAAAATACATGTACATTTGTACGTCAGTTAGAAATATAAATATGAAGTGTATGATGCCAATTCAAAAACAAACTGAACAACTAAGCATCCATTGTGCAATTCTTATTTATTTATTTATTTTTGTGGTGATATAACAATCTAAAAATAGTTCCATTGATCATTAGATAGGGTTGACATACACAATAAAATAATTAGCAAAATGACATTAACGGGAATGCAAAAGTTATGTCAACAACTGGAGATATTACGATCAAGATGACAATTTCAGGGATCACGGATACCTCCGGGTGGACAATGCCAAAAGTGCCAATGTGCTTTCCCTTGTAAATGATTCTAGCTTGTCTACCCGCAAGAAACTCAGGCTCCTTCAATAAGCAGTAGAAAAGCAATCCAAAGCAAGTTAATTTTCTTTAAAAGAAAAAAGGGGCAGAACACATGCAAATACATACACAGAACGTATGCTGTAAACACCATTACACTTACATCTGATCGCTCAATATAGTAACCTGATTTATCACCGGATGAAACAAAGGGAACCCCATTCTTTTCCATTACTCTGTCCACCAAACCATGAACAACCTGCATAACATTGGGTGAAATATGAGGGGCAGTGACATTTGCTTTAGAATCTAGATATCAAACATTTATTACAGTTAAAAAGAAAGAAAGTATGATAAATCCTAACCCTTTTAGGAAAAAAAAATTAATTTACTCTCAAGTTTCATCAAACAACCAAAGACGATATATCCAATATTGTATGTTCAGAACTTATATTTAAAGAGCAAAGAGCCAAATCTGAACCTCAAATCCTGCATTAGCACCGCAGTATAGTGCAGCAAGTTGGCGAAGATTTTTTGCACCAACGTCATTGTTGTCATCTAAAACTGATATATCCCCTACTTCAAAAATCTGAACCAAAATGTTAAGATCTGAAGGTCACACTTCTATCATAGAAAACATGATTACCATAAGCTGGTGATACAAAAATCAAGGATCCACCATCGAAGGGAAGAAAAATAATACCTTTATGGGCTTTGGATGATCCTTGTTATGAGCCACAGTTTTCAAGATGCCAGGCATAAGACTGGTCCGTACAGCCTGAACATGTTACTATAAAAGTTAAAATTAATTGAACTTAAGAGAAAACCTTAACAACTAAATTGTTATATCACTCTAACAAAACAGACATCCAACCATATGCTTGAACTTTTCTTTCCAAAAAGAAATTTGAGATTGAAACCAAAGTTTACAGATTAACAGATATGGACTTGGGTGCATGTTGGGTTTGGCTGCAACTCAAGTCCTACCTTATTACTTGTTGGCATTACACAATTCCAAGCAAGTATGCAACTAGCTAAACTTAATAGTTTACCCTCAAGTAAATCTACTACTACCCGAAATGCAATGTCAGATAATCATTAATGATGTGAAAACCAGTCAATCACAACAAGAAAAAGGATCAGAAAACTTTGACAAACTTAGTTGTAGACTGGATGGTTTAATGCAGCAGCACTGCCATCTTGTCATTCATTATGTGACTCTAATTTAAATTCTTATATAATAAAATTTTGCATTATTGCATCTTTAAGTACTAAGTACAAAAGGAAAGGAAA
>NC_029785.2:121230653-121233024 GCF_000816755.2 Arachis ipaensis | reverse complement strand
TCAACAGGAAAAATGAACCACAACTGCCCATTTTCTCACAGTAATCTTGCAGGGAAATCTTTCAGAAGAGTGCATTGAATTCAGCACAGCCCCGATACACACAATCCCTGCACTCTCAACTCCTTTTGCTTCCAAATTAAGATCAAATAATCATAATTCAAATACAAAAACAAATTTACAAAAGACCTCGGGGATCATGAAAGAACCAGAAAGTAAGCTATAGGCACGGGGGAAGTAAGAAAGTACAAGTATATATAAAATTAACAGCATTGTAACCAGACAAATCATGACATAAATAATGAACAACGACAATTAATAGTGAGCAGAAGTAATAACAGAAATAAGTGGCTATCAGAAGAGCTACGTATGAGAAACAGTGAAAACCATTAGTAGTTCACATAACTTCATGTGGATAGAGGACCATACAGATTACTAACATGTGGATCAATAATCGCAGTGAGATAAAATTGTTGTTATAATACTGAATAAACACACTGTCAGTGAACAAGGATAAGGTGTATACACCTCAAAGTCTGAAGACCTAGGGTTTCCAATGATAACTGCTTTTGATGTATCATCTTTGCGGTTTAGCATGGCAAAGTTTTCCTTTTTAGAGCAAAGTATAAATGTCAAGACCTCTGTGAACCCAACCATTGCCACCTGAAAGAAGTTCAGGAATACAGGGACTCAGATAACAAGGCACTTCTGATAATTAACAAACATCATCCATAAATAATATTCAGTGATTTGAAGTATTCTGACACTGATACAGTCACAGGTGTCAAGATGATATATTTATTCTAACCTCTTTTCTGATCAGATCACTGAGCTCATTCAGAGGAAGTAGCTTCAATGAAGCAGCCAATCTCTTTGAGCCCTTATTATCTACTATTGCTTTATCCTTGATAGCATTGAATCCATAAGCAATTGCAACATCCTATGCACAGAAAAACCAAAACAAAAAAGGTCTTCCAACTACATATACATGTAAAGGATCCAATTTTCATTCATGAATGATCAATACTATTATTGCCAATACCTCCATAACATCACACGGGTGAAGAATATCACTTCTAGTAGGGGGTACAGATACAACAAATTTAGCCTGCTTATTATCAGATGTAGACTGTTTGGCATGCAATTGCATCCTATTTAAGAGCTTAGTGACCTGAAGAAAAGGGAGAAAGATTAATGAAATTAGAAAAATTACTGAAATATCATTTGTTTCATTTGGAAAAAAATGAGAGCACTGAATATTGCATTAGAGAGAATACACTCGGATAAAAAGACCACCTATTAGAATTAATTCATGACATCAACAACTGAAAAACTCAACCACATATAAGGTAAATGCATATATAGATAAAACAAGAGTATAAAATCATCACATAAAAGTATACTAACCTACAAAATCAACAAATAGAAGCATTACAAGTACTCTTTACATGAGATAAGAGAAAAGTGTTAAAAAAAGCATTAAAGAATTGATAATAATCAATTTGAAAGAGCAGCAGGAAGAAAACACTTTGTACGAGGCCCCAAATTTCTTGTAAAATTTATATTAGCAAGTTACAGGAAATAACTACCTCTTCTGCTTCCAAGGATACCCCGATTAATCCATTGACGTAAGGTAGAGAAACCTCCATATTATAGATGGATAAGTCGGGGTATATATGTGACTTTCCATCAGGATAAACCACTTCTACTGGTTCAATGACAAACTTATTTGCACAATATTCCGAGAAGGTTGTGACCTAAAAAAATAGTTGATCAGCAAACTCACAATTGTACATAAACAAAATGCAAAGAGTAACATACAATAAAACTTTACCATTGTGTTTAAAACAATCTTTGCCTTTGTTAAGTCAGTAGCAGTACATTCAATAAATACATTCTTTGTCTCCAGAGTGATGGCCGAATGTGCACCGTTGATAATTGGAGGCAAAGATAACACAGTTCTGTCAAAATATATAGTATATCAAAAATTTAATTCAATAATGATAGGTTGGAAGAGCATATGAGCAACTTAAAAGGTTGGTGCCGTGAGCGTTATTCAAAGATAATCTATGAGATCACATTCCTGTATAGACTATACACTTATACAGGCATCAAAGCCCAGCGTGGAAGATGTAAACCAGTCACCATAGTCCACCAGGAGATCTCACAGCAGTGCATTTGTTTCAGATTCTTAAAAAGATGATTTTATAACAAACACATTCTATACCGATGAAAATTCTAGAAACATTTCTCTGAACCTACTGTTTAAGATACTATTTAAAACAGTTTTTCTTTTTCTTTCAAGATTATAAATATTTTCTAAAATTAAATAAGAAATATAGACAAACATGAAAAAAGTTAATTTCTACAGCAA
>NC_029785.2:121229889-121230557 GCF_000816755.2 Arachis ipaensis | reverse complement strand
GTGACATTAAAATTAAAATGAATCAAGATGCGACGAATTCACTTTGCATATGGAGCTACGCATCCGTAACAGCATACTGAATGAAGATGAGAACTATAAATTTGTAATTAAAACTATAAAAATCCCATAACATTGAAGACAAAACAACTTTGACACGACTCCGCATTGGGGTACCCCAATATGAGCCAAGAGATTTCATATCTTTGTAAATTTAAAGTGTACTTATATAAAAGTAGTACCTGTTACGGTCATATATAACAGGAAAAACAGGGGAGTCCTCAATTATATGCAAGAATTTCTTCAGCTTCAAATCTGACTGTCAAACATGAACAACACATCTCGGAATAAGCATGATCTAAAAGGAACCATGGATAATCAACATAGTTAAGTGGATGCCAATGCATAAACCAACTTGAGCTAGGTTTATAATATGTTTCAATGTATGCAGCAAGGAGATACTACACAAAAACTCACTTTGTAGAACTCCATCAGCTCATCAGCCCTGAAGCTCCTTTCCTAGCATGGAAAGAAAACTTCAATTATTAGTTGCCGTTGGTACTCAAAATTTTTAAGTATGGTTTCCATTAAATCATGCAAGTATAAACTAAATCATACACCTTTCCAATAAAGACGTGGTAAGAGTATTTGATTTCAAAACATGCTTACCA
>NC_029785.2:121227124-121229633 GCF_000816755.2 Arachis ipaensis | reverse complement strand
ACTACCTGCTTCAGCGGGGTAAAATTTACACTTGACGGTGGTAAAGCCTGTAGAAACACGTCTATAAGTCACTGATGCTACAAATATAATCAAAGTACATGAGAAAATAGTTATTGACTAATATTTCAGTTGGTCAACTGATTTTGAGAGAATTCAGACAGTTTTGGTACATAAACACCACATCACAACATGAAGAAGCAACCACCATGTTTCCTTTGATACCAACAAGCTTCAAAACATAGTGATGCACTGATGTGTTAACGATTCTAAAGAGATCACATTATGATGCAAGGTTAGGCTATATTCGGGAACGGAATTCACATCCATGAATCCACAACGACAGATCAATTCAGTAAAACATTTTCTTACGCCTCACATTTATAATGATGAAGTAAGATGTGAGGTAACAATAATAATATTCCATTACATCACAAGGAAGAAAAACTAAGTTTTATTTGAAATTTTATGCAGTTTTTTGCAGAAGGCCCCTCCAAGAAAGCCCATGCCACAGCTGGATGTTTAATCACAAAAACCGACATACCCAAGTAACAAATTCCTTTTTGAAAGGGCACAAGGTAGCTTCAAACTTAGCACCCAAATGTATTTCTACTATTAAATTCGTGAGTTGTCTATTAAGAGTACAATAAAATTTTCCTCGTTATATAATTTAATAGGTACCAACCTCATAGGTGAAAGGTCCTTTCAATGTATCCAGATCATGAGTGCCAATAGCAACAAGCGTTCTTCTCCTGAAAAATCGATGACGAAGATGAAAACAAAGCAACTGAAAATCGATTCTTAAGTTAATGGTGCAGTCAGGTGAGAAGACCGAAACCTATAACATAAAGATAAGCATGCAACCCAATAAAGAAAGAAACCACCAAAAGGTGAAAATCTAAGGTAATCCAACACAATCCCGAAACTTATATGAAAGCTAGCAACATAAAGAGAGTAAGACCAAGGAAGATATTACTATATTTAGAATACACATGCAACTTCAAGCAAACAAAGCAAGGAGAAAAGGGCCAGCACTTAAACTCACTCAAGCAAACAAATCAGTGAGTCAAACCACATTACCTACAAATGTTTTGGTGAAGCTTGTCTTGGAGATCAATAAAGCTGTTGTATCTTGCTTTATCAAAAGTAATACCTCTCAACACGGCACAGACAATGTATGGACGAATCTGAGATGTCTGCAATAATTCAATAAACCATAAGAACTTAAGAGGCATCACATTTTCAGCTCAGCAAAAAATGACCAAGCTCAATCGTTTTTCCTTAGGGAAAAAGAAGAAAAAATAAAAAATAGAAAAGGACTAATTCATGCATAACATAACATAATAACTACCTCAGGCTTAACATGCATTTTGAGCATTGCATCTTTACTAACATCTGCCAATTTGTAAGTGGGGATCTGCTGCCACTCACAGAATACTCGAAGGGCCTGTGCAAGCCCTTCAAGGCACAACAAATCATATCTGAACAATAGCCCCAAAAATTAAATACACAAAAGCAAGTTATCACCAATTCTCAACTTCATGAATTAATTATTAATGAACAATTACAATCAACACTCTTGAGTAAAAACCTTTTCTTTTCTTCAAATTTGTTATGATATATACCTATTGGCGGGAACTTCAATTTTGTAGATAACTTCTTCATCCTCGTCAACATCTTCTTCTGCTTCCAAATGCTTCTCTTTCCTCACAATCGCCTTCTCCGTCGTCTGATACAATCACACTGTTCATCAGATTACCATATTCATCACTAAAAAATCCAAAATTAACTCATAAAAAAAAGAAAACGACGCATTGCTCAAAGCTCCTTACGACGTCATCCAGCTCGATCCCAAAGCTGAAGCACAAGTCTTCGAATTCCTCTTGCGCTGGAAAAAAAAGTGTCAGCGCGAATGCGAGCTATGATTTGAAAAAAAAATAAAAAGTAGTTTTTTTGTCAAAATGGAGGCTCACTGTAGGTTCTTCCTAGAGCCGCAAACAGGCGATCCCGCCCCACACTGATGGTAGGCATTCTTACTTCCTAGTTCTCACTTCTTACTCTGCAAATGCGATGAGATGCCACACTCCTAGTCCTCGACGTAGACGAATCCCAAAAACACCGTGTGTTTAGGTTTTCCTTATATGGGCCGGGTCATGCCATCTCGGCCCATTGGGCCCTTGTTTATGGGCTTCGGTTAATCTCGTCTCGTTAATCAGTAAAAAAAAAAAGATCGTTAGTCGGCCAGAATCCTCTGCTTTGGTTGTTCACTGGAATTTAGTAGCAATGGTGGGGATTCAATCAGAAGCCTTCAGTCTGTCATTGGAGAGCCAGAAGATCGGAAATTATCCTCAAGCTGTTGTCCTCAGAAGCAGGGTTCTCTTGGTTTGTTCCCCTTCGCCGGCGCGCAGAATCAACCGCCGGAGTCTCCGAAGCGTCATGCGTCATGCGTCATGCGAGCAGCAGGAGGGAGAGGCGATGAGGCGCAACTTACGGGTAGTTTCGGCCTTTCAGG
>NC_029785.2:121183240-121227106 GCF_000816755.2 Arachis ipaensis | reverse complement strand
GTGGGTCTTTCGGTGCGGGTCGGTCATATTCGGCCCATACCCAGACCAAAAATAAAAGTTGGTCATGGTTACGCGCCAGGCGCGTGTTGTTTTGGTGTCAAACCCTAATTAAACCCTGACCTAGGAGGTTCTTTCTCTTTCACCTTCACTTCCACCATCGTCTTCGCGGCAGAGAGAGAGAGAGAGAGAGAGAATGGGGAGTGACAGCGAAGCAGAGAAGTCGGCGCATAAGGAGAAGGAGAGGAAGAAGATGCTTGCACTTGCTCCTATTGCGAAGCCCCTTGCTGGCAAGAAGCTCTGCAAGCGAACCTTGAAGCTTGTTCGTAAGGGTATCGCTATGCTATTCTTAATGCTTTGTTGTGGTTCTTCTTTGATGCTGCTCTCTAAAATTTTTGCCCTTAGTAGGAAAAAATTAACATTTTTTTAGCTTCTACCGTATGTATCACATCTCCTGTTATTTAAATGATGGAGAATGTGTGCTGTAAATTTTTTTCTGTTGTTGGAATCTGCAATGTAATGAAGATGCTGTTGGTTGATTGGTTTCAGCTGCTGAACATAAGTGCTTGAAGAGAGGAGTAAAGGAAGTTGTCAAAAGCATAAGGCGTGGTCATAAAGGGTAAGTTTGTTAGTATTACATTATTACATGAACTTCCTCTTTTTCACAAAAGGAAGATAAAAAAACTCATACTCAATGGGGTTATGTGAATTCTGGTTTTTATTTTGTGGTTTTTCATTGAGCAAAAGGAATGTGGTTTGCCTAATTTTGGTGTGTTTGTTCTGTGAGTGCAGAGTGTGTGTTATAGCTGGGAACATATCACCCATTGATGTGATCACTCACGTTCCTATCTTGTGTGAAGAGGCTGACATTCCCTATGTTTATGTCCCCTCCAAAGAAGTATGTACCTTACCAATACTTTTGTTTTTATGTCTTTTAGATTATATTGTTGTTGTTATTGGAATTATTACAACTATAGGAAGAAAAGAACTGTTGTTCAAAGATGCTGTGTTCATGAATGTTCAGGATCTTGCAAGTGCTGGAGCAACAAAGAGGCCTACTTGCTGTGTGTTGGTGATGACCAAGCCTGCAAAGGGAGAACTGGAGAAAGGGGAGCAAGAGAAACTGAAGTCAGATTATGATCAAGTTGTAACTGAAATTAATGAGATTGCAGCTTCACTTTTTTGAAATCAGTAATACATGTATTTATGCCCGCTGTACCAGTTGGCGGTTGGGTTAACGTTATCAGTAGTGTACCTTTTGCAATCAATTTATTTGGCGTCGTTTTTCTAGATGGGTTAATATCTGTGTGGATTGTAGATTCTACTTGCCACTATTTTTCCTTTTTATTTAGTTTGCTTTCTTTTTGCTTCTTTCAATGGATCAACTGAAACCATGGTTATCGCCATTGAATTTGGTAAGGTATTTGGTTCATTAAAACATCTTTTCACTGAAATTACTTAAAAAATTTTCATTAGCAAACCGGGAACGATACATTCATATGGAATGAGCAATGAATTCTTGTACTTCTTGCTCACTCAGCAAACTTGGTAAGATCAAATGGGAAGTGTAAAGCCCATTAAGATGAAGTTTAATACTTGACTCCACAAAAAAAAAGTTGATGAATTATTTTAAGAACAAATATATTGACAAACAAAATATACCACCATCATTCCCATTGTCGTTACACATAGATGGTTGTGTTTACTGTATACAGACACATTTGGCATATACTTATTACTTATTAGGCTTCCTTCTCAACGTGTCAAGTAATGGGGAAAAATTACATATTTACGTATATCTGTATTATTTTTGGGATGTGAAACCCCTGAACAAGAAGACACCAACAGCACCAATGGCCAAAGTCAGAACCAGGGGGATGGCAATGGTTTCCACTTCGTGCATTCTGTTTGTCTGGTCTGTCCTTCCCTGTCGCGACCTTTCTCCGCAGTATTCGTGCAACAGAGTACTTAGAGAGTCTAGTTGATGTATAATTTGCCGCTGTCCTCGTGCAACAAGCAAAACCTATTAAACATTAAACGACAATAGAACAGTGTTTTATTGCTTCAAGTTGATGTTTTCAGCATAGCAGTTAGCGAAATGTTAAACCATGTCACTATGACTTAAAATCTAAACATCATCACGCCCATATATCCTATTATCCAACTCATAATTCCCTTTCTATAAGCATTTTAAATAGACCAATATCATGCTCAAGAGATTATATAATGTTCTCATCTAGGTCTCATATGAACTGCCATACGAATTTGTAAGGGTATATAGTGATCTACCTCTTCCATCAGGGGAGCATCCCTGGCTAATTGGGAAGATGATGAAGAATGAGGCAGCAATGATCTTGTCAATGAACCATTTCCCAATCCAGTTACAAAAAGAGAAGTGTGACCTGAGCCATTGCAGGCTTCAGCAGGCAAGGCTATGTTCTGTTGACTGGCTTTTCTGGATGCAAACTTTGAATTTAGCTCCTCAATACGATTCGTGAACTCATCCATTCTTTCAGTTAATGTGGATATTTGTTCAGAAAGCTGAGTGATGACTCCCTGAACAACTCAAAAGCAAATATCAGCATATGACTCATTGATGTGGATAAAGAAAAATAGTCAAGAAACGATAATAACATTAACAACCAAGTCTCATTACACCAAGTTCGGTTAGTTATACAAAGCAAACAACACCATTTTCCTAGTGTAATTTTGTCCACATGGATAGGAAAGTAAGAAACAGAAAAATAAGCCTTACTAATGATGGATTCCAGCTATTATATTTCTTTGCAACTTATCACAGAAAAAGGAAAATAAAAATAAACTTGATTAATTTCCCACGAAGTTCAATACAGTTTGCTATGCATACCATCTAAGGTTCATTGCCATTATGTAGTACAATTGCATGTCATTCGATATAAATATATCTTACTTGGTTGGCAACTGGCGCAGGTGATTCAAGAGCTCTCCCATCAAATCTTCTGTTATTTATAGCTAGTCTAGTCAACTTAGATAGATGCTTCTCTCTCTGAGTTGAAAATGAGTGAGAAATACCACTACAGAAGACAAACATGAGAAAAACATCACAAGGCCATACTTCAACTTTATTTCAGTAGGATTTATAGATTCTTATGATAAACAAGGAAAACAAGTAGAGGATATATCAGTATTCTCTTCATGGCAACAAAAATATATAAAGAAATTAAGCACCGATTCAGATACTTCATTCTCCTATCAGCAGAAGCTCGAGAAAGGGCTTCTTTAGGGCTTGAAACCATATCATCATCAATGCTGAGCTTTGTCTTAAGATCCTCTGGCAGTGCCTGCACTTTGGATAAATCAGTATACAAATATAGCTCGGGGGGAAACAAAATGTAGCAGAAGAATCATACCATTACATCATTAACAAGCTTTTCTAGCTGAATTTGTTCTATGTAAGTGCGAGGAACATATGAACCATCCAATCCCAGTTTCTCTGCAACAAGTTTAACATAGTTTCTATCTTTCCCTTGAACCTTCAAAACAAAATAAAATGAAACAACTATCAGAGTTGCCGACAAGAAAGTAGACAAAAACATGAGAACAGGTGTGAACATTTGTACAATATCTTGTTATACCTGAACATATAGGCGGTTAACTTGTTCGAGCCAATCAGTTTTTACAGTCACCTTATCATCGGAAAAGACATGGCTGCTTCGTTTTAGTATAGCTGCAATTGTGTAACCCAATGCCATCAACCCTCCTAGAAGGCGCACACTGACCTCAAATGTTATTCTGGGTGATATTATGAATGGAATATCTGTGACCCATTCCTGAAAAGAAGAAATGTCTATTAATAATAAAGGATATTCCTAACAGCGGGATCAAAGAAAACTACTTATCTTAAATCTGAAGGCCAAATATTATCAAGGAAGCATTGCATTGCCAAATTAGTTTAAAAGAAAATAAAGTATACCTTCTTCAACATTGTCTCAACAATAATATAAGTATATAGAGTTTAATTTTGATGTACTGACAAAGAGTAAATAGATTTGCAGTGTCATCTAATAAGATTCGTGTGTTTATATGACTTTAAGTAATAAGTTTGAAAATTAGTTATTTTAACTAATGTGGCAATACACGATTGGTTGTATGTGTCTTACATAGTGCATGAAAATTAAATTTAAGTTTATAAATACAAGAATCCAAAAGGTTAAGTTTTCGATCACCAAACCTCAAACATGAGATTATACTTCCCATCGCGGTTTCTCATCCTCAGGTATGATTGACATGCTTCAGGGTCTTCCCCTGGGGGTAGAAGATATATGTCATATGTTTCCTCTCTCGTCTCAGTATGCTCAGCAGCAATAACTGACTTGATTTGATCCTCTGTCACAGCTTTTAGTGACTAAAGAAGTATTTTAAAAAATCAGGAATCGTCAACAAGACGCTTGCAAACAAAAACACCGGACTATGATAATATGGCATAGTTTCACCTTCAATATGTAGGTGGGATTCTGGAATCCAGAGAACGGATTAAACTTGTTAATAATTTTTATATGTGCCGTTTGAAGATCAGGCTCAATAAAAGCTTTATACATAGGATATACCTACAATAAAAAATGAATTAAAAAAAAAGAAAAGTAAAGATCAAAGCAGATACCTCTTACTTCACAATCATGTTTTACAAAATACAATTAGAAAGAAAATAAAAATATCTAACATGGGATCAGTGTAAAACCGTTTCAGAGATTTGATGAATGATTTCTTCAGGCTCTTGACCAGCACGTTGAATGTCACGCAGCACACGCTTGACAAGGTCAAAGTGAACTCCCCCAGTGACCGAAACTCGAAGATCAAGCAATGGTCGTAATTTTTCACTTAAGGCATAAATGCCTTCTATGATGACAATGCGGGAACTAGGGACTTCAACAGTCCTGTAAGCAAAATATAACAAATGCAATCAACAAAGATATTAGTAGTATGATGAAAATACATTTGATTTAAAATATTCTATCGAAGAGGACATTCAAAGGTACACAACCTGTAACCTACGCGAGAACTAGTCTTGAAATCATATATTGGAACCTGTACTGCCTTCCCTTCTTTAAGACCCATTATATTTTCAAGCAAGGTATCATAATCCGTCAAACGAGGGTCTGTTTCAAAATATCATGACATTAGAAATATGGGTCATATGGCATCCCCTCCTAATTCTTGCTTATTAACTACAATAATAAACAAGTAAAAAGTATTTTAAGGCAAAAAGAAATGAGTATAGCATATGTAGATACTAAGGGAAACTCATGCATTGCAT
The DNA here is from genome assembly GCF_000816755.2 of Arachis ipaensis. Taxonomy (NCBI): domain Eukaryota; kingdom Viridiplantae; phylum Streptophyta; class Magnoliopsida; order Fabales; family Fabaceae; genus Arachis; species Arachis ipaensis. The sequence continues at coordinate 121,221,816 of NC_029785.2, read as the reverse complement.
ATACATATAGACATGCTTGTTACTCTGATTAACTGATTTTTTCCTAGGATATGTAAATGTATAGGTTATGGCATATAGATCATCCAATATTGGGTTCTGCAGAAAAAAAAAGATATCGAGGGCTTCTTATTGTGGATCACACTTAATTTAACTAACTTGATTACATTATCAACTAATCATTAACTAACTAATTTAATCAATTAGTTAATTAAGGGTTTGTTTGGATGAGCTTCTAAGAAAAGATTTTTTTTCAAAAGATCTTGTAGAAAAGTAAAAATAATTTTATGTTTGGATATCTCATGCAAAAAGATCTTTTTTATTTATCAATTATGTTTGGGTATAACCATATAAGAGTACTTTTTTGTTTATTTATTACGTGAAAAACATCTTTTCTTTAAAGCAAAAAGATTTAAAAAAAAAAATATAAATTGTAGCTTCTCAAAAGAAATATTTTTTTTCTAGTGCTTTTATTTTTACTACTAGAAATTTACCAAACACGCGAAAAAATAAAAAAAAAATCTTTTTTCATTGAAAAAAGATCATTTTTTATCAACTTAATGGCGCCCAAACAAGCCCTAACTTGATCCACAATACTTCTACACCTATCTAAGGGCAGTGGCTTTAGGATTATCTTCTCGAACGCACGAAAGGGATGGCTATGGAGAGTGTGGATGCTACGCTAGATAACAAAATGCTACTTTTAGCTAATAACCAAATAGCTTGAGATCAATCCGTGGAAAACTAATAAAAACTTGCCTTTCTGGACAAGGGGAATTCAGAAAAGAAATTCATTGTGATCATTCGAGTCTTGCGTTTAGAATTTAAATATTACAAAAGGACAGAAAAAAATGATAACCTTATGCCCACTATGCAGTTATGCAAAAACCATGAAGGGAAAAGAAGTAATTCTTCTTTATAGTTTATGTTCAATCTTAATTTTATTCTCTTATTATGTTCACAATCAAAATTGTAGGAATAAATTATACACAACAACGACAACAGAGAGACCTTACCATCAAAATTGCCATCTATGATTCGACTAGAATCGTTATAATTGTCCATTGTGATGACGGCTAAGCTTGGCATAAAATTGTTGACCTTCTCAGTGAAAACAGTTTTGCCTGCTCCAGAGGGACCTGCAAGTCCTACTAATATGATCCCATCATTCTTTTGAGCCAACAACTGGCATGCACGAATCACGATGAAAAATCCTTTCTCAAACGACAAGGAATCCTGGATTGGAACAATTTCATAGCGATCACAATCCTTTCTTTTAACCAGTTGAACTTGGTCCCGTAGTAGGCCATAACGCCTCGTACGAGGCGAATCAGCACCAGAAGTTGGGTCTTGGGCCATTAAGGAACCAAGGATGTTCACTCCATATGCTGCAGAAAATGGAAGAGAGCAATGAAAAACTCAATGGCAGAGACCGAAAAAAACAGGGACAAATTATGACTTGAAACTGCAAATTCCTATGGAATCAAGGGGTCACATTATCATATATAAAAGATATATTGTAGAAACAAAATATAATTTAATTCCGCAGTGAATTTACAAAATCACCAGATGTGTCAACCACAAATTAATATTGCATTCAAATGGATGTTAACAAATCCAACTCATAATTATAGGTTATATTCTTGGTAGCCACTCAAATACAAGTTAACCACAATTTCATGCTACAGTATCAGTAAAAAGGACTAAAAGAGTTGACTCCTGCATCATAGCAAAACAACTAGTTGAAGGGAACAACTACTACCATCACACTGTTAATAACAGTAATGAATGTTCATATCCACTTTTTGATATCATCCTATTCAATTCATAAATACACGAATTCTAACGTGAGTAATTTGTTCCACAACACGTGGAAAGAAAGCACAAAACAGAAAACTCTAAATTTTCAGAAATGGAATATATTGGGACATGGTTACAAGTATCAACTAAATCTGCTGCTGTAGTAGCAGCATGTACTTTTTCCTTCGATAAAACTTTTTACACCATTTCATTGCAGAATCACAGTCACAAACAACAGGGGAGGACAACCCATCAACTTATAAGAGAATTGAATCTAGTTCCTGCTAATTGAAAATTTCTATCATATCATATCATAATTTCATAACATTCCACACACCATGTAAAAGAGAATGAACCGCAAAAATGCACGCATAAACGAAATAGTAATAACTGAAGATCATAAACACTTTCCTGGTCCAAAATTCCGAATCCCTACAAAGAAAATAATCATAAGTTCATAACAACAATTTATTTGGGGAGGGTAGCCAAAAACACACACACACACTAGATTAATTGACCTGAATCAAAGGACTCATGAAGTCATAGTTATAAGAATCAAACCAGTAATTGACCCGGTCGATCACTGGTTCAACCGGTGGTCACTGATTCACCCGGTTGACTCGGTCATAATTAAATAAAAATGTAAAATTATAAAGTTAAAATTAAAATCAAAAGTTAAAACTTAAAATGCATGTCTTCACAAACATATTAATAACAATCAAGTATTAATTTTTAGACATAACTAATGATGCAAAAAGAGATAATCAACTAGTTACTAGTACAAAATACTTTCTCAATTTAAATGAATAAGAGAGACCAAAAGATAACACAATCAGTAAATCAAATCCATGGGGTGATCTCAAAGTCTACATCTATATCTTCATAGGACAAATTTGAAGCTTGACCAACATTTCTTTCATTTTGATTTGTATCTATATTTACATTTGTGTATTTTTCACAAAACTATACCAAGAATAATTCATACTAGCAACTGAGTTGTGATGAAGACATTTTAAAAATTCTAGGAAAAAAAAAGCAAACAGAGAACATGGGAACAACAATTTAACTGAACAATTTTGTTCTGAGTTGCAGAGAGCATGAGCCTCATTTTCAACAACAAATTCAACTATGATAGTTTTCAGTAACAAAAGATTTAGCTCAAAAGATGATTTACAGATTTACAGCAACAAAAAATTTAGCTAAGTGATTATTTCAGCAAGACAACTACAGATTCAAGCTTCAGTGATGATAATCAATAACAAATTTAACTCAGTGATGATTTTCAGCCACAAAAAAATTAGTTCAGTGATATTATCAGCAACAAATACAACTTTCAGCAACAAAATCAAGGTGCACAGATGAATTACAGCAACAAGATTGAGCATGAAAGAACAGGGTAATTTGTTGGAACTCACGAAATCGGGACCAGCTGCTGACGGCGAGGCTCGAAGCAAGAAGACGACAACGACGACCGGCCCCGGGACGTGCTGCTTCTTCCGCCACCGGTGATGAGCGCAGGGAAGGCGCGCGACTGAGTGCGAGACGGTGACGAGACAAAGAGCGACTACGACTACCAACCCGGACCTGCAGCTTATGCAAAGTGCAAAGTTCGAATTCGAACCTTTGAAAAAGTGGAAAATTCGGAGAGATTGAACGGTGCTGTGCTGTGCAGAGTGGAAGATCCTTTGATTTTTGTTTTGCTGTAAAAATTTCAGGCACCTGTCGGATTCTGCGATTTTCTTTTTCTTTTTTTTTTTCTTTTCTTCAATTTTTCAGAGAGAATTAAAAAAGGACACGTGGAAAGAAGTTATGGGTTAATACAAAACATCCGAAGGACACGAGGTCAGAGGAGTCTTCCTGATCCTGATCGTCCCGACCAATTCAACAATGCCTTAATAATGTACTTAAGCTTTTACTTTTGATTTTTTTTTTGTGTGTATTAGGGGTGCACATGGGCCGGGTGAAGCCGGGTTTGATGTGACCCAGACCCGACCCGAAATATACACCGGGTCTATTTATTAGACCCGAACCCGACCCTAGACCCGATGAAACCAATACACTTTCGGGCCACAATTATACCGGGTGAAAATCGGGTGAAAACCGGGCCGTTAACATTACATTAATTTGATACCTTCTTGTAAGCTAGCATGTAAAAATATCCAAATTTTTAAGACTCCAACCATTAGTTAACATGGTAAAATTCACTTAGAAAAATATAACAAGAACCAACCCTTCTTCAAAATTAAAGCATAACCACAATCAATATTAATATTGTCTAATAATACCAAATATTTAAATCAATATAAATAACACAATCTTATGTATTAGTCTAAAGTCTTATGCATTCTAAACATAAAACATTAACTTATAGTCTTATAATGACTAATAACACAAAATATTAAGGTTTACAATACTTAAATTCCACATAAGAATAGTCATGATCTATCACTAATAACACAAAATATTAATTGTGTATGATGATCGGGCCACCGGGCCGACTTCGGGTGACCCGAGCTATGGCCCGGACCCGACCCAAAATAATGACCGGGTCTATTTTTGAGACCCGTACCCGACCCTAAACCCGATAAAATCACACCAAATTAGTCTCTAAAGTGTTCGGGACCGGGCCGGGCCGGGTCTGTGCACCCCTAGTGTGTATCAAAAGTAAATAATAGAATTTGTGTTCTTTCTCTTGCGAGTTGAGAGTACTAAGCTTATTTAAGCTACTTACTAACTGTAAAATAAGTGGAACTAGTTTTAAGACCGTGCCAAGCACGGGACATTAAAGAAATGGTTACCGAGAAGATGACGAAAGAGCCACACGACAAATATATCGTTCAAGACAGAATGTTAGGTAGTAAGCTAGTAAAAAATTTTTTATAGACAACATTAATAGTATGATTTGAAATTGTGCTGTTAGATCCAACAGATAATATCTTTAGTCCAGAATGCATACTGACTCGAGAGAGTGCAATATAAAGTTGACCATGAGTAAAAACAGGTCTTGGAAGATACACGCCAACAGTTGACAGTGTTTGTCCTTGGGACTTGTTTATGGTCATCGCAAAGCAAAGCGCAACCGGAAATTGTTGTCGAGTAAACCTGATCGGTAATGTCTCATTATTAGGGAACATGTTCATCCTGAAAATAAAGACAACCTCACCAGTATTACGACCTGCTAATATGATGCACTCAATGACGTGGTCGCCAAGACGTCTAACCTGGATTCGCGTACCGTTGCATAGTCCATTGGATTGGTCAATATTGCGAAGAAGCATCATAGGAACACCAATTTTAAGAACTAACCGGTGTTGGGGAATTCCTGAACAATTCAACGCATTCAATACTCCGTGCTCATTGTGTATAATTCAGATTCCAGGTGACCATCTTCATTAATTAGTGCATCAGAGCTCAAGTAAACTCTCTCGTTGCCATGGATCAAAGACATCACATGATTGTTTACTTCAGTTACAACATCAAGTGTTGGTGCTAATATACTCCTGCTCTTAAAATAATCCACACTAGAAGAATGGAGTAAAATGTCACAACACCAAATCATGCAGACATGGAGACTCAATATCCTGCAGCAAGTTGTCGGGTATTCTAATTACCGATTCGCCATCGGTGTTGTCTCCGAGTAACCCGTCGCCAATTTGAAGCAGCCATTCAGCAAATTCCTCTAACTGTACACCGTGGATATCTCACAAACCATGGCCCAGCCTCATGTTTTCAGTTAACTGCAACACTTGGCAACATTGCCACAGGTTCGAAGTATTAATACACGAATGAACAATCTCCTCCCGGAAACCACGCGGAATCACAGGCAATATTTGACGGAAATCACCTCCCAGAACAACAAATTTTCCACCAAATGGAGCATCAGGATTATATCCATTATCAAAACGAAGAACATCTTTAAGGCACTTGTCAAGCGCTTCAAAGCAAAATTTATTTAACATAGGTGCCTCATCCCATATAATTAATTTTGCAGATGAAATAAGACGCGCGAGGGGTGTGCCTTGCCTTATATTACAAATAGAGTCCTGGTTAACATTGAGTGGAACATTAAAGCGTGAATGAGCAGTGCACCCGTTAGGCAACAACAGCGCTGCAATGCCACTGGATGCCATGTTGAGAACATATCACCCTTCGACCTTATTGAAGCAGACAGTGCATTCCATAGAAAAGTCTTACCAGTTCCACCATATCCACAAACAAAGAAAAAACCACCAGCGCCACGACTAACTGCATTTGCTATTGTGTGGAACGCAACGCACTGGTCTCGATTCAACCGGGAAACCAAATCAACGGAAATACTTGCCAACTCTGTCCTGTCGAAATTGAGCTCATCAAAGAAGACTATGTCGGAAGGTTCAGTCGAATCAACAGAATCAAGAAACGGCATGTCAGTAAATTCTTTTAGGCTCCTACCATTCAGCTGCAAAAGTTTTTCAATTTTGGCAAGCGTGGTGGACTTCATCTCATCAACGGAACACTGGAGACCTTAAATCAAAATGGAAGATAGTTACATCAAAAACAAATTCGCCACAATGATAAAGGGAAAAAAATAAATGCACAACACACTACAAGAGGAGGAAAAAGGGTAGTTTTTAAATTGTTTGGTCTGATTTTTTGGCGACACAGTAACATTATAGGGAAAAAAATCTACAAAGTTTACCCAAGTTATGTCTTCTAGAAAGCATCGAGTTGTCTACACAATGTTGCCAACATTGCTCCCACACCATGTCCGGGCGGACCATGTTGTTTGACATCAAAAGCATTGCAAACAGCCTTCTGATATAATTCGGTGAAGCCCCCACACTGGCTTCATTAAGTGCATCGATAAATTCCCTATCGTCCTGTAACAACCCTAGCACATAACAGGTGTCTTTGAATGTATCGTACACAATGCCACCAACAGAATGAACATCAGCAAATGTCTAGCACCCTTTTTGATAGTTCAATAACAAACGAAGATAGTACTCCTCTCCATGCGAGTGAGGAACATGTGTGAGACGACCAATCACATTCCCTTGCTTCCATGGTCTCTACATATGCCCCTGCTTGTCCCAGACAAAAAATGATGGCATCTCCGCGTAGCTCAGTGTACGGGCCAGATCAAAATCCTTGTTAGCCTTAAACCAGCCAATAAACATACTATCCTTTGAGACCGCAGCCTCGATTACATTCTCAATAAGCTAATGATCTTCGTACAAAACATTCTATTCATTCGGCAGGTGGAATGGAAGGCAGATGACGTTAGGCTCTTTGAACTGAATCTCAAACCCGAATAGCCGCTAGGATGCCTCACAAGTAGATATATATAAGCAATCATAGTAGTTTTGGATTTTATCCACAGTGACGACAGTCGACAGAATCAACTGAATCATGTGATCCGAAAAACGAAACTGTGACACGGTCATTACCTTTGTGGACGTACTTGAACAAATACTTAATAGCAGACGTTTGGTAAGTATACTCGACATTTATGTGACATCCATACTTAAGAAGCAATGTTGCATTGTACGGGACAATAAACCGATTGTCGAGGTCAACATTCCTCTTGCTTGTTGAACGACCATTATCCGACCATTTATACTTGGGAAAACCTGCACTGTCTATGGCGGTTTTCTCACGAAATGGCATTGGATAAAACTTAGAACACTTCCCATTAACCATACACGGGCTACTCGTGTTTAAAACCCCACAGGGTCCATGAACCATGAACTTTTGGACCAACCTGTACAGCTTAGGTTGGGTGTGTTCGTCGGGTATCTTTGCCGAGATATGATGGTTAATATCATCGGATGATCTAGGCTTCTCGTCTGGCTGAACAAATAATAAAATGTGACAATGGAGAAGACCACGCTTCTGGAATTCAATTGTGTACACAACTAAAATAAAGAAAATGGAAAAAAGAAAAGAATATGTTAGGGGACAAATAACCACTGATGGAAAAAGGACTAATCTGTTAGCGTGAACTTGAAGATACTGAATGAAAAATCTTACTTCCTTTAGGCTTTCCGAATATGGACCCATCCTTTAAGTCTTTTAGCAAGGCTTCTAACTTGATCTTGAAAACCCTTGATATGATATCAGGCCTGTCACTTGGCTTTAATGAATAGTTCGCAACGCAATCTTTAATCTCGTTCCAATCTGGGTTACATGTGATAGTAATGAAATAGCTAGGGTAACCGGCATACCTACAAATAGCAAATGCATCTTTGCAATTGTTGTACATGTACCGGGGACCATCAACAAAGGACGATGGCAGGATAACTCGTTTGCCAGTTCTAGCAGCTTATGTCTCACCACGAATTAGACACTCATGTAGGCCCTGCAGTTGATGGGAGCGAAACTTGCTCTAGTGGAACCTATGATATTGTAATCTTTCAGCTTCTACCAGAGTATAACTATCAACCAAAAATTGTTGGAACAAACGTCTTGATTTGAGAAGAACTTGCGACTCATGCGCTCTCATTTGGATTTGAAAAGACAGAAACTCCCTCATGCTAATTGTTCTCGCTTATGTAAATGTTGCTTAGATCTTTCATCGGATATTAAGATATCACTCCGAAAAGCATCTTATCCGTACGGAAAAAGCAAGGGGTACTGTAATGCAAGGTACTGGGAATGATTAACATCAATGCGTTTCAACTGATTTGAACGCGTCTGAAGTACAATGTCCCTCGCAAGGTTATCTGTATCAAAATCACCTACAATAAGAGCAGCAACTTCAGACGCTGATGGTAGATTATATCTCCTACCATCAGTATTCCTCTTCTTAATAAGATGAAGCTGTAGCGGAGTGGTTGAATCTTCAGCGAACCTTTGCCTAGCATATTGAAAAGACTTAGCAAGAGAATTGTGGGAATCAAGCATGCTGCTGAGGTCGGCCACAATGGTCTGATCTATAGATTTGTGTTGATAAGACAGGCTACATTAAACCAAAAATAAAATACATCAAGATAAATGAAGGTCACACCGGAATCATATAATACACATATTAAAATATCAACAGACGATAAGTACAACCAACTCACCCAATTGCGTCAATCCTATTCTGGACTTTAATTTCCGTATCATAAAAATAGAGCTGAGCAAACTTGAGCTTGCTAGACTGCTGTGGCATCAAACTTCCAATTGAATGGTAATTTTGGCCACTAATAACAAACATGGGGGGAGCGGGACCCTTGTTTAGTGTGTACTGAATCTTCCCAGCCATAGATGTGAACAAAAACATACCATTAAAGGCCCTGATATGTTTCTGATAATGCAAAGTTCGTTCATCATCACCATCCAACAACACCCCCAACAATGGAGGCGGAACGGGCAACAAAGGGAGAGTGACCTTTCCACTCATACAACAAATAGCAAATAATATAGTGTTATTGGCCCCACAAAAAACACATCTTTGCGTGGGCAGCCCAGTTGACCAAACATCTAGTGAACAAATGAAATAAAGCAAATTCAAGTTATGCAGGTGTGGAAGAATAGGTCAAAATAACGATAAACTCATAATCATAGTCATTGAGAATAACACCTGGTTCAGTAGAAGATGCAACAGAAGCTTCAACTTGGACGTCGCTTGCCTCAGCCAGATAAAAATTTGAAAACTGGGACAAAGGGGAATAGCCAACCAGACTGCGTATTTGATGAGAACTAGTTATCAATTGTCGGAGCAAAATTCGAAACAATTAAACGATTGAGTTAGCGGGCGGAACAATCCGGTGCAAGAGCCATGTTCAACTGTGGCTGCGGTTTAGGCTCGGCAAAAGGTCCCATACTAATGATGAAAAAAACCGCACCAGCTTATGCAGGAAAATTGTTAATTGCAGCATAATTCCACGCTCCAGAGTTTCAAGAAAAATGGCAAATTCAGGCATTACTTACGTGGTACGTGTTATGGAAGGCTTTTGTTTGTCACCAAACCTAGGTACGTTCCATGGTGAGGAACCTGCAAGGAAAAACAGGGTGTTATCCGCTGAGGGACAAGCCAATACCGTGGTATGGGGCAGGATTTAAAAAAGGAACAAAATGTAAAAAATGAAATAGAGCAGCACGAGTGATCACAACAACTAAGCAATACCAGCGGTGAGTATCGCACGTGGGGGGAATATTGTTAAGTTCCGCGGATAGCCAATTAGCCAAAGAATAAATTAGAAAAGAGATCCAACTTCGAATGACAAAGTAAAGCTAACCTTGGACTGCGACAACAGTGGCGAGTGATTTTTAGAGCACACCGATAGCGGTTTGGGAGGACTCATACGTCTATTTGTTAGTATCAGTTGCAACAATAGAAAATTGCAGTTGAAAGTTTATAAATCATGCATAAACAAACCAGGAGACCAGCAAGCTCAGGGTCACACAAAATTGCCAACAAAAGTTCACATGTTTCCCCACGGAGGAAAGAGTTGATCATGCCCAAAATGAAAAAGTCTAATGAAAAAATCACAACGAGCATCAAGCGAATTATGCAGTGGATAACGACTAACAAACCATTCTCGGGGCCGGATGGAGTCATCAACACGTTGACCTGGCGCCTCTTATGACCCAGCAAATTCATCCGCCGTTGCTGTGCGAGCTTAGCTTGGTGTTCCATGGAACCCAGGCAGCCAAACCGTTTGGCAAAGGGGTAGGTGTGTGAAATAATTTTGTTACAGGCGTTCAAACTGATTTTAGACTATTGCAAAATTGGACACATCTCGGCAAGACAGCAAAGGCTACACGCAGCGATAAAAGTCAACAAAGAATGGGAAGAAGGGAGAAGACCGAAAGATCTGCATCAGAAATGAGGTCAAACTTGGACTATGAAAGACACATGTGCTTAGCCGCTTGGTTAGTCTTTGACCATTAAGGAAAAGAAACCACTTTACAAAGGGAAAGGATCAATTTGGCATCCCGTGACTGAAACAAATTGAAAATACAATGAACTCAAGACATAGTCAACCGATCACCTCAAAGTGACCAAAAGAAAGAGAGGAGGAAGTTAGCTGATAGGGAAAAATTGTAATTATAGAATGATAGTTACACTTATTTGTAACATTAAAAGGAGTACTGGAACACGGAAACATGAGTCCAAGTAAGCACTAGTTCGGTATGACTACTCACCACATAGCTGCTATATCTAAGGGAAGCAAATAATGAAAAACGAATGTTTAGTGAGTTCTGGTATACAAACAAATGTGCCACAGGAAAGAATTAGAGTGGTTTTTTTAGAGAATAGAAGTAATGCATTGTGTTTTAACTTAATCTGCAAAACGAGCCGTGCAACTTATTATGCAGGCTCAAAAGGAATAGTGTGAAATATGCATTGTTCATATAAAAGAGGTGATAAGAATATTTTAGCTTTATCTCAACATAAGGGAAAATCTCTTTGGTTAAAATATCATATTTTAATATTTTAAGAATGATTGTTCGATATAAGATATTAATTTGTATCCAAACTAATTTTCTCTACCTCCTAGAATATGACAATCAACTGTTGGGCAAGAATTTGGAGTGCTGAAGCATGCAAACATCTTTCATGCGTGTAGGTAAATGGAATTTTTCATTGATCTTTTGTGCTTAATTACAATTTATTAGCACCACCATAAATTGGTAACAAACTGACTTGAAATCGAAATCCTAGCAGAAGGCAAGACATAAATAAACAACAGAAGAATAAAACCCACTACTGATAAGGTATAAGATAGCCTTGCTTATAAATAAGACTTTTTTATCTTTAAATTAGTGAAAAATTAAAACCGCTGGGTCTATTTTATCCCACCTAAGTATCTACAAATCTTGACAATACTCTAACGTGGAAGCATACAATCTACACACACAATATAGGAAAAAATGGGCTTTCTATTTAAAGATAAATCTGCTAGCACTATTGGAAAAATATAAGTACTTATAAATATGGTGTGTCTTCACAAAGTAAGAAGGATGGCACAAATCAGATTGCGACGTGTGCGTTTGAATCACATGAGGCTAATGCAAATTGAATAGTTGCAGTAGCAATGAAAGGCAAAACTTATTGTCGTACGCAACTCTATCATGCGTTATGCTGGTTGGTTATTGATTGGGTATGACTAATGTTCATGATGTTTTGAAGGATGGAAAAAGAAACCTATGCATCCAACTAATTTGCATTAAGCCTCGAGGAACACATTGCAAGAAACCGCTTGGTGATAAATCCATCATTATGCACAAAACAGCTACATTAGTGTGGGAAAGTGTGGGGTGCAACTGAAATGGCTTGTCGTTCATGCTGTGATGACGAAACTCCAGAAAACCAAACACTATCAATAGTTATTAGGAAATAATTAACAAAGAAAGTATGGAAATGAGCACACTATTTCGTACACAGGTCCCATGCTTCATATAGAGCTCCACTAATCAGGTAATGGAACGTGGTTACCGCATAACTAATCTCCAAAAAAATGAGCTTAACCTCCAATAGCACCCCAGTTGAAAGAAAACCCCCCATGCCATAAGAAAGCAACGTGAATAAGCAAATCCAACCCATAAAATTCCATGTTTAACGGCATACACTCATCTGGTTGCAATGATTGGAGAACACACAAACAGAAAAAAAAGAAGGAAAGGGAGGAAAAATGAAACCCTTGTTCCTATTCACATCAATCTTCCTTTGATCATAACTTTTGATCCGGAGCTCCGATCGACGCACTGTTTGCAGCCACGCGACCAAAGCGTCGAGCTCTACAAAACCCATATAATCAATCTTGAGGTAAGCCACATTTTTTCCTTCGATTACCAGCCCTTGATTTCGAATTTATTGGGCAAAAATGTTGAAATTTGTGAGCTCCTTGTGTTATAGGATCAAATTAGCTTAAAGGAAAGGCTTGTTCTAGCTTCCTTGGTCCTTGGATAAGGTGAGATTCTCAACTCTAAGCTAAAGACTTAGAATTTTGTGATTTAGTGATTGAGTTAATGTGTTTGGGTGTGATATTGTGGCTTAGGCATTGTATATTAATGTGTTTTGGAGCTTGATTGGTGGTTTTGGAAAGCTTTGGTATGAAGCCCAAGCTTAGAAATCTGTTGGTGGAATTTGGGAGACCTTGGAAGTTGAATTTGAAAGTGTTCCGGGTGGAACGGGAATCGGCCAATGTATGGTTTCGGTTTCCTGTATCTAAAATGTAATGTGGTTGTGAAAACATAGGCTGGTTGTCCCAGGATAAGATTTTTGGAACTATAGATGTGGTTGATAAATGATATATGTTGCGTGGTTATGTGTGTATTTATTGGATTATAAAATGTTGATGTAATTGTGGGGTGATTTGGATTAGGATTGGATATATGAATTACGATGATAATGGTGGGCAAGCATGTGATGTTGTATGTGATGTGCAATAATGTGTTTAATTGATGACTATGTTGAGGCTCTTGTTGGTGAGCATGAGTTGAAGGGTGATATTGAAATATGTATGTATATATGGTAATTAATGGATTGAACATTTGTTTGGAACTTGAATTATGAAATGTTGATTATGATTTTGAGATTTGGTTAAATATGTTGAAATTGGTGGATTGAGGTTTAAATAAGGACTTGGAAATGATTGATGTTGGGATGGTTGAGTTTTGGTTGAGTTTGAATGAAATTTGAAGTATATGTTTTGAAATTTGGGAGTTTATGAGTTTTGGTAAAAATGGAACTTTGATGAATTTCAACGGATCATATCTTAAGCTATTGTTTTCGGAATTTGATGATATTTATATCAATTGAAAGAGGATTTTATAAGCTTTAAAATGGTTTAAATTTGGTAGAAATTTGAAATTTGTGGAAGGAGATATGATCGTTGGAAGTTCGGGCCAAAAATTTGAATTCTGCAACTTCTGCAGAATTTGTGATTTTTGATTTGTGTGCGCACGCACAGCCCTGTGCACATGCACACCCCGCGGGAATTCGGACCTGTGCGCACGCACAGCCTTGTGCGTACGCACACGCGGGGGCAGGGCTGCTGATAGGAGGGATAGCACGCGTTGTGCGCACACACAACCAACGAAGGATTGCGAGCTGTGCGTCCGCACAGGCCTGTGCGCACGCACACGTTGGGAATGACATGCGGTTGGAGGCACTAGCACACCTTGTGCACGCACTCTACCCTGGAGATTTTGCTTTCTGTGCGTATGCACGCGACCCAGTTCTTTTCTAAAACTATTGTTTTCAAGTCTTTCACATTCCCAACAAGCTTGTCACCTTCCGAGATGTTGTTTCACACTTATAAACCCTGAATTTCATCCCCTAAATCTTAAATTGATGTAAATGCCTAGTGAATGAGAGTAAGCTAGGGAAGAGGGTAACTTGTGGAGGAAGAAGGGGGATGTTATGTTGAGTATGATGAATTATGATGATATGAGTTGTTGACGAAGATGGTGGAGTGCTGTATATGATATGGGCCGAATGGCTGAGTGTGATATGAGGTGAAAGGCTGAGTTTGATGTGAGCCGAATGGCTGTGTGTGATGATCGTTTATGAATGTGAATGAATTATGAAATTAAGCCGGATGGATGAGATGAATGTTGATTTATGGCTGAGGATAAATGTATATGTAAATTCATGATGGGATATAAAAAATGAATAATGAATGGAAAGGTTGGGTGTGAGTACGCTTGTAATGCTTCTCTCTGGTTGTAAGGGTGATAGGGCACCGATACCCTCTAATGGTAAATGAGCGACAGGGCGCAGATACCCCCTAATGGTAAATTGGCGACAGGGTGCAGATACCCTCTAATGGTAAATTGGTGACAGGGCACAGATACCCTCTAACGGTGACAGGGCACGTAATCCCTCTAATGGTATTAATGCGCACCAGAGAGACGGCGTCCGGGTTAGCTACCGGACGTGTCGGGTTGGCTAGATAACCGACAGATGAGACTCATCAGCCACTAGGACAGGCATGCATCATATGCATTATGTGTGATTTATCTGGATTGCCTAATTGACTGCATCATTACTTGCTAATTGCATGATTGACTTATTTGCCTCCTACTTGTGCATCTCTTATTTGATATACTTGTGTTTGCTTGTCAATTGTTGTTAGTGGTTGGGAGGTTTGCAGGATTTGGAATGGGGATTTGTAGTTAGAATGAAGACCTTTAGTTAGTTACCTGTTTTTTATTCTTATGGTCTAGACTTATTTATATGCTTTGATTATAATCTGGAAGTTCTAGGATTGCCTTCCACTTTCCCAGGATATTACATGTTATATATTTGGGCACTGTTACCATGCTGAGAACCTCCGGTTTTCACCCATGCAGATTTTGTGGTTTTTAGATGCAGGACGTGAGGCTCATTGCTGAGGCATGCTGGAGACTTCCTTTTGGCGGAGATCCTTAGTATCTTGGGGTTTTATTTTGATTATGTATACTTGTTTAGATACCATATTCTTCACTGTATATATACATTTTGTATTTGCTCTTCTTAGAGGTTATTTTGGAGAAACATGTTTTGTATTTTGTCTTTTGGGTTATTTTGGGCAATTCCTTTATATATGTACATATACTTATATGCTCGGACCGGTTATCTTCGCAAGTCGGGTCCCGAGTTTTGCTATACGTATCTTGGCACTCTTGTATATCTCTTAGCGTCAACTTGTCCTCTATCTGTTAATTTACGTTACCGATCGGAGTGTTGCGCATTTTGAATTATCGGTTTTAATTTATCCCTTTTTCTTCAAAGGCTCCTAGTTATGAACATCTTTGCAATACTATACGTACTAAATTTTATTTTTAGAGGTCGTAATACCTCGCCACCTCTGTTTTATGACTTAAGCATAAGACTCTGTGTGGTAGGGTGTTACATTATGGTATCAGAGCAGTTCGTTCCTATAGAGCCTGAGGGACGGATTGACTATGCTTCTGTGCATTCTCTGTGTCTGTGTTTTTGTGCTATTAGGATATCTGACTGATATAACTGGCACAAACATTCATGAGCATACATTTGGGACTTTGAGCACTAGACTTCTGATATTGAGACTAATCAACTTGATATCACTTGTTTGGTGTGTATAGGAACCAGATGGCGCCTCGTGGACGTGGTCGAGGCCATGGGAGAGGATGAACCGGCACTCATGAGCCGAAAACCAATCCGAATGATCCGGTGAACTTCATGGCTGCATTGCAAAACATGGTTGCTGCTATGTAGGCCACTGTTGAGGCACTCGGACAGCAGATGAGCAACAATAATCATAATGAGGAAATAGCGAAAACGGGACTCAAGGCCCAATGACCTTGGCGACTTTCTTAAAGGTCAATCCACCGAAGTTCAAGGGGACTACTAATCCAACTGAGGCCAACACTTGGTATTAAGCTATGGAGCGAGCACTGCAAGCACAGCTGGTGCCTGAAGAGCAGTGCGTCGAGTTTGCTACTTATCTGCTCGCTGGGGAAGTATCACATTGGTGGCAGGGAACCCGACGTCTCATACAGCAGGGCGATGATCCTATCACCTGGGATGCCTTCTAGGTGGAATTCTACAAGAAGTACTTTCCAAATTCCGCCCAGACGGCCAAGGAACTAGAGTTACTACAGCTGAATTAGGGAACTATGTCTGTATCTGAGTATACGGATAAGTTTGAGGAGTTGTTCAGATTCTCCCACATGTGTCAAGGGGCTCCAGGAGACTTCGAGGAGTGGAAGTACATCAAGTATGAGAGAGGATTTCGGAGTGACATTCTGAGATCCATTGGACCGATGGAGATTAGGGTCTTTTTCGAACTTGTGAACAAGAGCTGTGTCGCTGAAGAATGTGTGAGGAAGGCTGCTGAGGCGGAGTATGACTGCCGGGAATCCCACCGCAGGGAGCATAACCAAGGATCCACAACAAGAGGACAAGAGTTTAAGAGAAGAGGATACCCACAGCATTATCCCCAAGGACGGAATAACCTTGCGACGAATGAGGGTTTACAAGGAAAAGGTAAGGAAAAACAGACAGTGGCTGCTTCAGATGTTTTGAGCTTTCAGAGATATGGACGTCATCTCCCAAATAGGCCGTGTCGTTATGGTTCGGGTTTGTGTTACAATTGCAGAAAGTTAGGGCATTTGGTCAGAGATTGCTTATACAGGAGGGACCGAGGTACTGCCGGATCCGATCTTCAGAGTTGAGGTAATAAGAAAAATGATAACTTAATTCTTTGCTACGTTAGACAATATTGGAGATTGGTATTCGCTCATAACACATGGTCAAATAATTATTATCTATTCTAGACGACCCTAAGTTATTTTAATAGAAGGTTTGGCTAGCATAGATGGATGGGTAGGTCCTTAATAAAAGACGATCAGAGTGATGCAGCGAAGGTGAGAGACTCCGGAGGTGAGACGCTACAAGGATCGGTAAAATGCGAGTGACTATTGACTAGGTGGAGAAGGGAACCACTCACGCGGACTCATGGAGCGAACGATATTTTCAAGGATGAAGTGAAGTCTCTTGGCCAAGTAGTGAGTAAATAGGGGGTAGCTGTAGATCCTTCTAAGGTGGAGGCAGTGATGGGTTGGGGATGACCGACCTTAGTTACTGAGATAAGGAGTTTCTGGACTTAGCTGGCTATTATCGGAGATTTATCAAAGGGTTATCGTAGATAGCTTTTCCATTGACAAAATTAACCCGCAAGGACACGCCGTTTGTTTGGACTTCTGAATGTGAGGAGAGCTTCCAAGCATTAAAGCAAAAGTTGGCTACCGCGCCTGTGTTGGTGCTACCCGAGCCGAATGAACCGTTTGAGGTGTATTGTGATGCCTCACTAAAGGGTCTGGGGTGCGTGTTAATGCAACACCGGAATGTGGTGGTGTATGCCTCACAGCAGTTGAGACCGCACGAAGTTAATTACCCAATGCACGACCCAGAACTTGCTGAGGTTGAGTTTGCAATTGAGTTGGTGCCGGGAATAGGGCCAATCTCGATTGCCCCTTATAGAATGTCGCCTTTGGAAATGGACGAGCTCCCGAAGGCTCATCAAAACGATGACGTGTTACCGAAGGTGTTGCCAGCTATTGAACAAGGAAAGTAGTGGAAAGTGTCAGAGGATCAAGATGGGCTATAGAGATTTAAGGGTAGGATCATTGTGCCGGATGTTGGGACTCTGCAGCAGGATATTCTAAAGGAAGTGCACAAAAGTGGATTTTCTATTCACCCTGGGAGTACTAAGATGTATAATAATCTAAAGGCTATGTTCTGGTGGCCGAGTATGAAGAATGATGTGGCAGAGTATGTCTCGGAGTGTTTAACTTATCAAAAGGTGAAGATTGAACATTAGAGACCTTCTGGGACGTTGCAGCCCTTGGAGATTCCGCAATGGAAGTGGGAGAGCATTGCGATGGATTTTGTATTGGGACTACCGAGAACTAGGACCAGATTCGATGCTGCCTGGGTAATGGTGGACCGGCTGACAAAGTCGGCTCACTTTTTACCCATTCGGATGTACTATACTCTTGAGGAGTTAGCGCGCTTGTATATCAAGGAGATTGTGAGACTTCATGGTGTGCCTACGACTATAATTTCTGACAGAGATCCCCGTTTTACTTCGATTTTCTGGGGTGCATTTCAGAGAGATTTTGGAACTCGTTGAGTTTAAGTACAGCTTACCATCCTCAAACAGATGGACAATTTGAGAGAACAATTCAAACCCTAGAAGATATGTAGAGGGCTTGTGTTCTGGATCAGCTGGCGAGCTGGGATCGGTATATGCCGCTAGTGGAGTTTGCGTACAATAATGGCTACCATGCGAGCATTGGAATGGCTCCGTATGTGGCTCTGTATGGGAGGAAATGCCAATCTCCGCTATGTTGGTATGAAGACAGGGAGAAAAGTCTGTTAGGGCCGGAATTGATAGCTGAGACTACCGAACAAGTTAAGAAAATCAGAGATAGGATGCTCACTGCTCAAAGCCGTCAGAAGAGTTACGCCGATCAGAGGCGGAAGCCCTTAGAGTTTGAGAAAGGAGACCATGCTTTCCTCGAGGTTACTCCGACAATAGGAGTAGGTAGAGCGATTAAGACAAAAAAGCTGAATCCCCGATACATCGGTCCGTTTCAGATTCTTGAGAGGGTTGGGTCGGTGGCGTATCGGATGGCTCTACCGCCTCACCTTTCGAACCTGCACGACGTGTTTCACGTGTTGCAGCTTTAGAAGTATACTCCTAATGCTAGTCATGTGCTAGAACCGGAATCGGTCCAGTTAAAGGAAGATTTGACTCTGCCGGTGACTCCGGTCAGGGTTGATGACACGAGTATTAAGAAGTTACGCGGAAAAGAGGTTTCGTTAGTGAAAGTGACATGGAGTCGAGTCGGTTTTGAGGAACACACTTGGAAGCTTGAGTCAGAGATGCGAGCAGACTACCCGCACTTATTCTCTGGTAATTGAAA
Source organism: Arachis ipaensis (assembly GCF_000816755.2). Lineage (NCBI taxonomy): Eukaryota > Viridiplantae > Streptophyta > Magnoliopsida > Fabales > Fabaceae > Arachis > Arachis ipaensis. Next base: position 121,202,652 of record NC_029785.2, on the reverse strand, counting down.
TCGAATTTTGTGGGCAAAATTCCTAATTAGGTGGGTAGAATGTAAAATCCGGTTAATTAGTGGATAATTAACCCATAAATTAAAATAGATTCTAGAAAGTGAGAAATGAGATTTTTATGGTTTAATTTGATAGAAAAATTAAAAACGAGAATTTTGACACTAATTTTAAAGAAATCGGCTCAAGATTGGGCCAAACGGACCAAACCGGGCCAACCGGACCCAAATTGGGCCCAAGGGCCCAACCAAGCCTCATTTATTAAAGAGAGTTCAGCACTTTCTCCCTTAAACAAACACACACACGCTGAAATTAAAGAAGGAACGGGGGAAACATGAAACCTTTGTTCCTATTCACATCAATCTTCCTTTGATCATAACTTTTGATCCGGAGCTCCAATTGATGCACCGTTTACGGCCACGCGACCACAGCGTTGAGCTCTACAAAACCCATATAATCAATCTTGAGGTAAACCATGTTTTATCCTTCGATTTCCAGCCCTTGATTTCGAGTTTATTGGGCAAAAATGTTGAAATTTGTGAGCTCCTTGTGTTATAAGATCAAATTAGCTTGAAGGGAAGGCTTGTTCTAGCTCCCTTGGTCCTTGGGTAAGGTGAGATTCTCAACTCTAAGCTAAAGACTTAGAATTTTGTGATTTAGTGATTGAGTTAATGTGTTTGAGAGTGATATTGTGGCTTAGGCATTGTATATTAATGTGTTTTGGAGCTTGATTGGTGGTTTTGGAAAGCTTTGGTGTGGAGCCCAAGCTTGGAAATCTGTTGGTGGAATTTGGGGGACCTTGGAAGTTGAATTTGAAAGTGTTCCGGGTGGAACGAGAATTGGCCAAGGTATGGTTTCGGTTTCCTGTATCTAAAATGTAATGTGGTTGTGAAAATATAGGCTAGTTGTCCCAGGATAAGATTTTTGGAACTATGGATGTGGTTGATGAATGATATATGTTGCGTGGTTATATGTGTATTTGATGGATTATGAAATGTTGATGTAATTATGGGGTGATTTGGATTAGGATTGGATATATGAATTACGATGATAATGGTGGGCAAGCATGTGATGTTGTATGTGATGTGCAATAATGTGTTTAATTGATGATTATGTTAAAACTCTTGTTGGTGAGCATGAGTTGAAGGGTGATATTGAAATATGTATGTATATATGGTAATTGATGGATTGAACATTTGTTTGGAACTTGAATTATGAAATGTTGATTATGATTTTGAGATTTGGTTAAATATATTGAAATTGGTGGATTGAGGTTTAAATAAGGACTTAGAAATGATTGATGTTGGGATGGTTGAGTTTTGGTTGATTTTGAATGAAATTGGAAGTATATGTTTTGAAATTTGGGAGTTTATGAGTTTTGGTAAAAATGGACTTTGATGAACTTCAATGGATCATATCTTGAGCTATTGTTTTCGGAATTTGATGATATTTATATCAATTGAAAGAGGATTTCATAAGCTTTAAAATGGTTTAAATTTGGTAGAAATCTGAATTTTGTGGAAGCAGGTATGATCATTGGTAGAAATCTGAATTCTGCAACTTCTGCAGAATTTGTGATTTTTGGTTTGTGTGCGCATGCACAGCCTTGTGCGTACGCACATGCGGGGGCAGGACTGCTGATGGGAGCGATAGCACGCCCTGTGCGCACACACAACCAACGAAGGATTGTGAGCTGTGCGTAAGCACAGGCCTGTGCGCACGCACACGTTGAGAATGACATGCGGTTGGAGGCGCTAGCACACCTTGTGCGCGCACTCAACCCTAAGTGACCGAGAGTTTTCATCAAAGAAACTGTAACCCTTCAACATTTTCTTTCTTTGATTTTACTTAATCCGTAACCCCAATCAAAAATCTAATCCGGTAAAAGTGTTTGTATCCTCTTCTTCTACGTGTTGGTGTCGCTTTTGTTCGGTGGAAGTCGATGGTAACGTAGCTCCCCTAGTCCTTGAGTTCGGCTAACTAGAGTTCTAGGAGGCACAGACAATTCCGGACACTTTTTTCTTCGACGGCTCGGTCAGAAGGCTTCTCCGGAGCTTCGAGTATTTTGATTTCGTACGAAGGTAGGGTTTTGGTAAATTCTCACCGGTTAAATTGATATTGGACAAGTGAATTGATGTCGTGATTACTTGTTGATTGAATTTGATTGAATTTATATTGAATTTTATGATATATTGATATTTGTGATAAGTTTGAGGTTTAGAGGGTTTTAGTGCAGTCAGGAACTGAGTTATTCTGATGAATTTAATTTTTGAATTACGAAGGATAATTTGAAAATGTTGAAATTTGTCGAGTTTGATCTATTGGAAATAGTTTGAGAAGAGTGTGGAAAATGCTTTGGATGGAACCCGAAAAGGGTGGCAAAGTATGGGTTTTAGGGGAAACACCGCCGAAATTTTGTTTTAAGTCTTAAGAATTTATTTGAAATTTTATTTAGAAGAAAAAGATTGAGTTTAATATTATAATTATATAAGTTTTTCGGGTATAAGCTAAGGATCTCATGATCCCTCTTCATAAAACATTTAGGAAAAGATGAAGGAAGAGTGTGAAGATAGTTTTTGATGTTAAAAGTAAGGAATTAAAAGAATGATGAGAAAAGACAAGAAAAGAATATATTAGTTAAAGGGATCTCTGCCACAGGAAAGCAAAGATATGGTGGTGAGTCCATCGAGATTTGCTTTCCAGAGATACATCTTCCAATCCAGGGGATGGTCGTATCTGTAAGACAGAGGTTGCTTACAGAGGTTATCAATACATACATTGGCCAGAGAGAGACTCACCTGTAAGACAAAGGTTGCTTACAGAGGTTATGTTTGCATACATCGGCTCAAGAGAGTCGCACCTGTAAGACAGAGGTTGCTTATAGAGGTTATGACACTGGAAACCAAACTCAGACAAAGGTTGTTGAGTTACGTCGGGAACGGGTCAAAACCGACAGATGAGCTCATTACCTGCACTAGGGATAGACATGCATCATGATTGATTGAGTATATCTTCTATGAATTTTGTTTTCTGTGATTGTGTATGTGTTGTGTTTGTTTTCTCTTTATGTTCTTTAGTTATTGTGTTTGATGCGTGATTCGGTTGTTACTGCTGACTGGGTATAGTATTAAAAACGGACTTAATTAACCACCCCGACCCTATTAAGAACTCCCCAGTTCTTACCCCTGCTCTTCCCCCTTCAGATGGAAACAGGAACTCTAGTTAAGATTACCCCTATATATATACGAGGACCCAGCAAAGGATATGAAGGTGATAGAAAACTCGTCTTTTGGCTGCAATGATCGATCAGAGACAGTAAGAGTTGGTAGCGTATTTTGGGTGGTGCCTACAGTGTAGCTTAGATATTTTGATTTAGTCTCTCACTTTTAGATAGATCCACCGAGAGAATAGGAGCTGTAAATACTGGTTAGGCTTGTTTCGGGTGCCAGCTTAGGGGCTTCCTATATGGACCAAGGCTCGGAGCGTTAACTATGTATATAGTAGCAAGATATGAAGATTTGTACGCTAACTCATGCGATATATGGTAGTACCTTTATATGTATGTATGATCTATACTCTATGTTATGTTGATATATGATGTTGGCCTTGTGTATGTTATATTTGATTCCCTATTATGGCTTGTGTATGTTTAATTAGCTGTCCTCGCAAATCTTTTCATAAAATAAAATTTTTTTTCCAAAAATTTGATTCGTGCGCTAATACGATTACAGGCTTAATAATAAATATTTAGTTAGCTATTAGGTGAACAAGTTAATGACACTTAATTTTCAGTATGATCATGACGTACTGAAAATTAAGTCGTTACATTGTAGACCTTAGTCTACGTGCAATAGAACATATGATTTTATATACATATTTAAAGCTTTATAAAGTGAATGCAGGTGAGATGCTATTCCTCATGACTTTATTTGCTATCCATTGTTTTTTCATAACTATTAGTGCTATAAAAAAAATATGACAGCATAAACCAGTCGAATTATGAGTTTAAAATTTAAATAATTATTATTACGAAAAAACCAAAAAGAAAATATTTGGACTCATTAATTATTCACACAATAATATAAGAACCATAAAATAAGAAATAGATTTTTTTTTGTTCCTCTAATGACTCATCAATAAACGGACTTTACTATTAAGTAACTATATTATATTTTTTTCTACAAAATTGTTTATTTTATTTAGAAACATCAACGGGCTATATGATAAACTCACTGTTATATGATAAACTCACTGTTTTGTTCAAAAACCAAAAAAGGCCAAAATTAGATGCCCACAGTTATGCTAACACAATTACTGCAAATGTTCTACATTAACATATTCACTTATCAATTATCACTCACATCATATTCAGTTGTTGTTGTTTTTTCACTGTGTGTAAAATGTATCGAGTGATGCCATCTATTTATACAGGTAAGATGCTCTTATATTCAACTCTCATTTATTTTAGTTCATCCTTGAAAAATGACTCTTTCATAGTTCACCGCCCAAGTCATAAATGGGCATCCATTCCATGTGTTTGATCTTATCGTAACACTCCCCCTTAGATGACCATTTAGGATTATTGCCTCGTTAAAACCTTACTAAAGAAAAACCCAATGGGAAAAAACTTCAGTGAAGGAAAAAGAGTACAATATCCTCTGTGATAGAGACTGCCTCATTAAAAACCTTGTCAAGAAAAACTCAACGGGAAAAAAACCTGACCAAGGGAAAAAGAGTACAGTCTCCCCCTCTTGCCGACATCATTTAATGTCTCGAAATCGGCGCATCCCAATCTCATGTACCAATCTTTCAAATGAGGATTTTGGGAGTGACTTTGTAAATAAATATGCCAGATTGTCACTTGAGCGAATCTGTTGGACATCAATTGTCCCTTGATTTTGAAGATCATGAGTGAAGAAGAATTTTGGAGAAATATGCTTTGTTCTATCACCTTTGATGTATCCACCCTTAAGTTGAGCAATGCATGCTGTATTATCTTCAAACAGGACAGTTGGAGCTATCTTATGATCAATCAGTCCACATGATGACAGAATATATTGAATCAGACTCCTCAGCCAAAAACACTTACGACTAGCTTCATGAATCGCCAGTATTTCAGCATGATTAGAGGAGGTTGCTGCGCATGCTATCGTCTGTTTCGTGGACCTCCATGATATAGCTGAACCACCATATGTGAATAGGTATCTTGTTTGAGATCTCCCTTTATGTGGATCAGACAGGTATCCGGCATCTGCATAGCCAACTAGTTGTGACTTAGATCCATATGGATAAAACAATCCCATATCAACAGTTCCATGAAGATATCGAAAAATTTGTTTGATTCCACTCCAATGTCTTCTGGTTGGAGAGGAACTATACCTTGCTAGTAAATTTACCGCGAATGATATGTCAGGTTGCGTATTATTAGCAAGATACATTAGTGCTCCAATGGCACTGAGATATGGTACTTCAAGATCAAGGATATCTTCATTTTCTTCTTTAGGACGGAATTGATCCTTTTTCACATCCAAAGATCTTACGATCATCGGGGTACTTAATGGATGTGACTTATCCATATAAAATCTTTTCAAGATCTTTTCTGTGTATGTTGTTTGATGAATAAAGATCCCACCTTTTATATGCTCGATCTGCAGGCCGAGACAAAACTTAGTCTTTCCAAGATCTTTCATCTCAAACTCTTCTTTTAGAGTTTTTATAATTGTTGGAATCTCTTCAGGAGTCCCAATGATATTTAAATCATCAACGTACACAGCAATTATAATGAACCCATATGTAGTTTTCTTTATGAAAACACATGGCCAGATATCATCATTCTTGAATCCGTTTTTGGCCAGATACTCAGTAAGACGATTATACCACATTCGTCCAGATTGCTTTAGACCATATAAAGATCTTTGCAATTTGACTGAGTATAACCCTTGCGAATATTCATTGGATGGTTTAGATATCTTTAGTCCTTCAGGGACTTTCATATAGATATCCCGATCTAATGAGCCGTACAAATAGGCTGTTACCACATCCATTAAATGCATATGCAGTTTATGATATGCAGATAAACTGACCAAATAACGCAATGTTATCGCATCCACTACAGGGAAATATGTTTCTTCATAATCTATACCGGGCCTTTGTGAAAAACCTTGTGCCAGAAGTCGGGCTTTATAGCGCACAACTTCATTTTTCTCATTTCGTTTTCTCACAAATACCCACTTATATCCAACAGGTTTTACATCTTCAGGTGTACGGACTACAGGTCCAAAGACTTCACGTTTTGCAAGTGAGTCTAATTCAGCTTTCATGGCTTCTTTCCATTTTGGCCAATCATTCCTTTGTCGACATTCTTCGACTGATCTTGGCTCAAGATCCTTACTTTCATGCATGATATCTAATGCCACATTATATGCAAATATTTCATTGACAATTGTCTTATTTCGGTCCCATTTCTCTCCTGTAAAGACATAATTTATCGAGATCTCGTCATTTTCACAATTTTCAGGTACCTGAACGTCTTCTGGCGTTATATTAGAATTTTGGACAACTGCAGGTGTCTCTACTATGTCTTTTTCAACAGGAATATTATTTACCTCTTTTCTCTTTCGAGGATTTTTGTCTTTGGAACCAACAGGTCTGCCACGCTTCTGGCGTGATTTTGCTTCAGTGGCTACTTGTCCTACTGGGACATCCATTCGAATTGAGGCATTTTCCGCTGGTATATAAGATTTAGTTATCCTCTTTGTATCGAAAAATGTATAAGGCAAATCATTTGCTATTCTTTGCAAATGTATAATCTTTTGAACTTCCAGTTCACATTGCCCTGATCGAGGATCTAAAGGCATCAACGATGATGCATTCCAATTAAGTTCCTTTTCAGGAAGCTTATTCTCTCCCCCTAATGTTGGAAATTTTGATTCATCAAAATGACAATCCGCAAACTGGGCTTTAAACACATCACCAGTTTGTATCTCAAGATACCTCACTATAGAGGGAGAATCATATCCAACATATATTCCCAATTTTCTTTGGGGTCCCATTTTGGTGCGATTAGGTGGTACAATGGGAACATATATCGCACACCCAAATATTCTTAAATGGGAAACATTTGGCTGATGGCTCCACATGGTGGATGAATAGGTCCACATATATCACCTTGAATCCTTTCTAGGAATTCAGGGGACTCAAATCTAATCTTTACTGGTGATGGCCTTAAAATTAACTTCCCTTGAGAACATGCAACACAACAAAATTCACTAGTTTTAAGAATCTTCTGGTCCTTTAGTGAATGTCCATGAGAGTTTTCAATAATTCTTCTCATCATGGTTGTTCCTGGATGACCCAAACGGTCGTGCCAAGTTATGAATTCATTTGGGCTAGTAAACTTCTGGTTTACAATGGCATGTGATTCAATTGCACTAATCTTAGTATAATACAACCCAGATGAAAGTGAGGGTAATTTTTCTAATATAACTTTATTATTTGAATCATGAGTTGTGATATATAAATACTCATGATTTTCCTCATTCATAGTCTCAATATGATATCCATTTCGTCGAATATCTTTAAAGCTCAACAAGTTTCTTTGAGACTTGGTAGACAACAATGCATTATTTATTATAAATTTTGTTCCTCCAGGAAACAAAATTATAGCTCTTCCGGAGCCTTCAATCACATTGCCTGAGCCAATAATAGTATTAACATATTCCTCTTTTGGCACAAGATGGGTAAAATATATATCACTTTTGAGAATAATGTGTGAACTTGCACTATCCGCAAGGCATACATCTTCATTACATATTCTTGCCATTCTCTTCAAAAACAAATAATAATAAAATGAGTAGTATGCACGGTTAAATTGAATACTTGATCAGAATTTTTCTAAGAAACACTGTACATAAAATAATGTCATATACTGAAATTTTATTTTAAAATTTGACACATTTAATAATTTCAAAATTCATAAACATTAATATTTCATTATTTATGTACATCACATTTGAAACTTAAATAAAACTTAACAATAAGTTCTTTACATTATTTATTTACATATATACTTCACAATCCCACATATTAAACTATTCCATCATTGATCAAATGACCAATATTTCCTTCAGGATCCTCAAAGAAATCAGATACATCATAATGAGTGGTGGAGTTCTCATCATCATTTGAAACAAAATTCGTTTCCTTTCCTTTGTCGTTCTTTTTCAAAGATGCCTGATAAAGATCGACTAGGTGCCTTGGGATACGACAGGTACGTGACCAATGGCCCTTTTCACCACAGCGGAAACACTTATCCTCGGTTGATTTATTCTGCCCGATATTCATTTCTTTATCCCACTTCTGGTGAGATCCTCTCTTTTGAACATAATTCCTTTTCCTTCCATAATTTTTCTTAAAACCTTGCCATTTACCTCTTCTAGGGTAATTTTCCACATTTACTTCAGGAAATGGGGCAGCGCCAGCTGGGCGCGCTTCATGATTTTTCAATAACAACTCATTGTTGCGTTCAGCAACAAGAAGGCAAGAAATTAACTCAGAATATTTTTTAAACCCTTTCTCTCGATACTGCTGCTGCAGGAGCACATTCGAGGCATGGAAGGTTGAGAAAGTTTTCTCCAACATATCATGATCAGTGATTTTTTTTCCACACAATTTCATTCGTGAGGTGATTCAAAACATTGCAGAATTATATTCATTTATAGATTTAAAATCTTGTAAACGCAAATGCGTCCATTCATATCGGGCTTGAGGAAGTATCACCGTTTTCTGATGATTATACCTTTCTTCAAGGTCTTTCCAAAGATCTGCAGGATCTTTTAATGTAAGATATTCATTTTTCAATCCTTCGTCAAGATGACGACGAAGAAAAATCATGGCTTTAGTTTTATCCTTCTGGGATGCATTATTTTCAGCCTTAATGGTATCTCCAAGATCCATTGAATCAAGATGGATTTCAGCATCTAATATCCATGATAAATAATTGTTTCCAGATATATCAAGAGCATTGAATTCAAGATGAGAGAGTTTCGACATAATGAAAAATTTGTTACCTGAGTCTTCCTAAAAATTTGATCAGAGTCTCGTGCTGATAACGTGTTGTAAAATGAGAGATATATATAAGATAAAGATGTATAAATAGAAGACTCTAGTATTAAAATAATTAGCTCAATAATAATTTATAGATATATAATAATATTATATGTTGTAATGTATATATATATACAAAGATAGAAAGGAGTATAAAAAGTAAAGAGAGAGAGAATTGCATAAATATATATATAAAGATAGAAAGGAGTATAAAAAGTAAAGAGAGAGAGAATTGCATAAATATATATATAAAGATAGAAAGGAGTATAAAAAGTAAAGAGAGATAAAATAGCATTTGCTTTTATTATTGCTATATGTATAAAGGGAGAGAGAATAATATTCAGTTGTTGTTGTTTTTTCACTGTGTGTAAAATGTATCGAGTGATGCCATCTATTTATACAGGTAAAATGCTCTTATATTCAACTCTCATTTATTTTAGTTCATCCTTGAAAAATGACCCTTTCATGGTTCACCGCCCAAGTCATAAATGGACATCCATTCCATGTGTTTGATCTTATCGTAACATAGAAAACCTGCAATAAATACTGATTCTGTCCCTCAGTAAAATACTTGTCATTCAGTGAGATCATACATGGCATTTTTACATATGTAGAAGACAATATATAGAAAGACAGTGACTTCTACACCATAGACTTCACCTTTTAGATTTTGGTGTGATTTTTAAACAGAATTAATAAAAATTTAATAATTGAATATTTTTGTCGAACATAATTCATCTTTTATGGATATAAAATTTAGTTAGTTCTTTCGTAGTCTGTTTTATCTATGTCTGAATCTTTTATGGTCAGAAATAACTATTTATTTCTTAAAATAATATGTTTTTCAAATTAAAAGAAAAGTAAAAACAATCTAATATGACTAGTATTCGCTTTGGAAATTAATATACCTCTTAAATACGTCTCTTGTTCATTTTCTTTCTTGTTTGCTCTGGTTTTAGGCCACCAAACCTCTGTTATTACTTTATCTAAACAAAAATCTCTCATTGTAAGGTCTGTTTCGAATATTTTATTTTAGGATAACCATCTTTTTTTAGGACTATATAGAATAAGAATCTTTAACTTTATTCAAAAGTAGACGCTCAAGTCTACACCAATCAAAGGAGTTAAATCCAAACTAGTCCTTGAGATTTACGAAATGCACTAATTTGGCCTCTAACTTCCTAATTGTACTACTTATATTTCCAAGATTGAATAAAATGCACCTAAGTGGTCCCTTACCTATTTTCCAATGAAATTGCTTGCTGTCGAGAGTGACCTGACATACTGGATTGTCTAACGGTTATATGAGGTGGCAATCGAAACTATACAACCTAGTTTGGTCTCTTATCCCCTTTTTAACCCTAACTGCAGTAGTAGCTCACCACTTCTTCGTCGTCTTCTTTTTATTCTTCTTCTTCCCTTTGTGTTCATTTTTTTCCGTCGTTGTTGTGTTGTTTAGAACGATGGTTAGACGTGCAAATGAAGGGGGGGGGGGAAGTTCTACTCGATCAACAACAGGGGCGGAAAGTCAGAGCAGAGCCTCTTGAGTACCAGAGCGGTGTGGGTGTGGGTGCCGCCCTGTACTCCGATGGTTTGGAACAGATACCCACCCAAATAAGCATTTTTCCATTACAAGATTTTTGTTTATTTGTGACAGTTTTTTTTTATTTGTGGAGGTTTATAACCCCACCAAATGGTTGTTTGGGGGGGGGGGGTTTACCCCCAAAATTTGAGGTGCCACGAGGCCTTTTGTGGGAGTTTTTAAAAAACATGATGGGCGAACGTGAATTTGTCGGTATAGAATTTCACAATTGAAATCTCGTTGCAAATATAGTTCTACACCAACAAATAATTCACCCAATCAAAAATTTGGGTTGTCACAAGTTCAACCCCAATGAAAATTTACCGGAGTATTTCGGACTCCGGGTCGTCTCCCTAGGAACCAACGGAGTGCATATGTATTGGCTATAGAGGGGAAAAAGGGGGTTTTGTTTATGAGATGGCAAGAAAATAAGTAAATTGAGCGAGTAAGTAAAGAAAGCAAATTAAAGAACTCTTCGCAAAGAATTGGGTACTTAAGATCACAATCCTAGTTAATACCAATTATCGACAATTATGAGAGGCCAACTCATTAAGTCTACTTCTCGAAGCCTTAAGTACGTAACATTTACTCCTAGACTGGAAGTATGTCAAATAGGCTTAATCACATCCACCCATAAGTCCTAACCTCCCCACCAATTGGTTTAGTAGTGGATTAGCGTCAATGGGCTTCAAATTGATCACACAGGGTTCTCAAATTACCAATTCCATGGTATCCAAAACTCAAGATCACTTAAGTCCCTTGGCCTAGACCAAGAGTTGACAAAACTACTCAAGAACTGAAGAAAACATTTCATCAAACACCTAGAGTGCAATAAAAATTTACATCATAACTTGCAATGATACTAAAATCTACCACTATTGATTGCAAGAAAAGTAAACTCACAGCTCAAATCAACATCAATTAAAGAGACATCAACAGTAAAATTGCATTAAATGTAAACAAATCCAACATGAGATCATGAATGTAAAAGAGAGCATAAAAGTAAAATTAACGCTACAAAATCATGAGAATCAAGGAGTAGAAGTAAGAGATCATAAAAGAAATGAGATGATAACATGTAATTAAACCTAATTCTAGAAGAGATTAACCTAACCTAATTCTAGAGAGAAGAGGGAGCTTCTCTCTCTAGAAACTAACCTACATAATGCTATACCTACAACTAATCACTCCCCCCCCCTTTTGCTTGGACTTCAATTTTGCATGAAATACACTCAGAAACTAGTTGGATTTGGGCTTGGGCAGCTCAGAAATCGCCCCCAGCGTTTTGCCATTAAGTGGGCCAAGTACGAGTGTTGGAGCGTGCGCGCCATGTGCGCGTGCGCGTTGATTGGCAAATTTCCATCTGCGCGGAAGCGGCATGTACGCGTGCGCGTCCTTGTGAGAGACCACTTTTGCGCGTGCGCGCCTTGTACGCGTGCGCGTCCATTGGTTCCTTCCAAATCTTTGTTTCTTCATGCATTCTCCTCTTTGCATGCTTTTCTCCTCATTTCTTTCATCCGATAATTGCCTAATGAACCTGAAATTACTTAACAAACACATCAAGGCATCGAATGGAATTAAGGTGGGTTAAAATCACCAATTTAAGGCCTAAAAAGCATGTTTTTACAATTAAGTATAATTTAAGGGAGAATTACAAAACCATGTTATTTCATTGAATAAATATGGGAAAAAGTGGATAAATCCCCCAAAATAAGCATAAAATAAAGCACAAAATCGGGGTTTATCAAATCTCCCCACACTTAAACTAAGCATGTCCTCATGCTAAAATCAAGAAAGAAGCAAAGGGTATCACATTTATTCAATGCAAGCTACTAACTAAATGCAATCTATTTATATGCAAGTTATCTACATGAATGCAATGGCTCAGTCAAAACAAGTCAATTTCCAAGAGTACACATGTAAGCACAAGGGCTAAGGTATTAGCAATCAAGCAAACCACAATTGGATTGAATCATTGAAAGAGTTCACAAACTTGCAAGAAAAGATGATTAAGGGTGGAAACATGTAATTGAGCGATCGAACCCGTACCGGATGTGTATCTGCTCTATGCGCTCAAGTGTATGGGGTTGATTCACTCAATTCTCCTCTAATCATGCTTTCCAAGATTTGTTTTTCATCTAACAATCAACAATTAATTCATGCATGCATACAAATATCATGAGGGCTTTCCCATGGGTTGTAATGGGGCTAGGGTCAAGGTAGGATGCATATAGTCAAGTGAGCTAAAGATTTGAATCTTTGATTAACTTAAACTTCCCACCTAACCTATGACAACCTATACAATTCTAAACAAACCTAACTACCCATTCTTCATTTTTTTTTCGCATACTCATGCATTCTATTTTAAACACCACACATATGCATTGATTATTATTGAACCTTGAACCTTGGGGCATTTTGTGCCCTTTTTATTTCAATTCTTTTTCTTTCTTTTTCTATAAATATTTTTTTTATTTTTTTTAAAGTATATATACAAGTACTAATGCATATGGTTTTACATTTGATTAATACATGAGTATATACCCAATTCCCAAAATTTTTTAATAAAAATATAAACACACTTTTATCTCTACCCAATGTTCCCAACTCTCCCAAAATCAAATAATGAACACTCTCACTAGCCTAAGCTAATCAAAGATCCAAACAATGGACATTTATTGTTTTTCACTTAGGCTTGTAGTGTGCTATAATTAAGAATAAGTGGGTTAAGCATAGGCTCAACATTTGGCTAACAATGGAAGATAAAAGTGTAGGCTATTTGGGTAAGTGAGCTATTTGAACAATGGCCTCAATCATATAAATGCATGTATACGCAAATAATGGACATAAAGAATCAAACAAATCAAAGATTACAATCATAGAATTCACACAATTCACACAAGAATGAAAATAAGTGGTTATATATGATGTAACCACACGATTAGGCTCAAATCTCACATGCTTGTGTTCTTTGCTCAAAACATGATCCACAAAGTATATACTTCAAGCAAGTTCTAAAAAAAAAAAAATTTAACCAATTGGGGTGGTGCCCTAAAAATGAGTTTCTTGGAAATTTCATCATATTGATTGAGCTTATTCTAATGCAAAATTGTGATTTAGAAAAATTTTTAAAAATTCTCCTAATTTACCCTTTTTTCAATCAAAACACATTTCTTATATAAAAAGGGTCAACTAGACTTTCAGTAATCCATTAATTTTCTAATCACAATCAACAACTAAGATGTAAAATATATATATCTATACTAAAAGTGTGCAACAACCAAAATAAGAGTATCTACAAAAGCATAAATATGTACAGCAATCCCAAAATGATCTAAAACGTAAAGTGCGAAATAAAACAAAATAGAGTAGCAGCGAATAGAAATAAAAGTCTGAAAGTTCACCACATAGGTGCAAACACCGGTCACGAACGGTGACCTCCCCACACTTTAGGATTGAGCATCGTCCTTGATGCTACTACTGAAGCTCGGGATGGGGTCAACAATTGCATCAGGCTGTGGCTCATGCTCAGGCTCGGGCTGTGGGACTGGAGGTGGCACTGGTGGTGGCTCCGGAATGTCGTGCTGGACCTCAGGAGTTTGCTGGACCTCGGTGGTAGTCTGCGTCACTGGTGGTGCCTCCTGCTGTGTCGGCTCCGCACCATGCTCCTCTAATGTTGGTGAAATCAGAATCTTGAGAAACAAGTAAATCAAGCATATTTAACACCAACTTTAGCAATGCATACAAGTCACAAGTTCAAATGTGAATTGGAAACCTCATGGTCTATGTGACTTAATGAGATTATGTATGAACATAATGAACTATTTGGTCACATAGATGAGAACATTCAAACTTGTGTGTCTATTGCAAAACAGGCACAAAATTTTAAGGAAATCACAAGTGATGGTCAATTGGAAAATTCATTCAAACCATTCAATGCCTAGACGCAAACCATCATGCATCACAAGAAAGGAGTTTAAGCAAGACCAAAACTTGTCCCTAAGGATTTTCCAAAACCATTTAAGCAACAAAATTCTAATTTAACAGAAATCATCAACTAGAATTTGTTACACCCAACCAACAAGGTTAATTTTAAGATTATGGTTGAGAAAAATTCGGCAGCAATTCAGCAGCATATTGGCTAATCCCCAAATTCAGACAGACAAAGCAGATTCCATATGAATTCAACAACAATTAAGAACACAAAACCATATGTGAGTTCATATGGAGGTAGTAGCCAGTCAATAGTTCAGCAACAAAATAATTCAAACAGCACAGAGGGCAGAAGCAGTTGCTTCAATCAACATTTCCTTCACCAATCCATCACAAATAAGCAGCATTATCAGAGTACATGAACACAGGGCAATGCAGCAAAACAGAGCAATTTCATATAGCAACAGAAATTCAAACAATGCCTAAATCCACTACTCAGCCCAGATTCGCTAATCACCTAAATCAAACTAAACTAACTAACTACGCTAATTCTAACTACACTAACGTAATTAACAATAAGCAGGAAAATGAAGTAAAATAGGGGAGGTATGGAACCTGGTTGCAGAGACAGAGAAGAAGCAGAACGGGGAAGAAGAAGGTGAAGTGGAGTAGTGAGATGGAGAACCGGTCACAATGGCGGCCGCGGTGGCGCTGGTTGCGCAGAGGCAGCGAGAAGCAGAGAGCAGAGGGGCAGTGAAAGAGGGAGGAAAGAAAAGTGAGAGAAGAGGGAGAAGACGGCGCGGTGATGGTAGTCGGCGGTGGCGACGGGATTGGAGTGCTCGCCGGAGGTGAGGTGGTTACTAGGAGAAGTTTGATGATGGAGGGGGGTTGAATGGTGGGAGAAGGAAAATGGAACGTTGGGGATGGAAAGGGTATGATGCGCGAATGCGCTAGGGCTTCGCGTCTCTGGGGTAAGTGAAAATTCGAATCCACGCGCGCGCGTATGGTGCGTGTTCGCGTGGGTGGGCGAAATGGAAGAACGGCGCGAAAGCGCAATGTGCGCTTGCGCGTAGATGAAGGAATCGGAATGGGCGCGGACGCGCAAGGTGCGCGTCGGCGCGGATGTGCTGGGCTGCAGGCACAAAAGAGGCCCAGAGTTGGCACAACTCTCGGGTCTTTTGGCCTGGATGATGCCAAAATGCATCGACGCGCGCACGCACTATGCGCGTTTGCATGGATGGCTTGAGCTTATTGGGTGGGCGCGGAGGCGTGAAGTACGCCAACGCGTGAACAGCGAAACAGGGAGTGACGCGGACGCGTACAGCGTGCGTCCGCGTGGGTTGAGGCACAGAGTTGGCCCAAAAGTGGCACAACTCTCTGGTTTTTGGCCCAGGAAACTAAAATATGCAGCCGACGCGCGCGCGCACCTTGCGCTTGCGCGTGGCTTGCTTTTTGCTTTTGCTTTTTTTTCTTTTTTTTATTATTATGAGCATCAAAAGACCTCATAACTTTCCCTCCTTTTCTGAAACTCTAGCTAAGGTGTAAGATTAAGCACATTTTGAGACATAGGGGCATTTTCAAACAACTTGAGAAAACTTGAAATTCAAGCAAAAACTCAATTCGAAAATAAATTCATCCCTTATTAAAGTATAGAATGCATAAACACCTTAGCAAACAAAGGAAAATATACCAAGAGGTAAAGAAACTATATACAACGGAACCCAATTCATTCATTCATTATATCTACAGGAGAATGGAAAGAGTTTACTATGGTGGGGTGTTTCCCACCAAGCACTTTTAGTTTAAGTCCTTAAGTTGGACATTGGGAGGCTCCTTGTCAAGGTGGCTTATGCTTGTACCCATCCTTGAACCTCCAAAAGTGCTTGTCCTTCAATCGGTTGTCAGAAGTTCCAACCTTCTTCATTAAGCTTTGGTGAGGTTCTTTCCAAGACGTGGGCTCCCAAGAATGACTACCATAAGTTAATCCAGGATCCCATATCTTATCCTCGCACCCATCTTCTAGTTGATTGTCTTGACCGTGTCCGGGCGACGAGGAAATAGAATTCTCATGGAAGCACCACTCTACTCTCCTAGACCCATTTAGTTCAGCATTACACCAATCTATGCTCTCTAATTCCGAGCTTCCCACCATAATGAGCCTAGATTTAGAACGCCAACCACTAAACATCCTCCTCTTCCGCTTGATTCCACAAAGCGCCCTGAGTTGGCCATCCGTTTCAAGCAAACCATACTCAAGTGGGATAACACAGCTGCGAGTTAGAAGTTTTACCCACTCAAATGGAGGACCGGATGACGAACCAGGTAGAGGAATTCCCAAAGATCGTGATAAAGCATGCTCTACTCCCGTCCATCCCCTTCTAGAGGTTTCCACCACTTGGTGAGGTTCTTTAAGTTCCCCCTCATGCCAAGCCTCCTCAAGTTCACTTTCCTCTTCACCAATTTCTTCTATTTCTTCCCCATCGCTCTCATCGTAGATAGGAGGTCTAGTGAAGTCTACCTCATCATCAAGTCTAAGCAAATTAGGGAAGGATTCTTCAAACTCAAAAGGATCATATGTTGATTCGGAATCATCATAGGTAGGAAGGTTTGTTGCTTGGAGCACTTCTTCCAGTTCTTCACTTGCATTAGGCTTTGGAGGTTGCAAGCCCTCTTCAACCTTGCTTTCCAATGTACTGGGGGAGGGTTCAACAGGATCGTTAAGGGAGTTGATCGAAGTGGGCAAAAAATCATTAGAGATGGAATCCACTTCTTTATCAATTTCCTTTAACTCATTGTTTACTCCTGCGACATTGCTCTTTTCTTTGATATTCCCTCCACATTCCTTGGAGGAAGTTTCCTCAACTCGGGATTCCTTTATGTACTCAACATATCCTAAACATCCATCCACCACTTCCTTTTGTTCGCTAATCTCTATCTTCTCCTCTTGTTGCGGTTCTTGATTCAATTCTTCTTCCTCACCATGGAGTTCCATGTTCATATCCTTGCTAAGCTTCGGGGTTGCTTCTCCGCATCCAACAATAGAAGTACTTATGGCGCATGAGCTTAGGTGAGATGTTAGGTGACCCACGGCTTCTATTATGCCGGCCACCCTTACTCTTAACTCCTTGAACTTGGTTTCATCTTCCTCTTGTCGCCTTAAAATACGAGATTCAAGGTCTCTCAGTTCTAACATGAAGGCTTCATCAGGAGATGGGGTTGGAAGAGAAAATTCATCAGTTAGGGAAAAATTGTTATAATCGAAAGGTGGTTCATGTTGGTGAAGTTCTTAAGGTGGTGTATGTGGAATTTGTGGTTCTTGAGAGTATTGGTATTGGGATGGTGGTTGTTCTACATGTAGTTCTAATGGTGGTTGATATGGTGTGTATAAGTTATGGTCATATGGAGGCGAATGATGGTATGAGGCTTGTGAGTATGACGTGTGGCTATGTTGAGGATATGTCTCATAGGCATATGGTGGTAGTTCTTGGAAGTCACAAGGAAATTCACCATAGCTAGTGGATTGATATGCATCATAGAACGGCTCTTCTTCATAGTGCATTGGTGGAGGTTGTTGCCATGGAGGTTGATCAAGTGTTTGAGGCTCCTCCCACCTTTGATCTCCAGTTCCTTGATGTACATCCTCATTGAAGCTCTCATCTCCTACAACATAATTTGAGCTACACTCAGCCAAAGTGAGAATTCATAGTGATGTGGAAAATAAAAACAAAGAGCGATAAGAAATGAAGAAGACTAAATCCTAAAATTAGCAAAAATCAACAAATAAACCAAAGATAAAGCTATTCACAATATTTACAATAGTCAATAACATAGCACCATTGGCTCCCCGGCAACGGCGCCATTTTGATGGACGAACGTGAATTTGTCAGTATAGAATTTCACAATTGAAATCTTGTTGCAAGTATAGTTCTACACCAACAAACAATTCACCCAATCAAAAATTTGGGTTGTCACAAGTTCAACCCCCAATGAAAATTTACCGGAGTATTTCGGACTCCGGGTCGTCTCCCTAGGAACCAACGGAGTGCATATGTATTGGCTATAGAGGGGAAAAAGGGGGTTTTGTTTATGAGATGGCAAGAAAATAAGTAAATTGAGCGAGTAAGTAAAGAAAGCAAATTAAAAAACTCTTGGCTAAGAATTGGGTACTTAAGATCACAATCCTAGTTAATACCAATTATCGACAATTATAAGAGGTCAACTCATTAAGTCTACTTCTCGAAGCCTTAAGTACGTAACATTTACTCCTAGACTGGAAGTATGTCAAATAGGCCTAATCACATCCACCCATAAGTCCTAACCTCCCCACTAATTGGTTTAGTAGTGGATTAGCGTCAATGGGCTTCAAATTGATCACACAGGGTTCTCAAATTACCAATTCCATGGTATCCAAAACTCAAGATCACTTAAGTCCCTTGGCCTAGACCAAGAGTTGACAAAACTACTCAAGAACTGAAGAAAACATTTCATCAAACACCTAGAGTGCAATAAAAATTTACATCATAACTTGCAAGGATACTAAAATCTACCACTATTGATTGCAAGAAAAGTAAACTCACAGCTCAAATTAACATCAATTAAAGAGACATCAACAGTAAAATTGCATTAAATGTAAACAAATCCAACATGAGATCATGAATGTAAAAGAGAGCATAAAAGTAAAATTAACGCTACAAAATCATGAGAATCAAGGAGTAGAAGTAAGAGATCATAAAAGAAATGAGATGATAACATGTAATTAAACCTAATTCTAGAGAGAAGATGGAGCTTCTCTCTCTA
>NC_029785.2:121172554-121182850 GCF_000816755.2 Arachis ipaensis | reverse complement strand
CCAATCCCCCCCCCCCCCCCTTTTGCTTGGACTTCAATTCTGCATGAAATACACTCAGAAACAAGTTGGATTTGGGCTTGGGTAGCTCAGAAATCGCCTCCAGCGTTTTGCCATTAAGTGGGCCAAGTACGAGTGTTGGCGCGTGCGCGCCATGTGCGCGTGCGCGTTGATTGGCAAATCCCCATCCGCGCGGAAGCGGCATGTACGCGTGCGCGTCCTTGTGAGAGACCACTTTGCGCGTGCGCGCCTTGTACGCGTGCGCGTCCATTGGTTCCTTCCAAATCTTTGTTTCTTCATGCATTCTCCTCTTTGCATGCTTTTCTCCTCATTTCTTCCATCCGATAATTGCCTAATGAACCTGAAATTTCTTAACAAACACATCAAGGCATCAAATGGAATTAAAGTGGGTTAAAATCACCAATTTAAGGCCTAAAAAGCATGTTTTTACAATTAAGTATAATTTAAGGGAGAATTACAAACCATGCTATTTCATTGAATAAATGTGGGAAAAAGTGGATAAATCCCCCAAAATAAGCACAAAATAAACCACGAAATCAGGGTTTATCAAACCACCACAACTTATTCAATGGGGATTTTGTATGTGTGTAGTGGAGGTTTTATATTGAATTTTTGTGATAATTTTAAATCACTATTGTGGCAGTTTAAAACCTCCAAAAATTGATTTTTTTTAATTTAACAAAAATTAACTATTTTATGAGATTTTCAAACTTCCATAAATCTTGTAATTATTTATTTATTTTTAATTTCAAATCATTCATTAATCTCATCTCATCACATACTCTCAAATTAAAATTTATTTTTTAATATCAAAATTTAAAATAGATACAGCTTATATCAATTTTATATTTTAAAATCAATTCAAACTATACTACAAACACCTATCTTTTAGCTATCCACTCATTATCAATAACAATCATATTATAAACGTACAAATATTCTCATATTTGTATATATTATATTTATTTAATAAAAAATCCTAGCATAATAACAGATTGTACTTGTGTATGTTCTTAACAACACCAATATATATAATTCATAATTATAGAAATATATATACAGGAAGGAAGAAAATGGAAAAGAGACTTAAAATGTTGATGATGTTTGACCCTTTAGCTAATAATATTTACAAAGTCATTATCCAAAAGTTTCTTTTAGAAGAGTTATCTATCTAGGCTCATGGTCATTGTTTTTTTTTTATATATTCGGAGCTTGAATACAAGGATCCACTGCTGTAAGGTTGATGGGAACTCTCTAAGCTTACCTCATTATGTTGAAAACTTGAAGAAGTTGATGGTCCAGATTCAGCAGCAGGGTCCAAACCAATTGAGTGCAATATGATTTCAATCTCTTTCACTACATCACTCATTGGAGGCCTGTTAGCTCCTGATTCTTCAAGACACATCATTGTAAGATCAACAAACTTGTCGAAACCATTAAGGGCCGAGCTAATTGTTCCTTTAAAATTCAAAATTATATTACCTTGTGCTATGATCTTTAAATTGAGTGGTGACATGATCTTTGCCATAATCTAATATTGGTTTGGATAGGATAGGCCAAAATCAGCAACTTTTGCATCAAGCTTCTCTATCAGCAAAATGTTCTTCAAAGCAGAATCCAACTAGGCTTACCACATTCTTGTGGTGAACCCTTGAAAGGAGTTCAATCTCAGCTTTGAATTCTACCCGCCCTGCTTCGATTCCTTTTGAGCTCGTTTTATGGCTATCAGTTGTCTAGAGGGAAGAGTTCCCTTATAAACCTTTATACACACACAAGAATATCTATTAGTAAATGTTACATTTTATTAAAATAGAAATAAGTATGAAATGAACACTTGGTAACAAATTGTTCAATTTAAGACATATCTGAATCAAATAAGAAACAATCAAGACCTTTCCATAACCCCCAGATCCAACATCATTAGCTAGTGAAAAGTTGTCTGTGCATTTCTTAAGTTCTTTAAAAGAGAACTGCCTTGCTGCCTTTAACTCAAGGGTGCCACAGTTGCTTTTACTTGGATCCCAGTTTCCTGCGTTTCGCGAAACCAATAGTACTGTTAACATAAATGCTCATGAATACATGTAGTCTATTTGATTGTTAAGACACTAATAAGAAGACACAAAAAGGAATTTATCATTGCTAACAAATTTCCACTTATAAATTACTAACAAACCCTTTCAAGGAAGACGAGAAAGGGGTATTGAAAGGATGGATATGACCTTCTCTTCTTCCATCAAACCAGACTGTACGACCACTATTCACAGTATTAGAAGACTGGTTGAAGGTGCTAAGAATTGCTCCAACAATACCGTGTTCACTAGCTGTCACATTGGGATACAAACCAGCGCATAGTATAGCCTGCAAGGGTATATTCTCAGAGATCATTGCACAAAAAGTGAATAATTAAGGACCTGCTATGCGGCATAGCATGATGGTAGAATAGATGGTACTATATAAAAGAGTGGTAGAGAGTAATCATGATATACATCTATGGCAGTGTGTACTATATATTCTCTTTCAGAAACAAATAACAATCATATCATGCATGCATGCCACACATGCTAATAATCTTATTCAGACCAAGTAGAATGTTCACATACATTGCTGCCACCAACCACCAACCAGCCTTGGATACTTAAGAATAAACAACTATTCAGCTCCAGAAGAAGAAGAAGTTGAAGGACTTGGAATGCACACAGACATGAGATGCATCACAATCTTATACCAAGATGAAATTGGAGGGCTTCAAGTAAGGTCAAATGCAGATCAACATCACTATAGAAACAAAACAAAGAAACTGTGAAACAGAGAATAAAAATATAAAATGCAGATCTGAAAACGCATTGGTTACTAAGAGAAAAAGTATAAATCCAAGATAAGGAAATTCTTTATCACTCAACCTCTCCAAGCACCCAGGCTCTACATATTATTATGAATAGAATTATCATCATCATTACTACTATATTAGTTGATATATATAAATCGCTAAGTAAAAGCTTTCTATTCTACCATGAAGAATAATTGATATATATTATTACTTAGTAGCAAAAAGCTCCTGCTACGTTCCTTCACTCTCTTCATCTATCTCAAAATTATTCATGAAACCAAAAGAAGCCTTCACTAAAGGTAACATTCAATTTAGTTCTCTATATATAACTATACCTTTTTCACTTTAATGCATAAATATTCTTGTACTAGCTATATAGCAAGCATCTTTATTCTTTAATTATTTTCTATGATCAAATACACAATGAATCATATTATTAAACAAATTGCACATTATTTTATATATGATGCAGATAATGGCTATAAAACTCAAAACTGAATTTGGAGCACAATGTTCCACTGCAGAAGCAGAAGCTTCATACTAAGCAGCATGGTGCTATCTTATCTGAACTTTTTAATTTATAAATTTGCAGAAATATAAAAATACAGAATATCCCAATGAAACATGAACTTGTGGCAAGAATGAACAAGTAAAAGCATGCAAGCATATTCAGACAACCCATTTCTATTTCCAATTCCATTTCAATTTGCAGGACGCCGCACAATGGTAAAATTCCATAACCATGAGTCCAGTTAATGTAATAACCAAATGGCAATTGCTTCATTGTCGAAACAAGTACGGTATTAGACACCGATTTAACACATTTGAATAATTATCCTAAGCTGGTTGCTCAATTGGAACTTCAAAGAAGTAGAGAAATAGAGACAAGTGAAATATGGAGAAGAAGAAGAATACCAGCGGAACTCGAAGGAGAAAATAGATTTGAAATAATACCTCGATTCAGAAGCTTTTGACCGCAGAAACTACAGTGACAACAATGGCAAAAACTGCAATGGCAATCGTACCAACAGAGCAACCAGATCTGAAACCATAATGTTGATAGAGGAGGTGGCTCGATTTATGAGCTTCCTGTGACAACTGTGGCGGCAACTGCGGCGGAACCGGCGACTGCAACGGCGGCAGACGGGCGACTGAAACGACAGCTACACCGACGGTAGAGAACCTAGGGTTTTGTTGATCGCCATTCTCTTCTCTTCTCTCATACTCGGTGAGTTTTGAAAAGTCAATAGTTAATAGGACGTAATAGAGGAGGATTTTTTTTGGGGGTTAAAGTTTAAATTTTATAAATGAATTATTAAGGATAGTTTTATAAATTGTCATAAATAAAGTGTATTTTAGAGTTTTTAAAAATTTTTAGTAAAAAATTTTTTCAATTAAATATAAATTTTGTAGTGTTTTGATGTCTAAATTAGAATGTGAGTTTTTTTTTAAGAATTGTTGTTGAGTTCTTATATGCTAACTCATAAATTTGCTACATATAGAGTAATAAAAAAAGATGATGTGAATTTTTTTGATGGACAAACATTATAGAAGATGATAATGGAAATTTTGAAGACACTAAAGCAAATAATAATGAACAAGTGAGCATCAATTTAGCTTTTAGGATTGGCAATTTAGAAGCTAAATTAAGGACGCATAAATGTATAATATAAATGTTAGGATTGCTGTTTTTTTTTCTTGTTAGTTGTTGTTTTAGTTGTGATGGTAAAATTTTGACAATATTATTTATGAATGATGAAAGTATTTATTTATGAATGTATAGTCACTCTATATTTTATTAGTGTGGTCTTATTTGATAGATTACGAAACTAAAAACTAAAACTGAATGAATATAACAAGTAAATTAATAATAGCAGTTTCTGATTATAATAAACATACTGTAAATACAACATATAAAGATAAACAACATAGAACAGCTACCACAAAATAAACACAAGAATATCTCCAAGTTAAAAGAATCATTGTAAAGTATTTACTATAAAAAAAATAAACCATACAGTCTGGTTATGTGCTATTCTTAAAGGGAAATAACAAAAAAAAAAAAAAAACCAATGTCCTAATTTCATATATGATCAAACATTATTAGCAAGTGCATCCAATATCAGGTATTTTTCTTTCTTGGTGCTTTGAATCCTGGAGTTGAAACAAACTTCAGAAAATTGGCCAACCTAAAAGATGTTGCTACACTTGCTCCTTGCATGGGATCAACACTACCGATAACTGCTAGAGGTGAGGTCCTCCTTTTTGTTGGCAACTTATGTGGTCTTACTTGGTGGTGGTTGTAGTGCCTAATTAAAGTTAGGAAACTTATTGTTAGTTTAGATTAGTGTGAATAAGGAGCTACGGAAAAAAGTGAAAAACAAATTGAAGGAATAAACTTTACCTCATCTTGTGTTCCACCATAGTTTGGTTGAGATAAGTCAATCTCTACAGCTTGGGATGCAACCACTGGTGGTGGAAGATTTTCTATGACAGTAACAACAACATGAGGAGGATTTTGGATACCTACATAAGGAGGAGTCTCAACTGCTTGTGGTGTCTCATTGGCAGTGTTGCTTGCTTCAGTTGCACTCTCAGTAGCAGTAGCTTTGGACTTGGCAACCGCTACAGCAGTTGCTGCAGCTGCGAGAGCAGCATCAACCTCGTCAGCTTTCTTCTTTGTACATCTCCTCTTGGTATGACCCTTTACTCCACAATATCTGCATGCGAATGACTTCAAGTGTCTCTTTAGACTAACAATTGGCTTAGCTTTCTTATTTCCATGAGTACCCTCATCAGCATCCTTCGTTTGTTTGGTTGTGAGTTTTCTTGGCTTCCGTTTAATGTTAGGAGCTTGTAATTGATTATAGACTGATTTTTTCCACGGGGCTTGGCCTGGGAGAGGATTGATGTGATGTGTATTTGTCTTCTTGTATGACTCTATTGTGACCAAAAGATGACAAAAATCCTGAGGTCTCTTATTCACCCATGCAAGCACAGCACAGAAAATGCCTACAATTAATTAATCAAAGCCAGACTGATTCACATTCTGTTTCAAGTAAAGCAAAAAAAAAAAAAAATTAACAGTGAAAATAACCATGTTGTAAAAGTAAAAAAGGTCATTTGTTAACATCCAGAACTGGCAGGTGCATAGTTTTTTGCCTAGATCCACAACCATATTTTTTGGGTGCCCATGCACCTTAAACTTTTCGTAACTTTCATCTCCAGTCCATATAGGGGATCCAATTCTTTGATTCTTTCCTAACTTTTTCTAAACGGTTCGGAATAAAAGGAGAAAGTTTTCCAACATGGTTGTCCAACTTTACCTTGTTCTTTGCAATTAATCTCATAACGAACATCCTTACCTCTTCAAGTAATGTGATGATTGGCTTGCTCCTATCCTCCTTGATCCGTGCA
The DNA here is from genome assembly GCF_000816755.2 of Arachis ipaensis. Lineage (NCBI taxonomy): Eukaryota > Viridiplantae > Streptophyta > Magnoliopsida > Fabales > Fabaceae > Arachis > Arachis ipaensis. The sequence goes on along the minus strand of NC_029785.2, from coordinate 121,176,588 downwards.
TTGAAAACTTCACATGCATTATTACAAATATTATCCAACTTTGGCTCGTGGCTGAATTAAGACTTTGTCCATGATTGCCCCGGCCACTTGTTAAGATATGTCCATGCTTCCTCACTCACCTTCTTTATCTTGTCCATGTTGTCTATGGAGTCTTGGAATGTGATTGATCTAGCACACTCATAGAGGAGTCTTTTAAGAATAAAAAAAATTAATCTTATCATTTCATAATTTGATACAACAAATAATATTTTTGAAGTAATTTCAAAAATTTAATTAAATTTCAATTTATTACTCTATGCCCTAATTTTATTAAAATTACCTTATTCTAATTAAACCTAAAATTTTCAATTACAATACATAAATCCTAACCTTAATTAAATTGAACCCTAACCCCCCCCCCAAAAAACACAAACAGCAGCCACAGCCTTGCTTTTCCGACAAAACACATGCACACACATCAGAAAAAGTAAAAGAAAGAAAGAAAAAAGGGAAGAGAGGAGAGGGGAGCTGCGGGAAAGGGAAGGAAGGGGGGAAGAGGAAGGACGGCGCCGGCGGGCGTCACTGCCGCCGCACCGCCGTGTTGCACAGAGGAGGGAGAGAGCGTGTGTCGCCGTTGAGAAGCCGTCGCCACCAAATCCGCTGCTGTCGAAGCTTATGGCCGAGCCTCTGCCGCTGGATCTCCACACTGCTGCTGCTGCCGCCGAAAACTGCCACTGAAGCCTGTGTCGTTTGGTAAACCCTGCTTCAACTTCCTTATCCGATAAGTTCAACTTTACCATGAGAGTTGTTGCTGAGGCTGTTTGTGCTAGGAACTTATCGCGAGTTACCGCCGCTGGAGCCACCACCGGAGCTACTGCCGTTCAGTTCAGCTGTTCTTCCTTCTTACAATAGGTATCTCTGTTTCGAAACCTTCGTCGCTAGCGTATAAGAGTTTTCTGTTATGTTTGGTTATAAACTCTAAGGTTCTGGTAACGTAGGGTCGCCCTCTGTATGTTGCATATCGCTTTTAAGTTGCTGTGATTGCTGCGAAAGTGATTATGGATTGAGGTTTCGGTTGCCATCGGTTTCGGGCTGAGAGAAAAGAGTTCCGTTGACGCGTTTGGTTTATGATTTTGACTTGTCGAGGTAGGGACTTTTTATAAAAACTAATTTACTTTAAATTGGAGATTTTTTATTGGTTTGGTTTTGAAATGATTTTAATACTTGAAAGTCTAAATTTTGTTTTATTGGAAATTGATTTGGTTTTGAACCCGTTAAAAAGGGTTGATGATTGGTTTGGTTGGGATCCGAAAAGGGTGGCAAAGTCCAAGTTTTAGGGGAGGTGTTGCCGAATTTTCTATAAAATCTGAAACTTTGTTGAAAATGTTATTTAGAAAAGTTTTAAATTTGAGAAATCGTATTATATGATTTATTAAGAAAATAGTTATGTTTCGAATTTAATTTATTTGAGAAAAACATATATCTCGAGTTTGATTTATTCACAAACGAATTGAGTTAATACTCAAATTGGCCCCTAAAATTTGACCTCCGACTCAATTTAGCCCTCAAGGTTTTAATTGACTCTAATTGTACCCTGAAATTTTGCCTCGAGCCTCAATTTGGCCCTTCCGGCGGTTTCCATCACCGGAGAGCTGACCTGGCAAATTTGGTAGACACCTGGCACCCTAGCAGTTAGATGACATGGCAAAATGTTTGAAGGCTTCAATTTAACCCCTAAAAATTTCAAATAAAACCTAGAAGTTCCAATTTCCCCAAATCGAAGAGTGTCTCCAAGAGGTGAGAAGAATGTTGTGAAGCAGCAGCCAAAGCTCAGGTAGCTCTGGTAGAGCTTGTTCGCATAGTGGCTGGGTGAAGAACGCACACGGTGACAGAAGTGGGAAGGTTCCGCATTGGTGCGGTTGTGGGTTGCGTCCTATTCTTCGGTGGTCTGGGACGGATTCCAATCCAGAAAGACCATTCTATGGATGCTCTAACTATAATGTGAGTTGGTTGAATTATTGCAAGTTGATTGTGTGTCTTATTTCTCAAATGCTTGTTGATTTTGTAGCTGTTCTTTCTCTCAATTTTTTTTGGATTTTTTGTGTTGTAGACTACCGGTAAGAGATGGTGTGGCTTTTTTAAATGGGCAGATGTTGAAGAAGAAGAAGCCATAGTTGGCAGAAATAAAAGTTCAGTTAGTGAAGACCATTGGAAACTATCTCTGGGATGGAAAATTAGTGCAGTTGAAGCTGAAATTAGAATATTAAAAATGGGAAATATTATATTGTCTGTGTTTGTTATTATTTTTGGAATTGTGATTGTAGCTTGTGGATTAGGTGTGATGAAATATATGTAACTGTATATCAGTTATTTGAATGAAGCATTGTTATGTATTTAATGAGAAAATATAAATGGAATTTTATGTTCTCTTTGCTAATGATATATCCTGTAAAAATTCTTTAAAACTGAGATTATATATGAAGCTGCTATGAGTCTGTATATGAAGACAAGATTAGGAGCTGGCTCTAATAACTATATATGTAGTATGCACTTCTATTAGTGAATAACTTTAAGTGTATAGTTCATTTGTGAAAAAGATATAAATAGATGAGATGTTATGACAAAAGAAAATCTAACAGAACCTTGTGTGGTTCTTGTACTTGACATAAGACCCAAAAATAAGTAATTCATTAAGTAATTCATAGTCATTAATCATTGTCAATATCACAGCATTAGCAACAGCAGTATCTGTATCATACCTTAGATACCCTAGATAACATAGTTTCAAATATCCTAAACCAAAACAGATTACTCTAAATAACATAACATAGTTTGCTGGATCTGTACCCTCTCCAGCCTTAGAACCTTTTTCTTTTGCAACAACAGCCGCTGCTGCATTAACAAGGGCACTAGCAAGGTCATCAGCTTTCCTATGAGCACAACTCCTCTTTGTATGCCCTCTCGTACCACAGTAAGTACATGTGAATTCTTTGTATTTTCTCTTCAACTTGGTTTCAGTTTTTGACTTCTTAACACTAGATGACTCTTCATCAGCATCCTTCCGTCTTTTTTGGGTTATTGGCCCTGGCTTTCGCTTCATTTTAGGTGCATGAGGCCTATTTTGTTCACTTCTCTCCCAAAGATCTTGTCCGGGTATTGGATTGAGAGAGTGCTTGTAGGTATCTCTATAAGCTTCCATGGTCAGCCAATGATGACAAAAATCCTCAGGATTTCGATTTATCTTGGAGATGGCTGCACATGCATGGACACACGGATTTCCTACAAGGACAGATGTTATGAAACAGTATCCAACGATCTATTTAAATAGAGACTAATCACCAGAGACATAAAACATAGTGAAACAAATAAGAACACCTAAATGAATACAAACCAGTCACTATCTAATTTAAATTATGTTTAATTAAATGAATACAAACCACTCACTATCTAATCCAAACTATGTTTAAGCAATTATTGGCTACCTCAGTACCTGTTATTTGCCAAAACCTACAGGTGCATATGCTCTTCCCCAAGTCAACAGCCATGTTGGTAGGCCAACCATGGATCTCAAATCTTTGATAATCTTCATCTCCACTCCAGATCGGTGTCCATTTTTGAGATTCTTTCCGGATTTTCTACAATCTACTATGTTGGATTGGTGGGAGCTTACCAACATGGTGGGATAACTTGACCTTGTTTTTTGCAATGGACCGCATCGCAAACATCCGAACCTCCTCTAACAAGGTGATTATAGGCTTAGCTTTGTATTCCTTAATCCTCGAGTTAAAAACCTCGCAGGCATTGTTACAAATGTTATCAATTTTTTGATCGTGTCGGAAATATGCCCTAGTCCATGCTTCTTTAGGCCACTTATCCAAATATGCCCAAGCTCCCTCGTTGAGTCTCTTTAACCTATCCATCTTCTGATCAAAACCATGGCGAGTTGTTTCCCTAGCACACTCCCATAATAGTCCTCTGTACTCCTGCTCTTTCCATTGTTTGTTAAAATTCTTCCATAGATGCCAGACACAGAATCGATGGTGTACATTGGGCAT
>NC_029785.2:121166329-121167928 GCF_000816755.2 Arachis ipaensis | reverse complement strand
TAGGTATCTCTATAAGCTTCCATGGTCAGCCAATGATGACAAAAATCCTCAGGATTTCGATTTATCTTGGAGATGGCTGCACATGCATGGACACACGGATTTCCTACAAGGACAGATGTTATGAAACAGTATCCAACGATCTATTTAAATAGAGACTAATCACCAGAGACATAAAACATAGTGAAACAAATAAGAACACTTAAATGAATACAAACCAGTCACTATCTAATTTAAATTATGTTTAATTAAATGAATACAAACCACTCACTATCTAATCCAAACTATGTTTAAGCAATTATTGGCTACCTCAGTACCTGTTATTTGCCAAAACCTACAGGTGCATATGCTCTTCCCCAAGTCAACAGCCATGTTGGTAGGCCAACCATGGATCTCAAATCTTTGATAATCTTCATCTCCACTCCAGATCGGTGTCCATTTTTGAGATTCTTTCCGGATTTTCTACAATCTACTATGTTGGATTGGTGGGAGCTTACCAACATGGTGGGATAACTTGACCTTGTTTTTTGCAATGGACCGCATCGCAAACATCCGAACCTCCTCTAACAAGGTGATTATAGGCTTAGCTTTGTATTCCTTAATCCTCGAGTTAAAAACCTCGCAGGCATTGTTACAAATGTTATCAATTTTTTGATCGTGTCGGAAATATGCCCTATTCCATGCTTCTTTAGGCCACTTATCCAAATATGCCCAAGCTCTCTCGTTGAGTCTCTTTAACCTATCCATCTTCTGATCAAAACCATGGCGAGTTGTTTCCCTAGCACACTCCCATAATAGTTCTCTGTACTCCTGCTCTTTCCATTGTTTGTTAAAATTCTTCCATAGATGCCAGACACAGAATCGATGGTGTACATTGGGCATAAGCTCCTTTACTGCTGAAGCCAAACCCTGGACCAGCAACACATGAAAATTCAATTATCGTGCCTCAAACAGACCCCCAAAATATTTTAAGTGACCTCAAACAGACCCCCCAAAATATATTAAAGGACTTCAAACAAGCCCTCTGGTGCACGAAATCGTGATCGTTCTTTCCTTGGTAACGGCGCTAAAAACTTAATATGCACATTCATAATCTTAGCTCTTTGTCACAACTTCACACAACTAACCAGCAAGTGCACTGGGTCGTCCAAGTAATAAACCTTACGTGAGTAAGGGTCGATCCCACGGAGATTGTTGGCTTGAAGCAAGCTATGGTCATCTTGCAAATCTCAGTCAGGCGGATTTAAATGGTTATAGTGAATTGATAATTAAAACATAATTAAAATATAAACTAAGATAGAGATACTTATGTAATTCATTGGTGAGAGTTTCAGATAAGTATGTAGAGATGCTTTCATTCCTCCTGAACCTCTGCTTTCCTGTTGTCTTCATCCAATCATTCCTACTCCCTTCCATGGCAAGCTGTATGTTGGGCATCACTGTTGTCAATGGCTACATCCCGTCCTCTCTACGAAAATGGTCCAATGTGCTATCACTGCATGGCTAATCATCTGTAGGTTCTCGATCATACTGGAATAGGATTTACTATCCTTTTGCATCTGTCACTACGCCCAGCACTCGCGAGTTTGAAGCTCATCATAG
>NC_029785.2:121150444-121166265 GCF_000816755.2 Arachis ipaensis | reverse complement strand
TTTTCACTTGACACCTTCACGCCACAAGCACATGGTTAGGGACAGTTTGGTTTAGCCGCTTAGGCCAGGATTTTATTCCTTAGGCCCTCCTATCCACCGATGCTCAAAGCCTTGGATCCTTTTTATTACCCTTGTCTTTTAGTTTTAAGGGCTATTGGCTTTTTGCTCTTGCCTTTTGGTTTAAAGAGCTCTTGACTTTTTCTGCTTGCTTTCTTTTTCTTTCTCTTTTTTTTTCGCCATTTTTCTTTTCTTTTTTTTCTGCAAGCTTTTGTATTCACTGCTTTTTCTTGCTTTAAGAATCAATTTTATGATTTTTTAGATTATCAATAACAGTTCTCCTTTTCATCATTCTTTCAAGAGCCAACATATTTAACATTCATAAACAACAAATTCAAAAGACATATGCACTGTTCAAGCATTCATTCAAAAAACAAAAAGTATTGTCACCACATCAATATAATTAAACTAATTTCAAGGATAAATTTGAAATTCATGTACTTCTTGTTCTTTTGTAATTAAAACATTTTTCATTTAAGAGAGGTGATGGATTCATAGGACACTCATAGCTTTAAGACATAGTTACTAGACACTAATGATCATATAGTAAAGACACAAACATAACTAAAACATAAAGCATAGTAAACGAAAAACATGAAAATAAGAACAAGGAGATTAAGGAACGGGTCCACCTTAGTGAGGGTGGCGTCTTCCTCTTCTTGAAGAACCAATGGTGCTCTTGAGCTCCTCTATGTCTCTTCCTTGTCTTTGTTGCTCCTCCCTCATAGCTCTTTGATCTTCTCTGATCTCATTGAGAATGATGGAGTGCTCTTAGTGTTCCACCCTTAATTGGTTCATATTATGACTCAATCCTTCTAGAGAAGTGTTGAGTTGTTCCCAATAGTTATTTGGAGGAAAATACATCCCTTGAGGCATCTCAGGGATTTCTTGATGATGAGCTTCCTCATGCATCTCTTGAGATTCATGAATAGGCTCTCTTGTTTGCTCCATTCTCTTCTTAGTGATGGGCTTGTCCTCATCAATGAGGATATCTCCCTCTATGTCAATCCCAGCCGAATTGCATAGATGGCAAATGAGGTGAGAAAAGGCTAACCTTGCCAAAGTGGAGGACTTGTCAGCCACCTTGTAGAGTTTTTGAGGTATAATCTCATGAACCTCCACTTCCTCCCCAATCATGATACTATGGATCATGATGGCCCAGTCTACAGTAACTTCAGACCGGTTGCTAGTGGGAATAATTGAGCGTTGAATGAACTCCAACCATCCTCTAGCTACAGGCTTAAGGTCCAGTCTTCTCAGTTGAACCGGTTTGCCTTTTGAGTCAATCTTCCATTGAGCTCCTTCCACACATATGTCCATGAGGACTTGGTCCAACCTTTGATCAAAGTTGACCCTTCTTGTGTAGGGGCATGCATTTTCTTCCATCATTGGCAAGTTAAACGCCTACCTTACACTTTCCGGACTGAAATCTAAGTATTTCCCCCGAACCATGGTAAGCCAATTCTTTGGATTCAGGTTCATACTTTGATCATGGTTCCTAGTGATCCATGCATTTGCATAGAACTCTTGAACCATTAGGATCCCGACTTGTTGAATGGGGTTGGTGAGGACTTCCCAACCTCTTCTTTGGATCTCAAGTCGGATCTCCGGATACTCATTCTTCTTGAGCTTGAAAGGAACCTCAGGGATCACTTTCTTCTTGGCCACAACTTCATAGAAGTGGTCTTGATGGAATTTTGAGATGAATCTCTCCATCTCCCATGACTCAGAGGTGGAAGCAATTGCCTTCCCTTTCCTCTTTCTTGAGGTTTCTCTGGCCTTAGGTGCCATCACTGGTTATGGAAAAACAAAAAAAGCTATGCTTTTACCACACCAAACTTAGAATATTGCTCGTCCTCGAGCAAAAGAAGAGAGAAAGAAGGAGAAGAAGAAGAAGAATGGAGGAAAGGGAGAGAGGTGTGTATTCGGCCAAGGGTTAGAAGAAAGGGTTGTGTTGTGTGAAAATGAAAAAAGAATGAGGGGTTTATATAGTGGAGGGAGAAGGGTTAGGGTTCGGTCATTTAGGGTGGGTTTGGGTGGGAAAGAGATTTTGAATTTGAAGGTAGGTAGGGTTTATGGGAAAGTGTGGATGGATGTGAGTGGTGAAGAAGTGATGGGGAAGAGAGATTGAGGTGATTGGTGAAGGGTGTTTGGGGAAGAGGGTTATTGGTTTGTGTGTGAGGAAGAAGAGAGAAAGTGAGTTGAGGTAGGTGGGGATCCTGTGGGGTCCACAGATCCTGAGGTGATCCTGTGGGGTCCACAGATCTTGAGGTGTCAAGGATTTCACATCCCTGCACCTTTTAGGCGTGTAAAAATGCCCTATGTATGCAATCATGGCGTTTAACGCCACTTTCATGCTTGTTTCTGGCGTTAAACGCCCAAATGTAGCTTGTTTCTGGCGTTAAACGCCAGCTTTATGCTTGTTTCTGGCGTTTAATGCCAGCTTTCCTCTGGGTGCAATCCTGGCGTTTAAACGCCAGACTGCTGCTTGTTTCTGGCGTTTAACGCCAGTTTCATGCTCTGTTCTGGCGTTAAATGCCAGCCAGATGCTCCTTACTGGCGTTTAAGCGCCAGTAAGCTCTTCCTCCAGGGTGTGCTATTTTTAATGCTGTTTTTCATTCTGTTTTTGATTTTTCAGTAGTTTTTGTGACTCCACATGATCATCAACCTAATAAAACATGAAATAAAAATAAAAATAAAAATAAAAATAAAAATAAAAATAAAAATAATATAGATATAATTAAATACATTGGGTTGCCTCCTAACAAGCGCTTCTTTAATGTCAATAGCTTGACAGTGAGCTCTCATGGAGCCTCACAGATGTTTAGAGCATTGTTGAGACCTCCCAACACCAAACTTAGAGTTTGGATATGGGAGTTCAACACCAAACTTAGAGTTTGGTTGTGGCCTCCCAACACCAAACTTAGAGTTTGACTGTCGGGGCTTTGGTTGACTCTGCAGTGAGAGAAGCTTTTCATGCTTCCTCTCCATGGTTACAGAAGGAGAACTTTGAGTCTTGAACACAAGGTAGTCCTAATTCAGTTGAAGGACCAACTCTCCTCTGTCCACATCAATAATAGCTTTTGCTGTGGCTAGGAAGGGTCTTCCAAGGATGATGGATTCATCCTCATCCTTCCCAGTGTCTAGGATTATGAAATTAGCAGGGATGTAAAGGTCTTTAACCTTTACTAACACGTCCTCTACTTGTCCATAAGCCTCTTTTCTTGAGTTGTCTGCCATCTCTAATGAGATTCTGGCAGCTTGCACCTCAAAGATCCCTAGTTTCTCCATTACAGAGAGTGGCATTAAGTTTATGCCTGACCCCAGGTCACACAGAGCCTTCTCAAAGGTCATGGTGCCTATGTTACAGGGTATTAGGAATTTACCAGGATCCTATTTCTTTTGAGGTAATTTCTGCCTATCCAATGCATTCAGTTCATTGGTTAGCAAGGGAGGTTCATCTTCCCAAGTCTCATTACCAAATAATTTGGCATTCAACTTCATGATTGCACCAAGGTACTTGGCAACTTGCTCTTCAGTAACATCTCTTCATTCTCTTCAGAAGAAGAATACTCATCAGAGCTCATGAAGGGCAGAAGGAGGTTCATTGGAATCTCTATGGTCTCTAGATGAGCCTCAGACTCCTTTGGTTCCTCTAAGGGAAACTCCTCATTGTTCACTGAACGTCCCAGGAGGTCTTCCTCACTAGGATTCACGTCCTCCTCCTCCTCTTTGGGTTCGGCCATTTTGGTTATATCAATGGCCTTGCACTCTTTTTTTGGATTCTCTTCTGTATTGCTTGGGAGAGTACTAGGAGGAGTTTCAATGACCCTTTTACTCAGCTGACCCACTTGTGCCTCGAAATTTCTAATGGAGGACCTTGTTTCATTCATGAAACTTAAAGTGGCCTTAGATAGATCAGAGACTATATTTGCTAAGCTAGAGGGATTCTGCTCAGAATTCTCTGTCTGTTGCTGAGTGGATGATGGAAAAGGTTTGCTATTGTTAAACCTGTTTCTTCCACCATTATTAAAGCCTTGTTGAGGCTTTTGTTGATCCTTCCATAAGAAATTTGGATGATTTCTCCATGAGGGATTATAAGTGTTCCCATAGGGTTCACCCATGTAATTCACCTCTGCTATTGCAGGGTTCTCAGGATCATAAGCTTCTTCAGAAGATGCCTCTTGAGTACTGTTGGGTGCAGCTTGCATTCCATTCAGACTCTGAGAAATCATATTGACTTGCTAAGTCAATATTTTGTTCTGAGCCAATATGGCATTCAGAGCATCAATTTCAAGAACTCTCTTCCTCTGAGGCGTCCCATTACTTACAGGATTCCTCTCAGAAGTGTACATGAACTGGTTATTAGCAACCATGTCAATGAGTTCTTGAGCTTCTGCAGGCGTTTTCTTTAGGTGAATGGATCCACCTGCAGAATGGTCAAATGACATCTTTGATAACTCAGACAGACCATCATAGAATATATCCAGGATGGTCCATTCTGAAAGCATGTCAGAGGGACACTTTTTGGTCAGTTGCTTGTATCTCTCCCAAGCTTCATAGAGGGATTCGCCTTCTTTCTGTCTGAAGGTTTGAACATCCACTCTAAGTTTGCTAAGCTTTTGAGGAGGAAAGAACTTGGCTAAGAAAGCCGTGACCAGCTTATCCCAAGAATTCAGGCTATCTTTAGGTTGAGAGTCCAACCATATTTTAGCTCTGTCTCTTATAGTAAACGGGAAAAGCATGAGTCTGTAGACCTTGGGATCAACCCCATTGGTCTTAAAAGTATCACAGATCTGTAAGAATTCAGTTAAGAACTGAAAAGGATCTTCAGATGGAAGTCCATGAAACTTGCAGTTTTGTTGCATCAGAGAAACTAGTTGAGGTTTAAGCTCAAAATTGTTTGCTCCAATGGCAGGGATTGAGATGCTTCTTCCATGTAAATTAGAATTTGGTGCAGTAAAGTCACCAAGCATCTTTCTTGCATTGTTATTATTTTCGGCCATGTCTCCTTCTTTTTCGAAATTTTCTGTCAGATTTTCTCCAGAGAGTTGTGCTTTAGCTTCCCTTAGCTTCCTCTTCAGAGTCCTTTCAGGTTCAGGATCAGTTTCAACAAGAAGGTTCTTATCCTTGTTCCTGCTCATATGAAAGAAGAGAACACAAAAGAAAATATGGAATCCTCTATGTCACAGTATAGATATTCCTTATGCAAGTATAAGAAGAGAAGAATATAAGAAGGAGAAGAGAAAAACTCGAACACAGATAGGGAGATGGGGTTCGAATTTTGGGTGGAAGAGAAGTGTTAGTAGATGAATAAATAATAGAAGGATATGAGGAAGAGAAGAATTCGAAAATTAAACAAAATAAAATAAAAATATTTTAAAATTAAACTTAAAATTCGAAAATAAAAATTGAAATCAAATTAAATTAAAATTAAAACAATTAGTTAATTAAAAAGGAAATTTGAAAAAGAGGGAAGGGATTTTTGAAAATGAGAGAGAGAGAGAGAGTTAGTTAGGTAGTTTTGAAAAAGATAAGAATCAAACAAAAAGTTAAGTGGTTAATTGAAAAAGATTTGAAAATCAAATTTGAAAATCAAATTTGAAAAGATAAGAAGTTAGAAAAGATTTTGAAATTAAATTTTGAAAAAGATGTGATTGAAATTTATTTTGAAAAAGATTTGAAAAAGAAATTTAAAAAGATTTGATTTTGAAAATTAAAGTTGATTACTTGACTAACAAGAAACAAAAAGATTTGATTTTAAAATTTAAAGATTGAACATTTCTTACTAGGCAAGTAACAAACTTAATATTTTTGAATCAATCACATTAATTGTTAGTGAAGATTTTGAATTTATGAAAAAGATTTTTGAAAATTAATTTTGAAAATTTCGAAATTATGAAAGAAAAAATGAAAAAGATTTGATTTTTGAAGAAGATTTGAAAAAGCTAGGATTTTTAAATTGAAAATTTGTTTTGACTCATAAGAAACAACTAGATTTTAAAAATTTTTGAAAAAGTCAACTCAAATTTCGAAGATTTATGAGAGAAAAAGGAAAAGATATTTTTTTGATTTTTGAATTTTTAATGATGAGAGAGAAAAACATCAAAAAGACTCAATGCATTAAAATTTTGGATCAAAACAAAAGATGCATGCAAGAACACTATGAATGTCAAGATGAACACCAAGAACACTTTGAATGTCATGATGAACATCAAGAACTTATTTTTGAAAATTTTTAAGAAAAGAAAAACATGCAAGACACCAAACATAGAAATTTTCAATGCTTAGACACTAACAAATTGAAAATGCATATGAAAAACAAGAAAAGACACAAAACAAGAAAATATGAAGATCAAACAAGAAGGCTGGCCAAGAACAACTTGAAGATCAAGAAGAACATATGATGAATTTTCGAAAATTCTTGAGAAAAACAAAAATATGCAAGACACCAAACTTAAAAATTGACTCTAGACTCAAACAAGAAACATCAAAATATTTTTGGTTTTATGATTTTATAAATTTTTTTTTGGATTTTTGAAAATAAAAAAAATAAAAACAAAATGCTTAAAATTAAAATAAAATTACCTAATCTGAGCAACAAGATGAACCGTCAGTTGTCCAAACTCAAACAATCCCCGGCAACGGCGCCAAAAACTTGGTGCACGAAATCGTGATCGTTCTTTCCTTGGGCGCTAAAAACTTAATATGCACGTTCATAATCTTAGCTCTTTGTCACAACTTCGTACAACTAACCAGCAAGTGCACTAGGTCGTCCAAGTAATAAACCTTACGTGAGTAAGGGTCGATCCCACGGAGATTGTCGGCTTGAAGCAAGCTATGGTCATCTTGCAAATCTCAGTCAGGAGGATTTAAATGGTTATAGTGAATTGATAATTAAAACATAATTAAAATATAAACTAAGATAGAGATACTTATGTAATTCATTGGTGAGAGTTTCAGATAAGTATGTAGAGATGCTTTCATTCCTCCTGAACCTCTGCTTTCCTGCTGTCTTCATCCAATCATTCCTACTCCCTTCCATGGCAAGCTGTATGTTGGACATCACCGTTGTAAATGGCTATATCCCGTCCTCTCTGTGAAAATGGTCCAATGCACTGTCACTGCATGGCTAATCATCTGTAGGTTCTCGATCATACTGGAATAGGATTTACTATCCTTTTGCGTCTGTCACTACGCCCAGAACTCGCGAGTTTGAAGCTCGTCACAGCCATCCCCTCCCAGATCCTACTCGGAATACCACAGACAAGGTTTAGACTTTCCGGATCTCAGGAATGGCCGTCCATGGGTTCTAACTTATACCACGAAGACTCTGATCTCACGATCAGGAGGCTAAGAGATATACATTCAAGCTTGTTTGCATGTAGAACGGAAGTGGTTGTCAGGCACGCGTTCATAGGTGAGAATGGTGATGAGCGTCACATAATATTCACATTCATCATGTTCTTGGGTGCGAATGAATATCTTAGAATAGGAATAAGCTTGATTGAATAGAAAATAGTAGTAATTGCATTAATTCATGAGGAACAGCAGAGCTCCACACCTTAATCTATGGTGTGTAGAAACTCTACCGTTGAAAATACATAAGAACAAGGTCCAAGCATGGCCGAGAGGCCAGCCCCCAAAACATGATCAAAGGATAATCCAAAGATGGTCTAAAAGATATAAACACAATAGTAAAAAGTCATATTTATACTAAACTAGTTACTAGGGTTTACAGAGATAAGTAAACGATGTAGAAATCCACTTCCGGGGCCCATTTGGTGTGTACTTGGGCTGAGCATTGAAGCTTTCACATGGAGAGGTCTTTCTTAGAGTTAAACGCCAGTCTATAACCTGTTTCTGGCGTTTAACTTCACTTTGCAACCTGTTTCTGGCATTTGACTCCAGAATAGGGCAGGGAGCTGGCGTTGAACGCCAGTTTACATCGTCTAAACTCGGGAAAAGTATGAACTATTATATATTTCTGGAAAGCCCTGAATGTTTACTTTCCAACGCAATTGAGAGCACATCATTTGGAGTTCTGTAACTCCAGAAAATCCACTTTGAGTGCAGGGAGGTCAGAATCCAACAGCATCTGCAGTCCTTCTTCAACCTCTGAATCTGATTTTTGCTCAAGTCCCTCAATTTCAGCCAGAAAATACCTGAAATCACAGAAAAATACACAAACTCATAGTAAAGTCTAGAAATGTAATTTTTAATTAAAAACTAATAAAAGTATAATAAAAACTAACTAAAACATACTAAAAACTATGTAAAAACAATACCAAAAAGCGTATAAATTATCCGCTCATCACCCTCGCAACGAATACATTTACAAATCACAGTCCTCACAGCAAGTATTAATTGATTATACAAATGCGTTTACTAATCACAGTCTTCAGAACAAGTATGAATTGATTATGCAATACATTCACTAATCACAGTCTTCACAACAAGTATGAATTGATTATACAAATACGTTTACTAATCACAGTCCTCACAGCAAGTATGAAATGATTATGCAAATAAATCTTGATAATCACAGTCCTCACAGCAAGTATGAATTGATTATGCAAATACATTTACTAATCACAGTCCTCACAGCAAGTATGAATTGATTATGCAAATAAATCTTACTAATAATAGTCCTCACAGCAAGTATGAATTGATTCCCCAAATATATTTACTCATTTACCTTTTGCATGTTTGACATAAAAGCCCATTTGTTAGCCATGTAGTCACCCAAGTCATCAAGCAGCAGGTCCAAAAACCACCTCCAATTCTCTTTATTCTCAACATCAACAATTGCCCACGCAATTGGATATATATGGTTGTTGGCGTCCTGAGCCACTGCTGAGAGTATTTGTTCCCCAAACCGAGTCTTTAAGAAGGCTTCGTCGAGTCCGATCAGTGGGCGGCAGCCAGCCTTAAAACCCTTCTTACATCCATCCAGACATACATACATTTTTTCAAATATAGGATCATCCCCTTGTAGATATGTACCAATCTTTACTGTTGAACCAGGATTACTCTTAAGTAGAGTTTCTGCATAATCTCTAACCAAATCGTACTAGGCAGCTGCATCACCGTAAACAATATTTCTTGCGTCCATTAAAGCTCTGGTTAGTGATGATTTGTTTAGGTCTAGGTCACACCTTCTCCTGAAATATGATTTAGCCTCACTGTGCTTTAAGCTCAGATACCTCCTCATTTTCTTTACCAACTTGCCATCTCCTATTGGCTGCCCTGTTTTTGCTCATCCTAGGACATATGTGTTCATTCTTAAATGTTTTTATTTGCCAGCATGTCTCATCAGAATCCCTGGATGCATAAACAACCCATGGACATCTAACCATATCCTCATCTTCTCCCATTGTCCACTTGCAAATAGCTCTGACTCTGTAGCTCTCATTCCTTCTAAATTTAATCCCCCTACCTTCTTGAATGGTGAATTATCTCACATCATCCATAAATTCATTCTTGTTACTGAACTTCATTCCAACTTGTAGCTTTAGTTCACCAAATCGGCCACCCTCGGAGAAGATTGGGTGCACATCATCAGCATCATCATCATCACTCCACTCCTCATCTGAGTTTGGGGGGTTTTCAATTCTTCAGACTTCCAAGAGTCGTTTCCATCAGAATCATCGTGAATCGGATCATATGCATCATAAGATTCTTGGTTGTTTTCTCTGTTACCCAGTACTTGCACCCAATCTACTTCTTCATCAGAATTCTCCACAACCAGACCGTCATCTTCCTCTACTATTTTCTCCTTGCCCTTCTTCCAGGCAGCACCTGGAGCATGCTCCAACTTAAATTCCCTCAACCTAGCTGCTGGGAGACCACCTTCAATATCTGATTCAGTAGAACTATCTTGTGCTCCAGGCTTGTATAGGATGTCTTCTACAGATTCATACGAATCATGTGAGTCACGGTCACTGCCATTGCTGTCATCGAGGCTTACATAGGTTTTCTTGCTGCCAGTATTTTATTTTTGTCCCACTACTCTTCCTTTTAGTCTAGTAGAGGATCTTGTTGCAGTATGAATTGATTTGGATGAAGTGGCTTTAGATTTATGGGCTGATTTGGGTGTTGGATTGGGTTTGGGCCCGGACTTGGGTGTGGACTTAATTGTATTTGATGTGAGATTGGGTTTAGGTACTGGTTTGGATGTGGACTTGGGCTTAGACCCTGGTTTGGGTATGGGCTTAGGTGTCTCCTTAGGTGCAGGTTTGGGCTTAGGTGTAGGCTGAGGTTTCTCCTTAGTTGCTGGCCTGGGCTTAAGTGTGGGTTTAGGTGCTGGTATCTCCTTCAACAGGGGGGTGGAAGCAGATGCAGGTTAGGACTTGGATGCTGCGTTGGAAGGGCCTTCACTTGTGATGTTGATGGGTGATTTGATATGGGATGGACTGGTTGGTGTATTATTCTTTGGGCTAGGTGTGGTCCCTTCGACAACGTTTTCTACACCAGTGGCATTGGGTGTTAGCTCTCTCAATTCAGGTGCTTCTTCCTCTATTCAGTAGAACTATCTTGTGCTCCAGGCTTGTATAGGATGTCTTCTACAGATTCATACGAATCATGTGAGTCACGGTCACTGCCATTGCTGTCATCGAGGCTTACATAGGTTTTCTTGCTGCCAGTATTTTATTTTTGTCCCACTACTCTTCCTTTTAGTCTAGCAGAGGATCTTGTTGCAGTATGAATTGATTTGGATGAAGTGGCTTTAGATTTATGGGCTGATTTGGGTGTTGGATTGGGCTTGGATGCTGATTTGGGTGTTGGATTGGGCTTGGGCCCGGACTTGGGTGTGGACTTAATTGTATTTGATGTGGGATTGGGTTTAGGTGCTGGTTTGGATGTGGACTTGGGCTTAGACCCTGGTTTGGGTATGGGCTTAGGTGTCTCCTTAGGTGCAGGTTTGGGCTTAGGTGTAGGCTGAGGTTTCTCCTTAGTTGCTGGCCTGGGCTTAAGTGTGGGTTTAGGTGCTGGTATCTCCTTCAACAGGGGGGTGGAAGCAGATGCAGGTTAGGACTTGGATGCTGCGTTGGAAGGGCCTTCACTTGTGATGTTGATGGGTGATTTGATATGGGATGGACTGGTTGGTGTATTATTCTTTGGGCTAGGTGTGGTCCCTTCGACAACGTTTTCTACACCAGTGGCATTGGGTGTTAGCTCTCTCAATTCAGGTGCTTCTTTCTCTACCATGGGTTGGGAAACTCCATGCTCATAGTATATGTGCACTGTTCCCCTATTGTTCTTTGCATAGAAGCACATCTCTACTAGCTCTTTGTCATGACTTAGTGCTCGCAGTCCACTCTTCATAGATCTACCAGGAACAAGCCACCAACACTCAACCATGTTATCATAACCTAGGACTTTGTAGTAGTCTCTCAGTGAAAATACATCTAATACGTCCTCATCCAGCCCAGTCAACTCATTAGTGTGATCATTGTCATAAACCAAACTGCTATTTGATTTGGTGACAAAATTGCCTCCATGATGATACACAATTATTATACGTTCATCAATCTATAAATAAGATTCAGGAGACAATGGTTAAAAACAACACTAACTTCAATAAATTGACAACAACACTAATTTCAATTTGTATCATGCAATCCTTAATCATGAAACATGAAAGAATAAAGCAAGTAAAATCAACAAAATTTGAATATAATTACATATATAATTGTTCCAGTTTAAAAGGAATACTAAAAGTGATCATAAGTGATTAATGGGAGAAACTATTCAAATTAGAACATTAAGAAGAAAAGTTAAAGATACGGTATAATCTCCATTTACTCAAACTTCTTCAAATATTTTTTACCAAAAGAGCACATTCTTCCATTTAACAAATTGATATGCAAAGAGTTGAAGTCAACTAATGTTAATGAAGCACCTACCAGGATAAACACAAGATTCATCCATAGAATTCACACATGGTAATGGAGAAGATAATCATCATGATAAAATAAAATAAAATAAAAAGAAGAAATGGTAATGGAGAATAGTACTGAAATGATGTTAGAGAACATAAAATTGCAAAACTCCATCGGGCCTTCCATCAGCTTCAATAATTTACATAAAATTTATTTACATCAAATTCTTCAATGGTAACAAAATGACATTGACAGCGGATCCATTAAGTACCAACATAACTTAAATAAAGGAATTATTCTTTTGCTGCATTGAATAATTACATATAAAGCATAACATATTACAAAAAGAAATTACAGTTTGAAGGAGGATTTACAATAACCAAGTAATCTACAATGAAATTCAGACTCAATTATACAACAGTGCTTGAAATATTATATGTACTCACATCTTTGTAGAATTTTTTATGTAAAACTGAAACCCAATTTTAGATCAGATTGTGTAAGTGGAAGAACCACTCGAGTTTTATGAGAGCCTGCCTCTTATGATCACTTGTTCACTCTACAAGTAGGAACAGTTGCTAGATTTATTGCAAAATAATCCCTTAAGGGGAAAAGCAAATTAACACCTCATCTGATCAAGAAGAAATTATCAACTTGTGCAAAGGCCAAAATTGATCCTGAACCTGTTGTATAAAATAGTATGCATTAGAATTAGTCTAATATGTTAGACTATTGATACTTAACATAGCATAATCATCATAAAGCTAAAAAGAATTGTATTTAGAATCACAGAAATGGAAAAGGTATAATTATTCTAGAAATTTCTATAGTTTCACTAAATTTCAATTAATTTTCTATGGTTTAAAAGTTCGTAATCAAGTTCTTAAATAAAAATTTTCAATTAGATACTCGCAGCTTAAACATTTCTAATTAAGTCCCTGTATTGTACAAATGTTTTAAGAATTGTCCTATATTAGCAATTTATGTGTTCTGCTACATTAGATGAAAATATGGAAACAAGCTCCTTTTTTAATGTGATAAGGATCCGTAGAAAACTATGCCAGGATAAGGGAAGAAAGGAATATCTAGAACAAGACGAACATAATGAAAAAAATTAGCATAAACTCTGTTAACGAAACAATAATCAAAAGTTAAATAAACTACAATGACTGGCCAAAATACAAAATCCTGAGTTCATGATTATCACTTAAACATTCATGGTGGTCATTGATGCATACAATGTTCAGTACAGAAAATATTTTATTTTTACAAGAAATTATCCAATCAACAATTAAATTAAAATGGGATATGAAGGAGTATAATTGTTATTTTAAAATGGAATATGAAGAATTAAAGACTGCTCAAACGGATAAAGAATTAAACGCTTCAGTTGATCACAGTCACACACATGCAAAAAAATTAAACCCTAACATACAGAAATTCTATCATCATCAACAACCATAATCAACCACATTCTCCCAAAGTTTCACTGATCAAGTAGGGTGAAAAAAATGAAAAACACCACACAACCAACATTTTCATAAAACAGAGCACGATAGTTGAGAGCATCAATTTTGTTACTAACCTGTTTTTCAAAAGATGACTCCCAGGTAATTAATATTCACAATGGGGGTAGAAAGAAGTAAGAAAAGCTTCAAAGCTCCATTACTGTGATATCTATGGTGCTTCTCTGACGGGAAGGAAAACGAGAGGAAGTGGAGGAAGAGAAAGGGTCAACTGAGTCTCACCTTTGGAGTGGTTAGTGTTTAGATTTTCATTTAACCCCTTCCTAAGGGATACGACGTCGTTTCTAACAATTTCGGCGCCAACAGTAAAACGGCGTCGTTTTGAGACTGCTAGGTGTCATTTAAATTTGCCAGGTCAGCTCTCTGGTGACGAAAAATGCCTGAAGGGCCAAATTGAGGCTCGAGGCAAAATTTCAAGGTACATTTAGAGTCAATTGAAACTTTGAGGGCTAAATTGAGTCAGAGGTCAAATTTCAGGGGTCAATTTGAGTATTAACTCCAAACGAATTACTTTAAGATTTTAAATTACTTAAGAAAAGTATTATGTTCTAAGATCAATTTTATATAAAAAGGGCTTATATTTTGAGTTGGACTTGAGGACTTCATCCAGATGCCCTTTACTAAATTTACAAGAAATTGGACTTTGATTGAATGATGCTGTTTTGTGATGTTTTCGAAAAAGTTGAAAGAATTAGTTTCAAGAGAGAAATTTGGATTGGATCTTGGGTTTTAAATTGTTTCAAAACTTCTAATTCATATGGTTTAGTTTTGATTTGGTTTAGAAACTTCCTTTGAATAATTCAAATTAAGAGCACAATGATTTTTAAGAATCTTTACTGAATTTAAGAAAATAAGGTTGATTATTTTTCCCTAAAGTCTTGTGACCTTGCCGTGGATTTTAATTAATAACGTTTGATTTTAAAATGATTGAGCGAATGGTTTGAAAATGAATGATTTTGAGTATTTCAGAAGAGATATTGAATTTGGCATGGTTTTGAAGTTGTTTGGAAGTTTTGAAAAGAGGTTGCGGAAAGTGGCTTTGTTTTGAAAAAGAAAAATTTACTTGAGAAAAGTGGTTCTTGGCAAGATGTGAACTTAATACATTTGTTATTGGAAGTAAATGGGTCAAGAATGATTTTGGTTATGGTATGAACCTAATTGATTGTGTATATTACTGAGATTGTTGATAAGTCGCTTGCGCTTGGCAATGACGGTGGTTAATCCCGCTTGTCGAGGTTGCGGTGCCGGCGTAAGGATGGTGGTTAATCCCGCTTACGTGTAGATGTGAGGTCGGAGGCAGAGTATCCCACTCACATCCTTTCGGAATCACAAGAGTGTGCAGGCACTATATCCTGGACCGTGTGCCGAGCACGTTTTCCCAGGGGTTCCCATTTATTTGTGACCGAAAGGTGACATCTCCATGGGGATGTATTGGGTTGGCAGTTGAACAGACATGTGATATCACAACCAGTAGGACAGACATTCATCATTCGCATCTATGTTACATTGTTTGGGTGTGCATATTATAATTGGTTTGCCTATGTGAATACATATGTTAACTGCTGACTGTTATACTCGTTGTAATTGTTCTTGATTGTGCTTGAACTACATTAATTGTGATTGTGTTTGATTGGTTGGTTTGTGATGAATTGGTTGATGATTGAGTTGTTTGGACCGGGGGCCGTGTTGGTTTTGGATGGGCCTGAGGCCATGATTGGAATGTTTGAAGTCTAGTGCTGTATAAAGTATCTGACTGGTTCATCATAGACTTAATGAACCTATGCTTGAAACAAGATGATCATTTATACCGTGTAGGTAACTTCTTTTATGTTCATGGTCTAGTAAAGTATGAAAAATCAAAATCTTACAGCATACACTTAATTGAACCTATGCTTGGGACAGGTTGGTCATTCATACTGTCTAGAAAAACTTTTAAGGCTTTACCAGAAAGGAAAAAGGTTTTGGATTTTGAGGAATTAACTAAGTTCTCTTTTGGAAAGGATTTTCAGATTTTTGAATGTGAACCTAGGTATTTGAGAAGATACATAAGAGGAACAATGAATCACTGTACTTTAAAAATAGTTTTATTTTACGTATCTTATTATAGCAATTATGTAACCCTATAGTGAGAACCAGCGAGGACGATGTTCTCACTCCCCTACAGGTTTTTCCTTTTTCAGGATATGGGCGACGAAGTTTCAAAAGAGTTTATTCATTTTCTGTTTATTCGATATTTTTATATTATCTTAGTTATTATTTTTCCCTCGCCTTTATCTTTATCAATTTTGTAAGAGGGATAGGAATTTGTGATATATATGTTTAAGTTATTGCTTGTTATATACATATATATATA
>NC_029785.2:121140575-121150358 GCF_000816755.2 Arachis ipaensis | reverse complement strand
TATATATATATATATATATTAAGTATTGTATCTGGTCTGTATGTATATATATGTATATGTTTTCAACGAAAAAGTGTTTTTGAAAGGTTATGTGGTTTTAAGTTTAAACAGGCTCCTATTTTAGTATTAAATATGTTTAGAGTCATCGTAATATCCAATCTATCAGAGTGGCGCAGCCGGAAGCGTGACATTCTAATAGTGAGGGTGTTACATCTTCTTAGCTCAAGATCCTTCCACTGTTTGTTAAAATTTTTCCATAGGTGCCATACACAAAAACGATGATGGAACTATAACATGACCTCTTCCACAGCAGAAATCAAGTCTTGCATATCACAGACACATGTATATCACATTACTTTAATGATGGAGAAATAGTCCCTGACTTATATAAAATAAACCAAACTAGTTTAACACCTTGTTAATTTCTTAAATTAAACATACAATTTAGTAGATATTTCGAAATAATACATCTGCATCCTAGTTTAACAACATCAAGCCGGTCTCATCCCATAAATTTAAAGCAGAAACATAGTTCTACCATTTCTTTCCGTTCATACTAATTTCAGTCCAGAAATTTTATGCAGATATCAATTAGTTAGAGTAGACAAATAGCTACCTTCTGCATATCAGAAATAAAAAACACTCGTTAGTCTTGTAGTATCCTAAATCATCGTGGAGCAGCTCCAGAAATTTTTTCCAGTTCTCCTTGTTTTCAATGTTAACTATAGCCCAAGCAATCACATAAATGTGATGATTTGCATCTTGTGCCATCGCTAATAATATCTGCCCACCAATTTGTGTCTTCAGAAATGCACCATCCAATCCAATTAATGGTCGATACCCTGCTTTAAACCTGTTCTTGCAACCACTCAAACAAATATACATCTTCTCAAACATAACCTGTCCATCAAGTAGTGGAGTCACCCCAATCCTTACTGTAGATCCCAGATTGCTTTTCAGAATAGTTTCAGCATAATCCCTTAACATTGCATACTGTGCCTTCTCATCCCCGTAAACAACATTTCTTGCATCTGCCAAGGCTCGGGCAATTGAATTCATATGCAGAATCTGATCACACTTTGACTTAAAGTACACTGCAGCTTCACATTGCTTGAAATTAGGGTACTTCCTAGCCTTTTTAACCAACTTACTAGCCATCCATGCTCTGTTTGTAGCACTGTTTGAATTTTTCCTTGGACATATATGATCATCATAAAATATCTTGATTTGCTAGCAACAATCCTCATGATCCCTTGAGGCATACATAACCCAATGGCACTCATCCACTTGGCACACTGCCCAACACCTAACACTGTCATTTTTTATGAACTTAATCCATCTTCCCTCCTGTATAGTAAAATCTCGCACGACATTTCTAAACTCTTGTTTGGTATTGAATTTCATTCCCACTTGAAGTTTCAGCTCACCAAATCTTTGGCCCTCTTTGAGGATGGAAAATTCATCTAACTTCCCATTAGATTCTAATTCATCCTCAGAATTAGGAGGAATTTTTATTTCCTCTGAGTGCCAGGAGTTAGCACCATCAGATTCTGCACCTGGGTCAAGAGCTTCATACATAATTCCTTTCCCTAGATTCCCTAGAAAACCTAGGTCCACCTCTACATCTGAAATATCTTCAACAATTGCATCATCATCTTGCATAATAGTCTCCTTTCCTATCTTCTACTTTTCTTTAGCCATGGCTGCTGTGCTTTGAACCTTCTTGACCTCTTTCCTATTTGGTTTAGAAATTGTTTTAATTGATTCATCTTTATTGCCAGAGCTAGCCTCCTGCACTGGCACATAAGATGTATTCTCTGAACTTTCATCACCGCTACTTGATTCATTTGTAGTTAAATTCATATGAAGAACTTGCTTGCCTTTCTTAGCACTCTAACATCCTTTTGCCTGAGATCTTATAATCTTCTTAGATGGGTTAAATTTGGATTTGGGTTCAGTTTTGAAAGTGAACTTGGGCTTTGGTTGAGTTTTGTTGGACTTCAGATTTGGGTTGGGCTTTTGTTGTTGGCTTTTGCTCATGGTTGACAATGGAAGTTGGATAGGGCTTCTTATTCGACTTCAGAATTGGTCCATAATTGGGTTTGGGATTCTCAGGATTTATCAGAGTTTGGGTCGTCATTGGTAGGATTTGAGGTGGGGGGTTAGTAGTGGATTTGTTTGGGATGGGGATGGAGTAGTAAGAATTGGGCTAGTAGTTGATTTGTCCTCTGGGGTTTGATTTGAGGTATCCAAAGGGGGGTTCTTGCTAGTTTTTAAGTCAGCACCTTCAGAAACCTCTCTTTCTTCATAATCCAAACATACCAAAGTTCCCTTCCCCTCAAACAATTCTGGTGTAGAAACTCCATGTTCAAAATAAACATCGACTACTTCATCATTCATCTATGCCTGAAAGCACATCTCCCTTAATTCATCATCACTGGTTAGAGCTCTCAGTCCAACCTCCAAGCTCCTCCCCAGAACCAGCCACCAACACTCAAGTACCTTGTCATATCCGAACTCCTTGAAATAGTTTCTAACAAAGAAAACATCGAGTGTATCCTCATCTAAATCTTCTAAGCAACTTCTATTTTCAGGTGAGTAAACCAATATTTCAGCAATATTTTTCTTAAATGTTCCACCATGATGGAACATGATATCTATCAATTTTTTCATCTGCAGTAAAAAAATACACAATTTTATCCAATGTAGTTTCACACTATTAATAATAGAGTCAGTAAAATCACAATACAACACAAACCTAAATTGTTGGAAATAGCTACATCATTGACATTGCCATTATAGAAATACCTTTATCTCGTGTGTGAAAACATAGCATTCTAAAAATCCCTACCCACACCAGACACAAAAACCCTAGCTAATAATCTAGTTTTAATGATTTTTCATCAACCTACACAAAATTTTGAAGTAAAATCCACAATCATGCGTACCTTAACACTGTAAAAAAGGGAAAAAATTTATCTACTGCACACCTACCTCTGTGTCAGGGAGTTTCGCAAAGAAACCTTGCTCCTTCCTTCAGCGATTTCAAGCCAATGATAAGTAGGGTTCCGATGAACTCCAAGTCGCTTCACCACAATAACCCTCACGAGGATTCACGGATGCCAGGATTTTTAGCAACGTCTTTTACGTTTGAAGAAGATAAAGAAGACAAAGTGATCTCTTTGCTATGGGGGTTTGAACATCTTAACTCCCTCATAGTTGAAACGATGTCGTTTTAATATGGGTTTAGCGCCAAAATTAGTTCGATGTTTCAGGTTGTCCAACGTGGCAATCATTTGCCAAGTCATTCCCAGTGGCAAGCAATTTTACTGGAAAATAAGTAAGGGACCACTTTGGTACATTTTATTCAATCTCAAGAATATAAGTAGTGCAATTAGAAAGTCAGAGACCAAATTGATGCATTTTGTGAATCTCATAAATTACTTTAGAGTTTAATTCCCAATCAAAGCAAATGAGACTTTTATTGTTGACCGAGCCCAACATCTCTATATTCCCATTACACGTGGCTGATTTGGCTCAGCCTCAGCCAACCCACCAAGAATTTAAATGTGCAACAACAAGCCCGGATAGACTGACACAATGACCTTTTTCTAGTACAACAACCTCCACGTGTTCAATTAGCAATGTAACAGAGAGAATCTTTGTATCTTTGTATCAAGTTACATCTATACTGTAGTGTTCACTGTATATTATATATAAATTTATTAGTATACTTTCATTATATCATTTATATACATATACAGCAATATTCATATGTAAAATAAACTAAGGCCTAAATCATTATCATGTCAACTCTTTCTATTGTGATAAATAGAAGTTTTAATAATTATAATTTTAATAATTTATATAATTATGTTAAATTATAATTCAATTGCAATATTTTAAGATACATGGTGTTCATACCTTATCCCAACGCTAAGGTCCAGGTCCAAATAAGAGGTCCAACCCAAAAGATTGGCCTTCGCTCTACACCGACCTTCCCTCAAGAAGTTGGTTCTTACCACGACTTGTTCTAAAGAAGTCGGGACGAAGATTAAATGGCAGATAACACTCATTCAAATAAGTAACTGCCCCTAAAATCTCTCAACTCATTCAAATAAGATTAGACCCTTGCTGACTTAGGCATCGGAGTGTCTTTGCAGGTACCACCCCCATTCACTTACATACACAAGTCGGAAGGAGGCTCTAGCGTGCAAACCTGCTCGGGGGCCACCATCCTCAAACGATTGGGCCAACCAACAAGTTCAGCCCACTAATCTTTGGTTACCCATCGTAACATTGGCGTCGTTGCCGGGGACCCGAGAGATCACCCTCCGATGGCAGACAATTCACCTGAAGATGGTCACGCCACGACTGACTCAGAACAAGAAAATATGAACACCAGAAATAATGACGCAGACATGACCCTCCACCAAGGAGTGGACGACCAACACAGAGAAGGTACCTCTGGGTTAAAAAACCCAAAGGTAAACTCTTTGGAGGGGTGCGAATTAGGTAAAGAAGGACCACCCCACACAGCCGAGCTAATAGGATTGGTCCACGGCCACCAAGGGCGCTTAGAACAGCTAGAACAGGAATTAGAGTGACAGCGAGAGGCGGAGAAGAATTTAAGGGAGGAGATAGAGCGACGAAGAGAGTTAGAGGAAAAATTCTTGAAACTAGAATCTTCCCTTAAAAGTCGGAACTCTCGCAACGACCGAGAAGATTTGCCCTTGGGAGGAGAAGACCCGTTCAGTGAAGACATAATGAGGGCAAAGGTCCCAAGGAACTTCAAAGTCCTGACATGGATCTCTATGATGATGGGACCACAAATCCAAAACACCATTTGAGCAACTTCAAAAGTTGGATGTATTTGGCCGACGCTTCTGACGCTACTCGCTGCAAAGCTTTCCCGACTAATTTGACGAAAGCGGCGATGAAGTGGTTCGACAGTCTTTCCCCAAGGTTAGTGACTAGCTTCGACGACCTCTCGCGCAAATTTCTGATGCGGTTCTCCATCCAGAAGGACAAAGTAAAGCACGCACCAAGCCTCCTGGGCGTAAAATAGGAGGCAAGAGAACCTTTGAGAGACTACATGGAATGGTTCAATAAAGCGTGCCTGGAGATCCAGGACCTATCCACAGAGGCAGTAATAATGGGCCTAGTAAATGGACTCAGGGAAGGCTCTTTCTCTCAGTCCATATCAAAAAGGCACCCGACTTCCTTGAGCGATGTACAGGAAACAGCTGAGAAGTACATCAACATAGAGGAAAATGCTAGATTGCGAGAGCCAAACTGGCGACCAGGACACTCGCACTCTTTAAAGGAAAGAGAAAGAGAATCCAAGAAAAAAGAAGAGGTCGGCCCTGAAAGGCCGAGGAGATATCACTCTTATACTCCTCTAAAAGTTTTCCTAGTTGATGTATACAGGGAAATATGCCATACTGAAAGGCTACCACCCCCCAGGCCCATCAAAAACAAAAAGAGGGGGGAGCCACGGCGATTACTGTGAGTACCATAAGATGTATAGACACTCAACAAACGATTGCTACGACCTTAAGAATGTGATAGAAAAGTTGGCCAGGGAGGGTTGACTTGACAGATATCTCATAGAAAGGTCGGACAATCATGGAAAAAGAAAGCGAGATAAAAGGGACCGAAGAGACCCCCTACCGCAGACCCCAGAAAGACATATACATATGATTTCAGGAGGATTTGCGGGAGGGGAAACTCACAAGTCATCTCGCAAGAGACATCTAAAGCGAGTCTACCAGGTCGGGAGCGAAGCAGCCGACCTCCCAACTATCTCATTCACTAAAGAAGATGGGCAAGAGGTAATCCCTGGACACGATGATCCGGTGGTGATAACCATGATCCTGGCTAATACCCATCTTCACAGAACACTAGTAGACCAGGAAAGTTCAGCCGACATCCTTTTCAAGCCAGCATTCGACAAGCTAGGATTAGATGAAAAGGAGCTAAAACCTTACTCTGATACCCTGTATGGATTAGGCAACACGCCAATAAAACCATTAGGGTTCATACCCCTCCACACGACTTTTAGAAAGGGGAAAAAATCCAAAACTCTGAGAATAGACTTTATAGTCGTCGACGTAGGGTCAGCCTACAATGCCTTGATCGGCATGACTACCCTAAATCGGCTCGGAGCGGTGGTGTCCACCCCCCACCTTTGCATGAAATCCCCAACACTTGCGGGGATAGCAACGGTGCGGGGATCAGAGACCAGAAATTGGCAAGGAAATGCTACAACGAAAGTCTGAACCTGAGAGGAAAGGGCAAAGAAGTTCACACCATAGAGCTAGGCGGGACAAGAGCCAAAGAAGATTTGCGGCCGCAGCTAGGGGAAAAAATTGAAGAGATTCAGGTCGGAGAAAAGGAAGGGAAAAACACCAACATAGGAGCCAGCCTGGAGGAAAGCCTAAAGCAGAGGCTGACAAAACTCTTACGAGACAATTTTGACCTCTTTGCCTGGAAAGCCTCCGACATGCCAAGGATAGACCCCGAGCTCATGTCCCACAGGCTCTCGGTATATCCCGGATCTCGACCTGTACAGCAGCGCAGGCATAAGCTCGGACCAGAACGGGCCCAAGTGGTAGAGGAACAAGTACAAGCCCTCTTAGAGGCTGGCTTCATCAAGGAGGTCAAGTATCCAGCATGGCTAGCAAATGTGGTACTAGTCAAAAAATAAAATGGCAAGTGGAGGATGTGCGTCAATTATACCGACCTGAATAAGGCGTGTCGCAAAGACCCATATCCACTTCCAAACATTGATACTCTAGTAGACTCCAGCTCAGGGTATCAATACTTGTCGTTTATGGATGCTTACTCGGGATACAACCAAATCCCGATGTACAAGTTGGATCAAGAAAAAACATCATTCATCACGCATAGAGCGAACTACTGCTATGTGGTCATGTCATTTGGATTAAAAAATGCTGGGGCCACCTACCAAAGGCTGATGAATAAGGTGTTTTCCCCCCACCTCGGGAACCTAATGGAAGTCTACGTGGACGACATGCTGGTAAAAACCAAGAAGGAGACCGACCTCTTGAAGGACCTCTCACAAGTCTTCCACAACATAAGGTCGCATGGGATGAGGCTAAATCCTGTAAAATGCACCTTCGCGGTGGAGGCTAGAAAATTTCTGGGATTTATGCTAACACAAAGAGGGATCAAAGCGAATCTCAACAAATGTAAAGCCATCCTAGAAATGAAAAGCCCTACTTGCCTAAGAGAGGTTCAACAATTGAATGGCCGACTTGCTGCCCTCTCCAGGTTCTTGGCAGGATTAGCAGTAAGATCCCTTCCACTGTTCTCTCTATTAAGAAAAGGATGCCAGTTCGAATGAACTCCAGAGTGCGAAGAAGCATTCCAGGAGTTCAAAAGGTTTTTGAGCCAACCTCCAATTCTGACCTGACCTATAGTTGGGGAAGAGCTCGTCCTGTACTTGTCCGTAGCGGACAAAGCTGTAGCATCAGTTCTAATACGGGAAGATGAGGTCGGGTAACATCCTGTGTACTTCACCAGCAAAGTTCTACAAGACCCTAAAATAAGGTACCAAAAACTGGAAAAGTTCGCCTACTCCCTAGTAATAGCCTCACGAAGGCTACGACCTTATTTTCAAGCTCATACAATAAGAGTCTGAATGAACCAACCCATGAAGCGAATCCTCCAGAAGATGGATATTGCAGGTAGAATAGTTCAATGGGCAATAGAGCTATCTGAATTCGACTTAAAGTATAAAACCCGGACGGCAATAAAAGCCAGTGCCTCACCGACTTCGTGGCTGAATATGTAGGAGAACAAGAGGAAGCATCCACTACATGGGAGCTATATGTAGATGGATCCTCAAACAAAGTCGGAAACGGTGCAGGCATAATACTAGTTGATCAAAGGGGAGCACAAATAGAAGTCTCCCTCAAATTCAACTTCCCAGCTTCCAACAATCAAGCAGAATATGAAGCCTTGATTGCAGGATTAAAGCTGGCAGAAGAAGTCGATGCAACAAAAGTAATGATATTCAGCGACTATCAAGTGGTGACCTCCCAAATAAATAGAGAGTATCAGGCCAAAGACCCTAACATGAGGAGGTATTTGGAAAAGACCTTGGAATATCTTAGGCGTTTTAAAGAAACTGAGATCACGCATATAACTCAGGACCTCAACAGTAGAGCAGATGCCCTCTCCAAGCTTGCAAGTACCAAACCAGGGGGGAATAATAGATACCTGATCCAAGAAATTCTCCAAGAACCCTCTGTAGCAAAAGCAGAGGCCAAGCAAGACATCCTTGAAGTCTCCGGATTAGACCTCGGATGGATGAACCCCTTGCTCGAATACCTAAAATTCGACATCCTCCCAAAAGGGGAAAAAGAGGCCAAGAAGATTCGGAGGGAAGCACAAAACTACACGCTGGTGAAAAATATCCTCTACAAAGAGGAATATCAAATTGCTAAAGTGTGTTCCGACCTCAAGGACAACCGAAGTGTTAGAGGAGGTTCACAATGGAATCTGCGAAAATCATCTTGGAGCCAGGTCGTTAGCCAGGAAAGTAATCCGAGCAGGATTCTACTGGCCGACCTTACAGAAGGATGCCACGGAATTTGTGAAGAAATGCCAGCCATGCCAAATGCATGCGAACTTCCACGTAGCTCCCCCTGAGGAACTCATTAGTATAACTTCTCCATGGCCTTTTGTAAAATGGGGATTGGACTTGCTGGGACCCTTCCCCCAAGCGCCAGGACAAGTAAAATACCTAATAGTGGGAGTGGATTACTTCACAAAGTGGATAGAAGCAGAGCCATTGGCCACCATCACCGCTCAGAGAAGTCAGAAGTTTATTTACAAGAACATTATCACCAGGTATGGAGTACCTCACTCCATCACCACTGATAATGGAACCCAGTTCACCGACTCAACCTTCAGAAACCTAGTAGCCAGTATGAAGATCAAACATCAGTTCACATCGGTAGAGCATCCACAAGAAAATGGACAAGCCGAGGCAGCTAACAAAATCATACTGGCAGGATTGAAGAAAAGATTACAAGATGCAAAGGGAGCCTGGGCCGAGGAGCTCCACAGGTACCTTGGGCTTATCGGACAGCACCTCAATCTGCCATAGGAGAAACACCCTTCCGACTTGCTTATGGCATAGAAGCCATGATACCAATTGAAATCAGTGAGCAAAGTCCAAGAGTGAGCTTCTACGATGAGGTTGGAAATATACAGGGGCACAAAGAAGAACTTGAGCTACTCCCTGAAGTCCGAGAACAAGCCCAGATAAGAGAAGCAGCATTAAAACAAAGGATGGCAAACAGATATAATAAAAAAGTCATTGATGAGCGGATAATTTATACGCTTTTTGGCATTGTTTTTAGTATGTTTTTAGTAGGATCTAGTTACTTTTAGGGATGTTTTCATTAGTTTTTATGTTAAATTCACATTTCTGGACTTTACTATGAGTTTGTGTATTTTTCTGTGATTTCAGGTATTTTCTGGCTGAAATTGAGGAACTTGAGCAAAAATCAGATTTAGAGGTTGAAAAAGGACTGCTGATGCTGTTGGATTCTGACCTCCCTGCACTCAAAGTGGATTTTCTGGAGCTACAGAACTCAAAATGGCGCGCTTCCAATTGCATTGGAAAGTAGACATCCAGGGATTTCCAGAAATGTATAATAGTCCATACTTTGGCCAAGAATTGATGACGTAAACTGGCGTTCAACGCCAGCCTTCTGCCCAAATCTAGCGTCCAGCGCCAGAAAAGGA
>NC_029785.2:121127822-121135798 GCF_000816755.2 Arachis ipaensis | reverse complement strand
GAATCTTATTCCAGCATGATCGGGAACCGACAGATGAATAGCCGTGCTGTGACAGGGTGCGTGAGCATATTATTCACTGAGAGGAGGGGGTGTAGCCACTGACAACGGTGATGCCCTTGCATAAAGCCAGCCATGGAAAGGAGTAAGACTGATATGATGAAGATAGCAGGAAAGCAGAGGTTCAGAGGAACGAAAAGCATCTCCATTCGCTTATCTGAAATTCCTACCAATGATTTACATAAGTACCTCTATCCCTATCTTATTATATAATATTCGAAAACACCGTTATCACTTTATATCTGCCTGACTGAGATTTACAAGGTGACCATAGCTTGCTTCATACCAACAATCTCCGTGGGATTCGACCCTTACTCACGTAAGGTATTACTTGGACGACCCAGTGCACTTGCTGGTTAGTTGTATCGAAGTTGTGACAATTATGAATTAAGATCAGAGCACCAAGCTTTGGAGCCATTACCAGGATTTGTTCGAGCCTGGAGATCACAATTTCGTGCACCAAGTTTTTGGCGCCGTTGCCGGGGATTGTTTGAGTCTTCGGCAAGCTTTTGGTCCGGTAACATCAGTGCCATATTCCCTTTTGATCCGGCAACAGCACCAAGTTTTTGGCGCCGTTGCCGGGGATTGTTCGAGTTTGGACAACTGACGGCTCATCTTGTTGCTCAGATTAGGTAATTTTCTTTTTATTTTATTTTCTTTTCAAAAATTTTTCAAAAATATTTCTAAAATTTTCTCATCTGTTTTCGAAAAAAAAAATGTTTTCAAAAATAAATTATTCTATGGCTTCAAAAGTTTTTAAGAATGAATTCTAGTGTTTCATGGAACATGTTGAATCATATCTGGCTGTAAAGCCATACCCAAACTACTTTGGGATTGGTATTCAACTAATCACTTCAGCCCATGTAATTATATGTTGCAGCCTGGCTGGCTGTAAAGCCATGTCTAAATTCATTTGGACTGAGGCTTGCAATTGGTTATCAAGAGCAAGCTAGTTGGAGCTAATCCACCTGCTACTGTTCCTGATCTACCCGCTGTTGATCCACGATCATCTGCTGAAGCTTGGCTGGCCATTGGCCATGTCTAGTGTTTTGGACTGGAGCTTTCATTGAAAGCTTGGCTGGCTAGTGAGCCATGTCTAATTCCTGGACTGAAGCTTTAGACTAACATGGCAAGATTCTTGGAATTCATATTAAAAATTTTTTGGAATCCTTATTTTTCCTTTTAAATTTTTGAAAAATATAAATAAAAAAATCCAAAAAAATTAGAAAATCATAAAAATCAAAAATATTTTCTGTTTCTTGTTTGAGTCTTGAGTCATGTTATAAGTTTGGTGTCAATTGCATATGCATCTTGCATTTTTCGAAAATTCTCATGCATTCATGGTCATGTTTTGATCTAAAAATTTCATGCATTGCATAATTTTCATGTTGTTCATAAAAATTACAAAAATCAAAAAAATATCTTTCCCTTTTTCTCTCATCAAATTCGAAAATTTGGATTGACCTTTTCAAAAATTTTTAAAAATCAAGTTGTTGCCAATGAGTCAAATCAAATTTTCAATTTGAAAATCTTATCTTTTTCAAAATCTTTTTCAAAAATCAAAATCTTTTTCAGAAATTCTTAGTTATTTTCGAAAATTCCAAAAATATTTTTCAAAAATCTTTTTCTTATTTTATATCATAATTTTCGAAAATAACATAATCAATTAATGTTTTGATTCAAAAAATTGAAGTTTGTTACTTGCTTGTTAAGAAAGATTCAAACTTTAAATTCTAGAATCATATCTTGTGATTTCTTATGAATCAAGTCATTAATTGTGATTTAAAAAATCAAATCTTTTTCAAAAACTAATCTCTATCATATCTTTTCAAAAATATCTTCTTATCTTATCTTTTTCAAAAATATCTTTTTAAAATATCTTTTCTAACCTCCTAACCTCTTATCTTTTCAAAAATTTGTTTCAACTAACTAACTAACTTGTTTGTTTGTTTCTTAACTTTTTCAAAACCACCTAACTAACTCTCTCTCTCTAATTTTTGAAAATATCTCCCCCTTTTTCAAAAATTTCTTTTTAATTAACTAATTATTTTTATTTTTTTATTTTTGAATTCAAAAATTTTCAAAAAATACTAACTAATTTTCAAAAACTCTGAGGAACCAAAGGACTCTGAGGCTCATCTAGAGACCATAGAGATTCCATTGAACCTCCTTATGCCCTTCATGAGCTCTGATGAGTATTCCTCTTCTGAAGAGAATGAGGATGTCACTGAAGAGCAAACTGCCAAGTTTCTTGGTGCAATCATGAAGCTGAATGCCAAATTGTTTGGCATTGATGCTTGGGAAGTTGAACCTCCCTTGTTCATCAATGAACTGAGTGATCTGGATCAACTGACATTGCCTCAGAAGAGACAGGATCCTGAAAAGTTCATAATACCCTGTACCATAGGCACCATGATCTTTAAGGCTCTGTGTGACCTTGGTTCAGGAATAAACCTCATGCCCCTTTCTGTAATAGAGAAACTGGGAATCTATGGGGTGCAAGCTACTAAAATCTCACTAGAGATGGCAGACAGCTCAAGAAGACAGGCTTATGGACACGTAGAAGATGTATTGGTAAAAGTTGAGGTCCTTTACATCCCTGCTGATTTCATAGTCCTGGATACTGGAAAGGAAGAGGATGAATCCATCATCCTAGGAAGACCTTTCCTGGCCACAGCAAGAGCTGTGATTGATGTTGACAGAGGTGAAATAGTCCTTCAATGGAATGAGAACTCCCTTGTATTCAAAACTCAAGGATCTCCCTCTGCAACCATGGAGAGGAAACATGAAAAGCTTCTCTCAAAGCAGAGTCAACCAGAGCCCTCACAGTCAAACTTTAAGTTTGGTGTTGGGAGGCCACAACCAAACTCTAAGTTTGGTGTTGAACCCCCATATCCAAACTCTAAGTTTGGTGTTGGAGAGTTTCAACAAAACTCTGCACATCTGTGAGGCTCCATGAGAGCCCACTGTCAAGCTATTGACATTAAAGAAGCGCTTGTTGGGAGGCAACCCAATGTTTATCTAATTCTTATTTTTATTGTTTTTCATGTTTTCTTAGGTTCATGATCATGTGGAGTCACAAAATAAACAAAAAAAAAAAAATCAAAAACGGAATAAAAAAAACAGCAGAAGAAAAATCACACCCTGGAGGAGCATCTGTCTGGCGTTCAAACGCCAGAACAGAGCATAGTTCTGGCGCTGAACGCCCAGAATAGGAGCATCTTGGCGCTGAACGCCCAGAACAAGCATGGTTCTGGCGTTCAACGCCAGAAATGGCAGCAAAGGGGCGTTGAACGCCCAAAATGGGCACCAACCTGGCGCTGAACGCCCAGAGTTGTGTGCAAGGGCATTTTGCATGCCCTATTGGCAAGGGTGATGCCTCCAGACGATTAGTCGTGCCGTGACAGGGCATTGGATCATTTTCCCGTGAGATGACCGAAAGTAGCCGTTGATAGTGGTGATGTATCACATAAAGCTAGCCATGGAAAGGAGTAAGACTGATTGGATGAAGATAGCAGGAAAGCAGAGGTTCAGAGGGACGAAAAGCATCTCCATTCGCTTATCTGAAATTCCTACCAATGAATTACATAAGTATTTCTATGCCTGACTGAGATTTACAAGGTGACCATAGCTTGCTTCATACCAACAATCTCCGTGGGATTCGACCCTTACTCACGTAAGGTATTACTTGGACGACCCAGTGCACTTGCTGGTTAGTTGTATCGAAGTTGTGACAATTATGAATTAAGATCAGAGCACCAAGCTTTGGAGCCATTACCAGGATTTGTTCGAGCCTGGAGATCACAATTTCGTGCACCAGTCATTCGAAGAAGTTTTGCCCCCTACAACTTAGTTTTGATTAGAAATGAGATTGGAGTCAACAAATTGGGGGATGGAAAGCTTGCTGCCAATTGGAAAGGACCATACAAAATTAGTGAGGTCTTAGGAAAAGGCTACTATAAGTTGACTGACTTAAGCAGCACCGAGCTACCTAGGTCTTGGCATGCTTGTAATATGAAAAGGTACTATAGTTAAAAGGGAACTCCATTCCCTGATGTACTCTTTTCCCGACTTCACGGTTTTTTTCCAAAGAAAGGGTTTTTTCTGAAACGGGGTTTTTAACAAGGCATCAAAGTGGGGACTAAGAGACAACAAACCCTTAGTAGCCAATGAAGTACCTTCACAAATAAACAAAGATCTTTCCCTTTCATAATATCTCTTTACAAAATTCCTTCTTACGTTATTGTTCTACGAAACACGCCGACTGAAGCTCGACAAAACGTGAAAATCCCATGAACTAACCTAGATGGTCGTCAGGATAAAACGACGAGGTACAAGTCGGTGTAAAGAGGTTATATAAGTAGATAATGAAAGAACTCGGAGATTAATTGAACTCAAGTCGGGAGTCCCGAGGAGAAACGAAATGCATCACGAAAATAACCTAAGTTATAGAAACTCAGTAAAGAAAAATTGAGTACCGGAAATATCAAACAAGAGGTAAGAAAACCCATCGAAAAAGTAAAGGCAGAGGCTATCCCAAACCCTTAGGAAAAATCCAAAAGGAACTTAGACGAAGGACAGCCAGCCAAGGAAAAAGGTTTTCAAAAAGAAAGATCAAAAAGGTTTTTTCGAAACCTAAACAGGCATGCGCACAACACAAGAAAAGTATCCTAAACCCTTATCTAAAAAAGGGTATTTTTAAATATTTTGTTTATGGCCATAAAAGACCAAAGAAGTGTCAGCAAAGTACCACCACAACAACAAAAAAAATTGTTTAAAAAATGGGGGACCCACAGGCCGGGCCCCCATATAGCCATAATAATTTTAGTTAGAGGAAGGAATGTCACCACCACCAGAGCCAGAGAAAGTAGTCAGATCATCACCAGAGCCAGGGAGAGTAGTCGGAGCACCATCAGGACCAGGAAGAGAAGTCGGAGCAACACCAACGGAAGACAGAGCAAGCTGATCAGGATCCTTCTCAGGGGCCTTCGAAGAACTCGGGGCATCTTCCGGTCGGGGAGGGGATTCCATTATCCTTTGCCCCCAAGTCTTCAGCTCGGATTCAGAAACAGGTCAGGGAGGAGAAACGATAGCGCCATCGACCACGATCTTATCAGGATCCAGAGGAGAAAGGTCCAGGTCTGGAGCAATGACCCCGACCTGTTCCTTGAAGATCCTCCATGCCTCCTCGGATCCCTCAGCAATGGAGTCCTCCAGATTCAAATAGGCCTCCCGACACCTTGCTATCTCCTTCTTCAAGTCTACATGATCTTCAAACAAACTCATATAGCTCTGCTCCGCCTTCTCCTTCAGGCCCTCTGCCATGGCGCACTGGCCCATTAACTTTTTTTCCCTCTCCCGGAGGCGATCCCTCTCCTCCTTCAACTCGGTGACCTCTACCTTCAACCGCTTCTCCTCTTCTTGGTATAAGAAAATCCTCCCCTCTAGCTCCTCGACCTTCAGGGACGAACCCAAAGAGATGAGGGGAGTCTTCTAAAAAATATCCAAAAGTTTTGTACACACCCCCCCGCCCTAACACTCCCCTGAACGAGAAAGTTAAGGTGGTTTTGGACGGAAACATCATCCATACTTATACGAGTATAAGGATAGATGTGGTTCCGAACAAACTGAGGCGCATTAGACTTGGCCTCACCCTCAAAAGAAGAGCTAGACTCCAAAGTCTTGCGCTTCTTCTTTTCTGGCTCAGAGGAAGGTCAGGGCGGAGGGGGTAGAAGAGAAGAGGCTGAAGAGGAGATAACGATAGGTTGGGAGGAGGTCCCCAAGTTATGAGGAGAA
The DNA here is from genome assembly GCF_000816755.2 of Arachis ipaensis. Taxonomy (NCBI): domain Eukaryota; kingdom Viridiplantae; phylum Streptophyta; class Magnoliopsida; order Fabales; family Fabaceae; genus Arachis; species Arachis ipaensis. The sequence goes on along the minus strand of NC_029785.2, from coordinate 121,129,945 downwards.
GGAGGGGGAGGAAGAGAAGAAGAAGGGCCAGCAGCCCTGACAGCACCTACCCTCGCACGAGACCTCGATTTGGCCTCTTGAACCCTCTTATAGGACTCTCTGGAATTCTTCTTCGCCATTTCTGGAAAAAAGCATTAGGAAATAAAAGAATTAGCATACAAGTCAGAACAAACAAATTGGAAGTTAATCAGGTCAGAAAACAGCAATAAAACAAATAGAAAATATCAAACTACCTATCTGGGCCTGTACGAAAGTCGGAGACCCTTGGAGGAATTTTTTCGTATCAAGATATGGGGCTCTTCCCCACACTTCCCAGAAAAATCCCACAACGGCTACCTCCAACTCATCCAGGGCTTCCAGACTATATTTTTCCACTGGAGAGGCCTCCAACCAGTACAGGGGAAAGTGAGGAGATAAATTTTGATCCAGAAAAAAGGGGTGGTGACCCTCTACAGTTCGAAATTTAAAAAAGAAGTTTTTGAAATCATGAAATGATTCATCAAAGAGAGTAAAAACTCTCCGGCCTTGTATAGCCCGGAAAGACACCCACTGTTGTTTGTTATTTTGCCCACTGAAGGGCTTGGTCATATGAAAGAGAAAAAAGAAAATCTTCAAAGAAGTCGGAAAATCTAGTGCATGGCTGATGAATTGATAAATTTTCAAAAAACCCCAAGAGTTGGGGTGAAGTTGGGTAGGGGCAACACGACAATGAGATAAAACGGCTATCTCAAAGTCGGAAAAAGGAAGCAAAACACCCAAACGGATGAACAAACTTTCATACATAAAAAAGAAATGAGGGTCTGCATCAGAAACCCTCCCAAAACAAACCCGGTCTTCCGGACCCGGGGCAACCAGTTCATATTTCGCCTTATCCTCATCAGAAGCACAAATCTTATGATGCGTGCGAAGATCGGTGATATAGTCAGTATCCACCAAAGGTTCTTCCCCAAGAATCGTAACATCCACCCATTGAGAAAGGGACTCTATAGAAGACATCTTTTCCTAAATAAAAAAGGATAGCAAAACCTACAAAGAAAAAAGAAAAAGGATCAAAAATAGGGTCTCTAAGGGGCCTGGGGTCAAATCCTCAACAAAACGAAGTCGCTAAGTCTACAGTCAACACTCCTCTCAAAACATGCAAACGAAAGCATTTGTAATGAGAGAGAAAATAGAAAAAACTAACCTTTGCTTGAAAAAGGGTAGAAGCAATAGCAGCTCCAAGAAAAGAGGAGTCCCTTCGAACAGAAATTTCTTCCGAATAGAAAGTGCAAATGTGAAAATTTTCAGAAACGAAATAAAGAAAGAGAGGGAAAGTATTTATAAACACGTTAGGGGTATAATGGTAAAAGCGGAAGCAGTCATTAATGGGTGCACCGTTACCAATGTAACTGATCCTCGTGTGTGAATACGCAAATTCCTAACGGACGCGACATTTGATTAGACGCAACTGTTGAGAAATTTCAAAATCACGTCGGTTCTGAAAAATCACGTCGGTCCCTCATCAGGTCGGCTACAAACCCGAGTTAAAATACTTGACCCCAACTCTTAAAAAGAGATTAGACTCGAGTAGGGGCACTGTTCATACCCTGACCCAACGCTAAGGCCCAGCTCCAAATAAGAGGCCCAACCCAAAAGATTGGCATTCGCTCTACACCGACCTTCCCTCAAGAAGTCGGTTCTTATCACGACTTGTTCTAAAGAAGTCAGGATGAAGATTAGCTGGCAGATAACACTCATTCAAATAAGTAACTGCCCCTAAAATCTCTCAACCCACTTCTAGAAGCCAAATCCCAACAATCCCTGGATAAAAGGATGGTTATCCACCTTAAAAGGTGGCACTACTCCAACTGTGGTTATTGGTTCACCACTATAAATACACTGACACCCCTCAGGTATCTCTAAGTTCCAATACTCCCAAAAACTTGCTTAGACCCTTGCTGACTTAGACATCGGAGTGTCTTTGCAGGTACCACCCCATTCACTTACATACACAAGTCGGAAGGAGGCTCCAACGTGCAAACCTGCTCGGGGGCCACCATCCTCAAACGATTGGGCCAACCAACAAGTTCAGCCCACTAATCTCCGATTACCCATCGTAACACATGGTATATATGTTTTTTTCC
>NC_029785.2:121123967-121124396 GCF_000816755.2 Arachis ipaensis | reverse complement strand
ATAGGTCATAGGTCAACGAGCTATAACTCAAACGGTATAGTCGCTACATACTCACCTAGAGATCGCAAGTTTGAGTCTGAATTCTAGTTCGCCCACTACCAACAAGTGAGAACTCCAAGTAATACAAAAAATCAAAACGCCTACATTTAACATAAGTACATCATTTTACTATAAATTTATTTATTTATAGATATTAATTTTATAGGTCAACGAGCTATAACTCAAACGGTATAGTCGCTACATACTCACCTAGAGATCGCAAGTTTGAGTCTGAATTCTAGTTCGCCCACTACCAACAAGTGAGAACTCCAAGTAATACAAAAAATCAAAACCAACTCAGCCTACATTTAAACCGTTTATTTTTTAATTTCTTTTAATAATTTCATCTAAAGTTTTCTTAGGCTACCCTCTATCTCTCTAACTATAGAA
>NC_029785.2:121108410-121123649 GCF_000816755.2 Arachis ipaensis | reverse complement strand
CCAATCCAAAGGGAGGCATTAATGCTATCACCCTGAGGTCCGGAACCACACTGCAGGAGAGGCATCAGGAGGAACCAAGCTCACCAGAATACGCCTCAGCTGAAGAGGTGGTAGAAATCGAAGATGTTGAAGAGGAAGAGGATATATAGGACATAGCTGAAGAAGAGATAGCTCAACCACAGGAGGAAGCACCAAAAAGCGCAGGCACCATAGAAAACACTACTCCCATTCCATTTCCACAACTTGCAAGGAAGCCCAGGAAGTAGCTGGACCCCAATCCTAAAATGGTAGACATATTCAAAAAGGTTGAGGTAACTGTTCCCCTTTTTGATGTTACTAGTATATGTTCCCGTACACTGTACGGAATAATTAATAAAAATATATAAATTTTTTATTAAAAGAGATTAAACAAAAAATATATATAATAATTATTACTATAAATATTTTACAAAGTTATAATTAAAATTAAAGTTTAATTATTTTTAATGTTAAAAATATTAAAAATAATTAGTATTTGTCTTAACTGATTTGGATTGGTTAAGTGGTCATCTCACTCATATACCTAAATAAGTATTAGAGTTTCGAATCCCGCCTTTTGTATGTAACAACTCACAGGCTAGTGGCAGACCCTTAATAAATGGAGCTTTAATCCATGGAGGATTAGTTCTCGACCTGTCGAGTTAAAATATACAGTGAAAGAAAATAGTATTTGTCTTGAAAGTAGAACAATTCTCATTAATGATAGTAATACTTATGGAGATTTGCCTTTGTTAAAATTTAATGGTGACAGTTTTATTTATTGGTATCATATTCATTCAGGAAGTCAAATAATATGATCAACGTTGTTACCGCCGGTTAAAATTTTATATTTTATGACATGATTTTCAAGCTTCTAAACTTATAAACTTATGTCATTACAAAAGCTATTAGATTGATTAATAGTTCTTGGTAATATTACCAAAACACCATCGTTGAGTATATTAGTTTATGTAAAAAGAAACGATAATAACTTTTGTTATTCAATATATAATTTATTCTATTGAAAAATGAATTATTATTCCTAGATTGGTAAATATATTTTTTCCATTTTTATATCATTTTATTTGACAATAATTGCCATTAAAAAAAATCAAATGACTACACTATCTTATAATATAATGTACAAAATAATTTTTTATTTCAAAATTAATTATGGTTAGTGAAAAAAAAATCAAAATATTTTTTTACACAAGTTTAAATTTGAATTTGAATTCAGAATTGATTAACAACTCACCTTTTTTAAAATTTTGTTTAAAACTTTAAACCGTAATACCGTTCCCAAAAAGAATAGTTTCATTCGATAACGTACATTCACAGAATACCATACAACTTACAAAAGCTCATAAAAGTACATCCATATATACACACACATATATATATATATATATATATATATATATATATATATATATTAGTACACAAATAATAATATCTAACATATGATTTAATTTTTTTAACAGAGCTCATGTATAATTTATTGAGGATTGATTTATTGTCTAAATTATTTTCCTTATTTACTATTTAATACTGAGCCTTTAGTTCGATATCGCATTTCAATTTTAAGAAAATGCCGAAAAATTTTGTTTATGTTAATTAAAATCATATATCAAGAACACCAAGTAATAATAATCACATAATTATTAACAATAATAAATATTATACAAAAGAATTCAAATGAAACTCAAATATAATTCTTATCCCTCTGTATAAAATATATCTTAAATAACAAAGGCGAGGGAATTCTATGAAAGCAACTCAACACATAAACTTAACTCAAATAAGATTAGTAATTGCCCGCAGTTTCAAACTGAGTCTTTGAACCTGTGTCACTGAAATGGTGGAAGATTTTGGGGTGAGAACAAACTACACGTTCTCAGTAGGAAATGAGAATGCCGTAAAAGTAATGAATATAATACAGACAGTTAACTTACTCAATAAAACTATTTTGTTAAACCTTTGAAAATACTTTTTACTTTTACTTTATATAATTAATTACCTTCTTTAAATTTCCGAACTTAAAGCAAATCTCAATCACAACCTCAGTTCCCAATCACAGAGAAACAACAACACAAGAAACAGATTAACACACAAACAAATTACAATAAGACAAGCAGCACAATCACAGAGAAACAAGATAAGCAAATACAACCAAATGCAAATGTACAAACAATATGATGCATGCCTGTTCCTAGTGCAGGTCGTGAGCTCATGCATCGATTGTCTACTCGCAACCCAACGTTACTCAGGGCGAACCCCGAATATGGTTTCTTTACTGTGTCAGTTAGACACCTTGGTATCATGGTTAACCGTGTCAGTTAGGCCTCTTCATAATAATATCTTAATGTGCATCACAGTAAGAAACAATGCTATCAGTTAGGCAAACATTCCCGCATTAGCAATCTCAGGCTATCAGTTAGGCGGGCCCTTTCACATTAGCAGTTTGGTGCAAGGCCTATTTACATTTCATTTTCATGAATCATAATCTATTTCAATTATTTATTTCACTCATGACTTTTCATTTGCTTTCTTTTCATTATACCTCCACATCACCAATTACAAACTCATACCTCCACATCACCGCTTAACTATACATACCTCCGCATCACCTTATTATTATTCACACCTCCGCATCACCATACATTCATTCACCTATGTCCTATAATAACCTTAAAACATTTAATACAAGTTCATTTTCTTAATAAAACGAACTCAAATCATCACTTAAAACAAACTCCCTTCTCAAAAGATAGAATTGAAAACATTATACTTTTCTTAATAAATCGAATTCAAAATAGAATAAATCTTTTTCCAATTAAATAAGTCTCAAATAATTTAACTTTCCAAAACTAAATCTTTTAAAATAGCATTTCAAATAAAGTCCTAAATTTTATAAAAATTTCGGCAGCATTTCGCCTAAAACTTGGGCTTAGCCACCCTTACGGGATCCCTCTTTTTCAACATCTTATCAAACTTTTCTCAACAGTTATCAAATAGAAGATTCTGAATCAATTGGACATCCACAGTTTATAATAATTAACAAATCAATTATCCTCCACAATTCCCACGTAATCCATCAATCCAACTCCAACCTCATCAATTCGTAATTACTTTCCACATATCATAGAATCCTTTCAAAATTAAGCTCAATCAACTAGTAACCCCGACAATCAGCCTTCCACTATTTTAGTTATTTTAAAGTCATTACTCTTTAGCAAAATTACTATTTTGTTTTAAAAGATAGATTTCAAGAAATAATTCAATGATTAAACTTCAATCCTTTAACAGTTCTCAAAATCAATTCCAGTTAATCGTAAATCAACAATAACAACCGCCACAACGTCATCAAACAAATAATTCAATAGAATTCAATAGCGACCAACTTGACATAATCAATTAAAATAAGAATTTCCAGTAATTTTAAAACCATAAGAAAAACCAGTAACAATCACAACCTCAAACCAAAATCAATCTCACCAGTTAATCACCATTCACAGCCACAATTCAACCAATTTCATCACCAAATTCAATCAATTTAACAAATAACACAAAATTAATCGCAATCTCATCACATTTCAATTATATTCACAATCACCAACAATCTCAATTTCATCAATTTTCATCAATTAATCAAATGAGACATTTATAAATTATTTGTAGTTACTCACTAAACTTCAATGTCATTCGTAATTTTAAAATAAATCCCCTACCTCGATTAACCGAACTCGGGAATCAAACGCACAAACCCATGCAACTAGAACGGTAGAGGCATAGTCTTCATAGCAGTTACCAGGGTTGTAGAAAACATAGGATTCAGATTGGATGGAAATTAGGAGCAATCACAGCCCATAATCAAAGTAGCGGTCTCAGACTCATCATGACAGCTCCAGCATTGGCTCTCGACAGTAGAAGGTCAACGGCACATTCTCTAGTGGCAATTGACAATTGCAGTAGCTTGGTTCATCTTCACAGCAGTGGCGAGCTCCCACAGCGGCGGCGAGGAGAACACCCACCAATGTGTCCTTCGACTCCCCCCTCTCTCTTGGCTAGTCGTAGATCTTGCCTTCTCTCTCGGCGTCGCTCTCCCTTTCTCCTTCGAGCTCGACAGCAATGGAACCAACGGCGGCGGCGGCAACGCATGGAAGCGACGAGGATGAATGGCATGGGCGTCTCTGTCAATCTCTCCCTTCGCGGTTCTGCTTCTCTCTCCGTCTCTCCTTTCCGCGACAGCGACGACATTGGGAGCGGTGGCACCTATCCCCGACGGTGGCAAGCCTCCCCCTCCCTTCCTTCTTCTCAGATCCCCTCTGATCTCTCTCAGATCGCTCTCTCTCTTTCTTTCGTTTCTTTCTGTGTGTGTGTTTTTGTTTTGGTTGTGTTGTGTGTATAACTAGGGAGGGTTGGCAGTGGGTGAGGCGGTGAGAAGAATGAGCGTGGCTCAGTGAGAGGTAACCAGGTGGGGGAGTACGTGTGTGAGTTGGGTAATAGGAGTTATGGTTAGTGAAATTAGGATTTAAAATTGGGGATTTAGGATTTGAATAGAGTTTTAATTTAAAATCATATTTAATCAAAAACCCAAATCACTAATTTCAATTAATTAAAAATATCTAATTGAAATTGAAATTTGTATAAATCCAAATTAATTTAAGACTCGAAATCTCATAACTTTGGTTTGTTTCCTATAATAATAAAATAATCAATTCAATATAATTCAACACAACTCATAATATATTCATTATAAAAAATAATATTTTAAAAAATATATAAAAATATTTTCCAATATAATAACATAATATAATATTTTAGGGCGAGACTGAACGACATAATGACGAACTTAAGAGGCAGAAAAAGTGAGTTAGAGGAAGAGTAGATACAAAATCAAGGCTCAGAATGAGTCTAAAAAGAAAAAAAAGAGTTTAAATTAGAGACAGGAATTAGGATTACCAAATTTAAGAAATGAATATATAAAAGGATAAATCAGTAATTTTATATTCGCGTGGGATTTAACGGGTTCCTACCTATGTCCTCATCCCAGTCTATTTGACGTGGACAGGTCTTCACCCGTAAAAATTTCACTGATCCCCATTTAGTCCCAAATTGCAAGTAATCCGGCGAATATCCATTTGGCTAGTCTTTTTATCATTCCAATTGCTAGCATTTGTTGGTTCGTGACGTGAAACTACTCTAGCCATTTAGTAAATTCCTAGATAGCCAAAGTTCGAACTATATCATTCTCATAAAGTCACATGTATTCTTGTAATAACAATATTAATCGAAAATAAGTGGTTAAACACTAAATGAGCCACATTTTCCATATATATAACAATGGCTAATATCACATATTAAAACTTGTGAAATCATATTATAAAATATTGATAAGTTTGGACAACTTTAAAAAATAATAATAAAAAAAAATTACTGGTTCATTCATAAGATTTTGTTTTTAGAAATTTGTCTATAGTCTATGATTAATAATGAAATTACATATATACTATTTATCTTATATGTATTTTATTTTACTTGATAGAAACTGTTGAGTTTGGAAAACTGATATGATGATCAAATCTTATTAAAATATATATTAGAAAATTTAAAAGAATTATTGAATGTTTAAATCATTTTCAATTGGTTGTTTGATGTTGCTGTTAGTGTGCAGGAAGAAAAATTAATTTTCTATTGGGCTAGTCAATACAAGCCCGTTTTGGTTGCCAAACAAGTTTAGCCCAAGAAATATTTATTCACTTCAAATGGCTAAACAATTAAAAGGGAAAGAAACTCAAATTGGTCCAAAACTTCCTAAAGCCCACTCGATGATATCAAATCCATGGGTCTCTCATTGGAAAGCCTTCATGACTTGATTACTGGAACTCAAATCTCAATTCAATTAATTACATTCCTTGGTAACTAAAAGTTTCACACGTGACTTTATTTCTTGGTTACTGAAAGTGAGAATTCAATTGATGTAATTAAAAACTTCCACCGAAAGCTTTCTTCCTTCTCTCTTCTTTCTCCTCTTCTTCGGTCACATCTTTCAATCAAAGAAGAACAAAGAAAAAAATTAGATGCCACAGAAGAAAATCCTATGAAGAAAGGCTAAGACAGATATTTATCACAGAAGGAAATATTTGAAGTAGGGCCAAAAGATTTCTTTGCCATGGAAGGAAAGAAAAGCTTCAGTTCTTGAAGCAAATCTATCTTGAAGGCACAACAAAGATTTATTTCCTCTTTTGTGCCACAAAGAAGAAGATAGCCTCTGAGTATCAAGAAGATAGAAGCAAAAATGGAAATCATGAAGCTGTCCTGGGTCAGATGTTCATCAACATTCAGAATCAATTCTTGGGGCCAAAGTCAAGATCAATGGCCAAGATTGAAGAAGATGCATGAAAAAGGATGAGAGAGGTACATGCAAGCAGGTTTGGGTTCCCTCTCTCTCCTCTCTGTTCGAACCATTGCTGCTCTAAGGTTGGAGAAGAAGTTGCTGGGTTGGTTGAACTGGTTTCAACCTTGGAAGCTTCTCCTTCTATATTAAGGGTGAATGGTCAAGGGTTGAGATCAAGGAGAGTAAGTGAAAAAGGACAGAGTTCTCATAGCTACCCTAAAGCTTCCTGAGTTCTTCTCCTTCAATGAAGTTCATTTTGTTTTCTTTTTCTTAGTTTTGTCTGTCTGAGTCTCATGGTAAAAAAGGCAAATATGGTGAGGTTTGTAAGAAAAAGCCAGTGAGAGAAAAAAAGGCAATGATCAAAATTAGAGAAAAAGCCATAGATGTCTCAGAGTTTCTTTGTACATCTTTCTGTTGTGTGTCATGATCTTGTGGGGATTCTCTTACAAGTTGGGTTAGTACTTTGCTGTTGAAAGCAAGCTAGATTTGAGTCCTAGTCAAATTCAGATTGGATTTAGAATCTGGATTTGTCCTAAATAGGATTTGGTAGATCTTAGGAAAAGAATTGGTGTATGTAATCTGTTAAAGATAGTGAAATTCCATCACTATTGTGATTGAGACTGGATGTAGGCTGCATTGCAGTTAGCAGTTGAACCAGGATATATCTTAGTATGATTCTCTCTTCTCTGCTTCTTTTCTGTTTTTGGTTCTTAGGAGACAAAATGAAAAATGTCTCTCAACTTGTTACGAGACAAAACTAAAAATGTCTCTCAATTTGTTACGAGACAAAAATAAAAATATCTCCTGAAATTTGTTGGAAAAGTAAAAGTAATACTCTATGAAAAAGGAAGCTAAGATTCAACCTCCCTTTCTCTTAGCCACTGATTACCATTAATTGGTATAAGAGCTTAGTCTCAAAGAGATCAAGCTTTGTAGCTTGGAGAAAAGATCCTGATGGAGAACAACAGTGGTACTAATATGGTGGCCTACACTTTGACAGAAGGACAATCAAGCAACAGATCTCCGTTCTTCAATGGAAAGAACTACAGTTACTGAAAGGAAAGAATGAAGATTTTTGTTCATTCTGTAGATTATAGACTTTGGAAGATAATTTTGGAAGGCCCACAAGTCCCAACCACAACAGGAGCTGATGGTGTGGTTGTTTCCAAGGCTGAGATAGATTGGAATGACAACGACAGAAAGAAAATAGAGCTCAACACTAAAGCGGTCAACCTGCTTAACTGTGCTGTTATCTTTGAGGAATACTGACGGATATCAAGTTGCACAACAGCAAAGAAAATCTGGGACAAGCTTCAAGTTACTCATGAAGGCACAACCCAAGTCAAAAGAACCAGAATAGACATGCTAAATAGAGAAGATGAAATGTTCTCAATGAAGGAAGGAGAAATAATTGATAAAATATTTGAAAGATTCAACGTTATCATCACTGGCTTGGATGCTATGGGAATCAAACATTCAGAATCTGTGCTTGTAAGGAAAATATTGAGATGTCTCACTAAAGAGTGGAAAACCAAGGCTATTGTAATAGTTGAGAGTAGTGGCATTTATGAAATGACCTACGATGATTTGAGAGAAAACTTACTTGTTTTTGAAAACACCTATTTGAAAAAAGATACAAAAAAGAAAGGAGTTGCTCTCAAATCAGTCACTGAATCTCTGGATGAAGAATCCAACGATGATTTATCTAACGATTATTTTGTTTTATTTGCTAAGAAATTTAGGAGAATGATGAAGCAAAAGGAATGAAACAAAGGAAGCAGTTCAAGAAAATCTAAGAGGGATTTAAGCAAGGTCATTTGCCACAACTGCAGAGAAGCTGGACATTACAAGTTTGACTGTCCAAAACTGAAAAAAGAAGACTAGCTAAAAAGGGAAAAGAAGAAGGGACTCATTGCATCTTGGGAAGACTTGGAGAACGACTCTGAAGATGAGGAAGAATCAGACAGAAAATCTCAAACCTGTCTCATGGCCAATCAAACTGATGAGGTACGTCTCATTGAATCTACTACTGAAGACCTTCATCTTATGATAGATCATCTCAATGAAAAAATCGTATGTTTCTTAAATGAAAACTATGAACTTAAATCTCAAGTTACTATTCTAAAGGTAGAAAATGGTTTTCTCAAAGATAAATTAAGGGAAGCCAAAACTGCTGTTGATTTTTTTGAAGAAAACAAGCGGTTAAAGGCTGAAATTAAGGGTTGTGAAAACCAACATTCTATGATTGCATATCTAAATTATTTTGAGGAAAATGAAAAGTTGCATAAAGAGGTAAAAAACCTAAAAGTAGACCTAGCTAACTTTGCTTAAAGTTCTGAAAATTTGAATTAACTTTTGGCTAGTCAAAAACCTCTCTAACAAAGCTAGTTTGGGTTTTCATAAAAATACAAAAACTGTTTTTGAAAAATCTTCTTTTACTAATATGGCTTCCACTTCGGATGACATAAGATTTCAAAATCCAACCAATCTGAAAAAATAACAACCTAAAAGGTTTTGTAGATTATGCAATCGGGATGGTCATTTTCCCATTCAATGCTTCATAAGTGAAAGAATGATTGGAGATAAAATTTATAAGATTGTTGGTAACTATAATGGCTTGGGGCAAAGGAGATAGTTTGACATAAAAGGATCCAAAAAATATTTGGATACCTAAGGTCACTTGAGTATTTTTGTAAGTTTGCCTAGCATCTAAGAGAAAAGACAACCAAAAATAGTGGTATTTGCTAGCAACAACATAATGGAGGCAGTCAATCAATATAGATTGATCCGAATTCCTACTGAATGCACGCCAATGGGACCCTCCCTCAAATAAGTCTATTGGATTTTTGTTCAAGAATGAAATCTTATTGGAACTGTCCAGTATATGACTATATGGATAGTGGATGCTCTAGGCATATGACCAGAAAGTCAACATTCTTCATCAAACTTGATGAGTATCATGGAGGCTTTGTTACTTTCGGTGACAATGGAAAAGGAAAAATTGTGGCCATAGGTAAAGTGGGTAAGAACTTTTCTTCTTTCATAAATGATGTTTTACTTGTTGATGGATTGAAACATAATCTTTTAAGTATTAGCCAACTTTATGATCTTGGATATTTGGTTATATTTAGAAAATTGGATTGCTTAGTTGTTTGTGAGAAATCCGGTGATGTTTTGTTTGAAGTAAAAAGATATAACAATGTGTATGGACTTACTCTAGAGGTTTTAAAAGATAAAAAAATAACATATTTTACATCTATTGAATTTGAAAAATGGCTTTGCCATAAGAAATTGGGACATGCAAGCATGTACCAAATTTCTAAGCTTGTTAAGAAAAATTTGGTTAGAAGAATTCCAAATATCAAATTTGACAAAGATATTACTTGTGAAGCTTGTCAATTAGGCAAACAAGTAAAATCTTCTTTTAAACCCAAAGATAGAATTTCTACTAAAAAGCCATTAGAGATGTTGCATATTGATCTTTTTGGTCCCACTAGAACTCAAAGTTTGGGAGGTAAACACTATGGTTTGGTAGTGGTTGATGACTATTCAAGATATGGTTGGGTTCTTTTCTTGACTCATAAAAGTGATGCTTTTTATGCCTTTTTTCTCTTTGTAAAAAGATTCAAAATGAAAAGGATTTAAAAATTGCTCACATAAGAAGTGACCATGGAAAAGAATTTGAAAATCAAGAATTTGAAAGCTTTTGTGATGATTTTGGAATAGCACATAATTTTTCATGCCCTAAAACACCTCAACAAAATGGGGTTGTTGAAAGAAGGAATAGAAGCCTTCAAGAAATGACTAGGGCAATGCTTTGTGCAAATGATGTTCCAAAATTTTTGTGGGCCGAAATTGTAAATACAGCTTGTTATATCCTAAATAGAACTATCATTAGAAAAGGCTTGAAGAAAATCCCATATGAGCTTTGGAAAGGAACTCCCCCTAATGTCAAGTACTTTCATGTTTTTGGATGTAAATGTTTTATACTTAACAACAAAGAAAATCTTGGTATATTTGATCCAAAATCATATGAAGAAATGTTTGTAGGGTACTTGATGAACGGATTTTTGACGGTTTAGAATTCCTCAATGAATTCTCGTTGCAAGTATAGTTTCTAAACCAACAAATAATCCTTTCATGCATAAAATTGTTTGTCACAAGTAACAAACCCTTATAAAAATAATAACCGAAGTACTCAAACCTCGGGTCGTCTCTCAAGGAATTGCAGGAAAGTGTACTTATAATTAGTTATGAGATTGTATCTTTTTGGGTTTTTGAAATGAGGAACAAGTAATGTAAATAACAAGGAGATAAAATAATAATTAAGAAAAGTCTTAGCAAGGATTGATAATTAGAAGTCCTATCCTTATTGTCATCCTCAATTGTGACATCAATTGTCCATTGCTCCCACTTAGTCAACCTCTAACTATGAAGGTAATTCAAGTGGACAAATCAATTTGATTCCTCAAGTCCTAGTCAACTCCTAAGGAAAGACTAGTTTTAGTAGAATTCAAATCAACTAGCAACTTTCAATTGCTAATCAACAAAAGAGTTTGATAACTCAAGAGTCTCCAATTACTCAATCTAAGCTAAGAACATAAAAAGCTAATTTAAAATCCAACCAAACATTTTATCAAACACTTGGAAGGCACAACATAAAAACATAGAAATTAATAAAAGATGATAAAATCCAAAACAACCATTTGCAAGTATCAATAACATAAATTGAAGAAAGCAATCATAAATATGAAATACCTCAAATTTTATTAAATAGAAAATTAAATCTAACATGAGAATTCATAAACCAAATTGGGGAAATAAACAAATCAACAAGAGAAATAAATAAACCAAAGTACTAGAACAATTAAAGTAGAAGAAATCTAAATTGAAGCAAGGTAGAATTCTGAAATTGAGAAGAAATAAACCTAAAAATCTAAAACCTAGAGAGAGGAGAGAGCCTCTCTCTCTAGAAAACTACATCTAAAATCTAAAATTATGTGAATAAATGTTGTGTTAATGAATCTCCCACTCTGCAGCCTCTAATATGTGTTTTCGGGTTTGGAACTGGGCCAAAAAGAGCCCAGAAATCGCCCCCAACGTTTTCTGATACATACAGCATGTGGCTCTGTTACACGTATGTGTCACCCAACTGAATGGCAAATATGGAAAATTGCATATCATTTTGAAGCCCCGGATGTTAGGTTTCCAACGCAACTAAAACTGCCTCATTTGGACCTCTGTAGCTCAAGTTATGATCGATTTAGTATGAAGAGGTCAGGCTTGACAGCTTAGCAATTCCTTTAATTTCTTGTATTCCTTCCACTTTTGCATGCTTCCTTTCCATCCTCTAAGCCATTCCTGCCCTATAAACCCTAAAAACACTTAACAAACATATCACGGCATCGAATGGTAATAAGAGAGGATTAAACATAGCAAATTTAAGGCCAAAGAAGCATGTTTTCAATCATAGCACAAAATTAGATCCAACCAAATGTTCACTAGTCCCACCCTTGCATCTTGCTCTTGAAATATCAACCTTGATGAGCCTTGATTTACAACTCCAACCACTAAACATCCTTCTCTTACGCTTAATGCCATAAAGCTTCCTAAGTTGGCCGTCCGTTTCAAGAATACCATACTCGAATGGGACGGTAAAGTGAATAGAGATAAATTTTACCCACTCAAGTGAAGAAGTAGGTGGCAACCTAGGTAGAGAAGTCTCCAACGTTTTTGACAAAGCATATTCAACTCCCGTCCATTCCTTGTGAAGGATATCCACTGCCACATCATTCTCAAACTTACTCGGAGAAGGTTCTTCACACCCAAGGAGTTCGTTTGCGGATGCAGATTCATCACTAGGAAGACTTGATTCATGATCATCATCACCAAGGGAACTTGCTTCTTGATCTATCCCATCCAATTCTTCATAGAGAATATGCCATGGAGGTTGTGCACTAGCCTCTTTGACATTAATTCCAAGCTTCTTGAAGGAATACCCTATAATTCTAGATTCCCATGGAGGTTCAACATCTCCTAAGTCTTCAACCACTTCTTCCTCTTCAACTATTACGGCTTCCTCCACTTGTTCCAATACAAAATCACATTTCTCACTGTCCACCAGAGTTTCTAGTGTCTCCTTCATGCTACGCTCTTCTATTGGTTCTCCACATGTAGCCATGGGAGTGCTTTGAGTGTTGACGTGGAGAGAGGCTAAATTACCTACTACCTCAGTCAAGGTAGCTACGAACTCTTGTGTCGTCCTTTGCATCTCTCTTTACTCTTGAAGAAGAACACTTAGAGTATCATTCATTGAAGATTGGGGGTGGATATGAGGGTTCATTACTTGGAAGGAAAGGTTCATGATAAGAGGGTGGTTCATCATAATAGGGATGTGGTGGTTCAACACTCTCCATCTTTTCCACTTGTTGCACAACACACTTCAATCCCTTGTTCTCAAGTTGAGATTCTTTAGCCATGGGAGCTTTGTGTGCTTTCCGGTTACCCGCTCGCTCCAATTGATGAAGGGTTGCTTGAAATTGATCTAGTGTCTCCTTGAGACGATCCCTTGACTCTTGTTCCGCTTGGGTATCATAGGTAGGATCATAGTGCTCTTGGATTGATGGATTTTGACATTCTTCTATGGAGGGTTGTCGTGAAAAAGAAAATTCATCTTGTGGTTGAAAATTCACATACATTGGAGGTAGTGGTTCATGGGAGTAATTGGGTTGGAATTGGGGTGATTCTATGTATGGTTCATGGTGCACGAAATTGTGATCATCAATGGCGCCATCAACATGGTACGCTCAATTATAAACTCAACTTTTTATCACAACTTCGCACAACTAACCAGCAAGTGCACTGGGTCGTCCAAGTAATAAACCTTATGCGAGTAAGGGTCGATCCCATGGAGATTGTTGGTATGAAGCAAGCTATGGTCATCTTGTAAATCTCAGTCAGGCAGATATAAAATAGTTATGGAGTTTTCGAATATAAATAATAAAATAAGGAGAGAAATACTTATGTAAATCATTGGTGAGAATTTCAGATAAACGCATAGAGATGCTTTCGTTCCTCTAAACATCTGCTTTCCTGCTGTCTTCATCCAATCAGTCTTACTCCTTTCTATGGCTGGCTTTATGTAAGGACATCACCATTGGCAATGGCTACTTTTGATCCTCTCTGAAAAATGGTCTGATGCGCTGTCACTGCATGGTCACAGTCATTCAATCCCTGAATCCTATTTGGAATACCACAGACAAGGTTTAGACTTTCCGGACTCTCATGAATGCCGCCATCAATTTAGCTTATACCACGAAGATTCTGATTAGGAGATCCAAGAGATAATCATTCAATCGAAGGTAGAACGGAAGTGGTTGTCAGGCACGCGTTCATAGGGAATGATGATGATTGTCACGTTCATCACATTCATGTTGAAGAGCGAATAATATCTTAGAAGCAGAATAAGTTGAATTGAATAGAAAAACAGTAGTACTTAGCATTAATTCTTGAGGAACATCAGAGCTCCACACCTTAATCTATGGAGTGTAGAAACTCTACCGTTAAAAATACATAAGTGAAAGGTCCAGGCATGGCCGAATGGCCAGCCCCCATGATCTAAGAACTAGGCGTCCAAAGATGTTCAAAGATGTCTAATACAATAGTAAAAAGTCCTATTTATAATAAACTAGCTACTAGGGTTTACAGAAGTAAGTAATTGATGCATAAATCCACTTCCGGGCCCCACTTGGTGTGTGCTTGGGCTGAGCTTGAATGTTACACGTGCAGAGGCTCTTTCTGGAGTTGAACGCCAGGTTGTAACGTATTTCTGGCGTTCAACTCTGGTTTGTGACTTGTTTCTGGCGTTTAACTCCAGATAGCAGCGTAGAACTGGCGTTCAATGCCCTTTTACGTCATTTAAACTCGTTCAAAGTATGGACTATTATACATTGCTGGAAAGCCCTGGATGTCTACTTTCCAACGCAATTGGAAGCGCGCCATTTTGAGTTCTGTAATAACCGCTCAGTCTCAAGTTTTCACTTGACACCTACACGCCGCAAGCACATGGTTAGGGACAGCTTGGTTTAGCCGCTTAGGCCAGGATTTTATTCCTTTAGGCCCTCCTATCCACTGATGCTCAAAGCCTTGGGATCCTTTTTATTTGCCCTTGCCTTTTGGTTTTAAGTGTTATTGGCTTTTTGCTCTTGCCTCTTGGTTTTAAGAGCTTTTGGCTTTTTCTGCTTGCTTTTTCTTTTTCTTTCTATTTTTTTCGCCTATTTTTATTTTATTTTTTTCTGCAAGCTTTGTTCTTTGCTGCTTTTTCTTGCTTCAAGAATCATTTTCATGATTTTTCAGATTATCAAATAGCATGTCTCCTTATCATCATTCTTTCAAGAGCCAACATATTTAACATTCATGAACAACAACTTCAAAAGACATATGAACTGTTCAAGCATACATTCAGAAAACAAGAAGCATTGTCACCACGTCAATATAATTAAACTAAGTTCAAGGATAAGTTCGAAACTCATGTACTTCTTGTTCTTTTGAATTAAAACAGTTTTCATTTAAGAGAGGTGATGGATTCATAGGACATTCATAACTTTAAGACATAGTTACTAACTACTAATGATCATGTAATAAGACACAAACATAGATAAGCACTTAACATAGAAAACGAAAAACAGAGAGTGTAAGAACAAGGAATGAGTCCACCTTAGTGATGGTGGCGTTTCCTTCTTGAGGAACCAATGATGTCCTTGAGCTCTTCTATGTCTCTTCCTTGTCTTTGTTGCTCCTCCCTCATTGCTTTTTGATCTTCTCT